>NC_050578.1:148513462-148834176 GCF_011100635.1 Trichosurus vulpecula
TGCTGTGGGGTGAAAGACCAACAACACCAGCACATAGGAGGGCTGCTAGCACATGTTCCTTGGTCTGCTTTTCTAAGAAAAGCAACTTTAAGGGGTTAATAATCTCACTTTAATCAAAAATACATATATCATTCACTTAGTTCTGGGGGAAAAGCCAGCACCCTGAATTTCAGAGCAAATACAAACAGAAATTACAGAGACAATATAAACAGAGCAAACACACACAGTTATCAACAGACAGGCCTCTAGCCGTGTGACCAAGGAATTACATAGTTACCAGAGAGAGAGAGAGAGTTTTCAAAGCTGGGGGGCTGCAGCAGCTACCCAGAGTCTTTTCTGGCCAAATCACGTGACACTCTTCCAGTGAGGGAGAACCCTAAACAAAACGCTAATCTCTGAGTTTATATACCCTGTTCAGGGTCAAAGGGCATCACAATCATAGGACTCAAACCTATGTGAACCCTTGACATAAGCGGATCATCAAAGATTCCCCATTTAATCAAAGAAACAAAGGCCAAATTCATCAAGGGCACTTGATTACAACAAAGCTCCAAAAGAGAAAACAGTAAAAAAGTCCCACCCTAATTACCAATACATGACATAAGGAAAGCACTTGAACCACTCATCTGTCAGTCTGGGTTCATTAAGTACTCATTATGTATAGTTGCTTCCTAGCTAATGTGCTATTTAAATTCAAATGATAAATTTTAAGTTAGAGAATATGAAGTTTATAAATTATAAAACTCAAGCTGTATAAGACCAGAGAATAAAAGTAAAACAACTTCTGGGTTTGATAAGGGAATTGAAACGAATTTAAATCGCTTCCATTTGCCTTTCAGACCCCAGATGTTATGATATCTACTTTGTTCAAATATTTGGAGTTTGAAATTCTTGCTGTATGTGCTATGACAATCCCAGACAGCTTCATCAGCACCCATTCTTCAAATTTGCAGGGGATATTTTCATTGGGGTGAAACCAATTACCATATTTTAAATGATCATAACTTCTTATAGTATGAATTCAATCACTTTAAGCGATTTATTATTTGCACTAATGGGGACCTAACTGTCTCTCTGATGAATTCAAAGCACTTTATAGCATCTACCTAATGAAAATTCCTATAAAAGTTGGAAAATTGAGGCACCCAAGAGGTTAAGTATGGCATTTAATGTCAAGTAGCACCTAAGAAAAAGAAGCAGACCCCATATTCACATCATTCATTCTTTTAATCACATTTTTTTCCCTTTAATTTCTGAACACATAAGCCTATTATGAACCTGATTAATTAATGACTCTAATTCCATTTGGAAAAGTAAATGGTTCACCTTTTAGGATTGCACTGCTTCTTCTCGTACTAAAAGTGATAACTTTTAATACCAGTCTCTAAAGACTTTATGTAACTTTCAAGCATGTGGCTATTTCCATAAATCCTCATTTATTCAGATCTGATAAATAATGTATTTGTAATACCTAGATGAATAAAAGGACTAACTTTCTATAGTATGTTTTTAAGGTGTTTAAGATGTATTATTTTTCTCTCCATTGCTATTAAAAATCTTATCATACCAGATTTGTATAATAATAATAATGATGATAATAACAATAACAGCCAGCATTTCTGTAGTGATTTTTGGTTTGCAAAGTACTTTACATATATTAACTCATTTTTTTATAACAATTTGTCCCATTTCATTGGGTATTTATCTAGGAGTCTGAGGATTTTTGACTCAAAGAAGTGGTTGTTGTGATTGAATGTATCAAAAATACAGTTAGGGTAAGAGGTAATAAGCTTTTTGGGTGATACACATAGTTTATCATATCCTGTAATTCTGACCTAGAATCTTGCAGTACAAAATAGGCACCGTCGTCTTAGTGTTTTTATAACTTGAATTCCTATTATAGTTGCATGCAAATTGATTCCTAAAATGAAATAATTTCAAAGCAATAAAGTCCAATTATTTTAAGAACTGATTCTTTCTTGTCTGATACTTGACACAAAACTCACTCTAGTGATGCAGTTGGAGTTCTGTTAAATCTACACAACCCTAGACAAAGTGATTCCGCTATCCAGTTGCATCAGTGAGCACTTAAATATGGCCCCTGCCCTGGAATCAAAGAAGATGCTGAGTATTTTGGAGGGTCACAAAGATGGCAGTTTTATTTAGTCTGCTTCCTTATACACATATTGTACTCTTAAATTCAGCAGGAAACACAAAAGTGTCCTGAACAAAAACTGTCCTCATGACAGTTCATGGGGGGCAGACATCGATCATTCAACATTTATTGTTTCCTATGTTCCAAGCACTGGACAAGGCATTGGGAATACAAAGACAAAGAATGAAAACTATCTTGATCACAAGGAGCTTACAGATCTCCATCACCTTTGTTTCACTTAAGGCTAAAGCATTGATACATGTCTAAAATTATTAAATACACACACTTCTCAAAAGCAACGAATACTTATATTTCGCAGATGGACTCAACTGTACTTACACTGTAGAGCTATACAATGTATTTCAATCCTACAGTGTGGCAGGGTATAAGGAAAAGAGATGCTTTTTACATGATTTGTTAGTTCATAATGGAGTTCACTAACAACAGCTCTCAATGTCATCAAATCTGTCATTTAAAACAGTCCCCTCCACCACCACCAAATGCAGAAGCCAGTAGAATCACATTACTGTTATGTCACATACAGTAAAATATCTGGTTTTTTTTAATCAATGCTGTACAATACACACAAGCCAAACCCTTGCATACAGAATCAGCAAAAGCAGGGAATGTGTGCTATGTACTCCTGGCAGATTAGTTCACAATTAGCAACCCTTGTTTAGGCTGTGGAAGCTTATATGGATGTGGATGCTGTTTGCAAGCAGGCAGGCTGGAGAGTCTGTATGAAGTAACATCTTGAGAAAGCAAACTTTTCAAGCTAGGAACCATATATTCTTTATTATTAAGGACAATAAGACTCTTAAGTTCTATCATTTTCAGATGACTCAAAATTCCACAGAATCTGCATGCTTTATCAGTAATCAATAAAGTTTTTTTGAGGGGGCAGGGGTGGGGGTTGGACCTTTGTTATCACTGGTGTAGTAAAATCCCAGAGAGGAAACTGCCTTCACCAATGCAAGTCAACCACTATTATGCCACCTATATTCTTAAGAGAGTTGCCTGGGGCCATTTGGTTAACTTGGCCAGGGTCACAAAGCCAGCATATGACTGGAGAAAAACTTGAACCCAGGTCTTCCTGACTTGGAGGTTGGTTCCTTACTCATGACTCCAACTACCTCTCTAATAAGTAAAGACATCTTAGACAATATTTTCTCGCAAGGCCAAATGGGCAAAGTTGTTAAGGCCATGATTCATTTTTTTTGAATATCAATAATGATGCAGTTGTCATCACGGAGAGCTGTGATTTGAATGCACTTGATTACTTCTTCACAGAGGCACATTTACCTATCATCTTTAAGTGGAGGACCAAAAACTCCTTTGCAAGGAATCTGTTAATACCAAAAGCAAATAAGATCTGAGGCTTTCATACCATTCAAATTGCCTGACTATTATAAGTTTTTGACAAATTTCTTAGGGAGTTTTCCCAGGAGATGAGAATTTAGAAGGAGGAACCAGTGTCATTTCCATCTAGATTCAAAATATGTACTAAGGAAATTAAAAATCTACTTTTGATTTATAAGGTAAACATTAAGAAAAGCATGAGCATCTAAGGATGTCTTAGAGTTGGTTATGTTGCTGTATTGAGCTAAACCAATCATACCAGCAGAAAAGCTTAATAAAAAGGAGAATTTCAAGTACATTTATAATGAGGACACTTTTACAGCACTGCTAACTAATATTAGAAAAATATCAATTGCTGGCTGTTTTCCTTGATGAACAGTTCTTTGCAAAACTTTGCGAACTGGCACAAACTCATCAACAGATTAATATGACTGGTACATTTTCAGGTACCCCAAAACAAATTGCACTTATTGAGGGAAATTGCAAGTCAATTTAAAATTCACTGCCCATGCAATTTACCAATGTTTCATGAACATTTTGCTTTTATCATTAAATGAATTTTTCAGGAAGTCCTACATTTTTGAAATATTGGATGTACAAATGAAAAAAAAAACTCTTTAGATCATCTTTTTAGACTGTTCTATCAGTTCTGTTAGAATTCATCACACTTCCAGGTAAGATCCAAGCAGTCCATTTAAAGCAAAGCAAGAGTTTCAGGTCTTTTAGGGTTTTCTCAGTTTCAGTGTTTTTCTTACATAAAAGGCTATCTTTCTGGAGCCATTGTTAATGAATGCAAAGATTTCTTGGCATGTTGGACTCACTACCATGAAGTCCCTTTCTAGAAGGTTTGAAAGATAGTGACTTCTAGGGCTATAGCAATAGATCGTGTTTCATCCACATAGAGAACCACCACTGAGGAAATTCCTTCTGTCAACGCAGTTTGGCTCCTTCTCTGCGACTTAGAGAGTTGTCTATAGCATTAAGCAGTCAAGTGACTTTTCCCAGTGCCATTTAGCTAGTATGTGTCAGAGGCAGGTCTTAAATGTAAGTCTTCTTGGTTCCAAAGCCAGCTATCTATCATTATTGCCATCTCCTGATGGATATAAGATCACATCTAAGTAAAAAGGGATTGTGGAGATCGTGTAGACAAAATTTCTCTCCTAACAGCGAAGGGGAGATTAAGTGACTTTCCTTGGGGATTAAGTGATGGAGCTGTGATTTGAAACCTGGTATTCTGATTCCAAATTTAGCAGTCTTAATGGGTGGCTAAATTGATAGAGTTTTGGTCTTGGAGTCAGGAAAATCTTAAATTCAAACCTTAAGTTCAAATCCTGATACAGACACTTACTAGCTGTGTAACCCTGGGGAAGTCAGATAGCCTCTCTCAGTCTCAGTTCCCCAATCTGAAAAAGGGGATAATTATAATAGCATCTACCTACCAGTGTTGCTGTGAGGATCAAATAAGATAATCTTTGCAAAGTGATTTGCAAACCTGAAAGAACTATATAAATACTAGTTACTGTCATTGTCATCATCATTATCATCATCACTGATTTCTACTATCCCACTCTGTCTCAAATGACACCATTGCTTTTTACTGTGGAAGCTTTACCTTAGCTGCACTGGAAAAGAATGTATCCACACAATACCTGAGAGTACTAAAGCAACTACTTGAAAACAATGTCATCTACAGAATGGAACTTCATACAAATCGTTGACAAAATCCATGTACACACAAGTATCACAGGAATCAAGAAGTTTCTCATCTACTGTTATGCTCATACCTTTAAGATGAATTTACCAACAGTTTTCTGTAAAAATTAAGCATCCTAAAGCACTGAATAAATGCTTGTTGACTGACTAAATTACCAGGTATTGAACAGAGGAAAATATTCTGTCTTTCCTCTAGTCGTTTCCCCTTGCTAACAGAAATGAGGCAGGGAAAGAATGCTCAGAACCCCTCTCAGTTATGAGTTTACACAGATTAGTCTGGTGTCAGTTCTCAACACTAGCCAACGTCCCCAGGTTGGATTAACGTCTTGACAATTCCAGGTGGACAGAGAATAGCAAGGCCCCACCAAAGGTGGGGAATAAAAAGACATGATTGACCTCCAGTAGAGGTGGTAATCAAGAGGGAAACACAGCATCGTGCATAATAAATTTGAGGCAATCAGAAGGCACTGCATACAAGTAGTTCCTTAGCGCAAGAGTTCTCAAGGTCCATGGACCCCAAAACCCTTTCAGAGAATCCACAGGGCCAAAATAAATTTTTTAATAGCACTTAGATGTTATTTGCCTATCAAAATACTGCATTTTACAATTACATATCTGTGTCACACTAGATTTTTAGAAGTGGGAAGGAATGGTGGATGACCTCATTTTGGGGGGGGGGCGGCGTGAAGTGTGAAACAAGGTTTTCAGCTGAGGTAGAAGAAGGTTTGGCATAGGAGACTTGAGGACAGAAGACAAAGTTTGGAACAGGTGCTGTGGGGAGTAGGATACAGAATCTATTGGGGGGTAGAATCACTAGCTTGTTATAATGAGGACCCAGTTGAGATTAGACAACCTATATTTGTAGTGCATCCAATCAACACTGTTTTATGATTTCCTCTAGCTTTGTTTAAGAGCATGTGAATAGGAGTAAAGGAAATGGTTGATTGAAGTAATTCAGGGTTGATGTTTAAGAAAATGTATTTGGTGATAGGATGTAGGTCCAAGGAATTTGAGGGTGGAGGAGAGAATATAGAATTGAATTGGTTCTTCATGGGGTCAAGATTAGAAGAGTGTAGCAATATCAGGGTAGGTGGCATATTTACTGATGACTTACAAAAAACATGTAGAATGGACAAACTATCCTTGTAAATATCATTCCAATTTTCCATTGTCATAATTTTAAGGCTGTCCTCTTCATTTTGAGATTGACTAGCTGCTAGTGATTTATGGAACTCCTTTGGCAGACATATGGAGATTTCTCCATAGTTTAAGGATGGGGACTAGGAACCAGAAAATAGAGAATTAGGAGCAGCAATAAATAAATAAATAAATAAATAGATAAATAAAAAAATAAAAGGAATGCCAAGGGCAAAAAGCAGTTTTCTTTTTTTGTTAATATTTATGAAATAAGGGGCTTTCTGAACCAGTAGAGATTTGCTTTGTCCAAGTGCTACTTTTTGAATTAATGTATGCAAAACACTGTTCTAAATTGAAAATTTTTAATTAAATTTAAAAAATGCATGATCCCAAATAATACAATAAGATCCACTGATACTTTTAAGGGGGATAAAGTGACAAAGTAATTAAACTGATGTATACTTTAAAAGTGGAAGTCACATATGATTTGTATGCCATCTTCTCAAATTACACAAATATAAATAAAACAACCTCCTTTCTGCAGTCCTGAAAGGGCACTGAAATTAAATCCTGATGCCAAGATGAAACAGGTATTGGGATAAAGAAATTTACAGTAAATGCTCCCTTCTGTTAATGGACCATTCGTTTGTGCGCACACTGTTCTACCGGGTAACTGGACATAAATTATGAATTTGACATCTAGTGATAGATGATTATTTCTGACATAATGAAGTTATAATGGCAGGAATTTGCCCATTGTTTGGATATTAAGTGATCATTTATTGTCCCTGCACCAGGTGTGATGGTGATAGGCCATACAAATCACTGAGAAGAAATGCCAAAAGTGGGTTCCTTTACTGATAAAGCACTGCACATGTTTATTAATTTAGCAGCTTGTCTTAGGTCTCCCCCATCTGCTCATTTAAAGCAGATAGTCTTACTATAAATATTTCAAAAGTTAAATGTGGGGCCAAAAATATTAGTCTTGGAGGGAGGGCTGAGGAGTAAGAAAGCTTTGGTTTTAAATACAAAATTACATTCTTCTTTCATCCTAGATTAGTTTAACAGAATGGGGGGCAGGGAGATGGTTTTTAATAGGACATTCATTTCAGATTAGTGCTGCTTGAGTGTAGGTCATCATAAATGATTCCAGTCTCCAGCTGTTGCCTGTGCCAGGTGGGAAAATGACAAGTTCCAACAATGTCACAGTATGCAGTTCCATAAAGTGCAAAATGAAGCTCTCCAGAAAATCTCCATAGTAGAAGTTCACAGCTATTTCCAAGTTCATCACGTAATAGTTTAACCTATAAAGGACACTGTTTAATTTCTATGGCATTTTTTGTTTTCTTTTTGTGGGGAGGGGGAGAGGCAGACTTGTCATATTTCAACCACATGTAGTTCTCTAAGGATTTACTTACAGGACTCTACTCTCTCTAAAATGCCAACATCACTTTTTATGTAATGGGGAAAAGCAGCAGCGGTGAATGTGAATGTTTTCCCTTTCTGTAAAATCTGAAGGTAGGAAGGAGCACAAGACTTTGACATTTCCATTTGGACACAGGGTTTTATGTGCCTGTGAAACAGATACAGCTCCGGGTTCTCTCTGAGAGAATGATTATTAACTAACAAGGAGCTCTGCCCTGAGGTGCCTTTATGAAATGAACACACACACATTTTAAATGAACAAGTACAAGAATTCAAAATAAAGAAACAAAGAGAAAGGTACACAGTATTCAATGACCACAGGTAGCCTGCTCTAAAGATTAGACTTCATTTATTAGAATCTAAACACAGGGGAGAAGTGGTACCATTCCGGGTCTTGGAAAATCCTTGGTAACAAACAAATGAATGAATGAATAAGTAAATAAATACATGGTGATAATAAATTCACTTGCTATGTTTTTCTAAGTAAATTCTAACCTGACATAACTGCACAGTGACCAAGAGACCCATTCAATTACCTAAAAGCCAAAGGTCCTACAAATTTCTTTCTAATTAATTGTGTGCATCTTCAACAGACTAAAAGAAGGAAATTAAACACTGCCTCTCTATCTATCTATCTATGTATACATGTATACATACATAAAGCACATTTTCAAAGAATTCCACAGCTGATCTTGACTTCTAATATTAAATTGAATATGAAATTTCTACTTAGTAGGAAAATTAATTGTAATCCCAGTTCTGTTCACATTTTACGTGGGGCCTTTGGCAAATGTTAAGAACTCGGCATCTTGTCAAAGTTAGAATAATAATACTATTTATTCTGAGTGAGAATAAGAAAAAAAAACCTTTCTCAAAATGTAGCTGATGACATAAAAACTATAAGCCAGAACCTAGGTTTCATTCCCACTGTTTATAATGCATTTCTTTTACTTTCGTCCCCTTCATTATCTCTTGCTTTGTTTGTTACTGATGAGCCTGTAACAAACTGGGGCTTCACTTCAATAATCCAAGAAGCTTGGTCAACGGGTGCATTAAACATATTCAACGGAGCTACAGCTAGCAATTTTTACACTTGAGGAACACCAAAAATATGTTTCACTCAGTTGTCAAACTGATTTTCCTGAAGGGCAGGTGTGCCCATGTTACCCTCCCTATTCAATAAACTCCAGTGCCTCCTTGTTACTTCCAGGACCAAATATAAAATTCTCCATTTGGCTTTTAAAGTTTCCATAACCTGAACCCTTCTTTCTTTTCCAGCCTTCTTGTACCTTACTCCCTTCCATGTACAATGTGAGCCAATGACACTGGCCTCCTTGCTGACACTCCATCTCCCAAAGGTGGGAATTTTTACTGATCATATTACCCAGGCCTAGGTAATAGCTTTTCTCTCCTCATTTGTGCCCCTAAATTTTCTGGCTTCAATTCCTAGATAAAGTCCTAGCTTCTTCAAGAAGCCTTTATGGATCCCCTTTGTTAATGCTAGTGATTTCTGTCTGAGATTATCTTCACTTTAGCCTTTATGTAGTTTTGTATATAGTTTTGCCTTTTTTTTGGGGGGGGGGATTCTCAGGTTTTAGCACAGTGTCTTAAGTGTTCATTGCCTGAAAGGCTGCCTGCCCAGGGCAAGAAGATGTTCATTTGGAGTGGAAGGAAACCTGCAGGCAGAGATACTGGCTAAGAGACACTAGGAGAGCGACACTAGGAGAAAGAATAGGGTAGAAGAGGCCTGAGAAGAAGCTCACCAATATTTTTATCCAGAGATAGAGGGGTGGGAAAGAAGTACTATCTGGTAGTTTCCTATTTGAACCTATTATTCTTGCTAACTAGGCATTAAACTCAGTTACTTCAAGAAGCTGTCAGTACCTCCCTTTAAATTTTAGTACCTCGTGTAAAACTTTACTTAACCTTCCCTAATTATGGCTCCTTGCATCAGTGTTATAATCTCACCTGCAAATTGTTTTCAGTTGTTACCCAGATGCCTTAAATTGTGTTGATTCCATCCACATTTTCTCTAATTCATATGAAAAGACAGTTTATGTAGTAAGTAAATTGGATTTATCTTTACATACCTGAATGTATGATTCTTCATGTACAGTTATGCTTATAATTAATACTCCAGTAACTAATATCTAATATCCCAATGACTGAGCACATACTATATGTCTTAACAAAATACAGCATGTCTTCTTACCTCTCTGAAATGATTGCTCAATGCTAACAGAAAGGCAAGTTTCAGAGGTATTGGGAACAAAGAAAATTATTTTAAAAAGGTCTGGCCCAGAAATTTTGGGACATACAGCCAGTAAGAGTTAGAGGTGGGATGTGAACCTAGTTATTTCTGACTCTAAAACCAGCACTCTGACCACTATGCCAGTGGCCTATTTGTCAATCATCAAAATTACTAGAGAAATGACATTAAAATAAGGAAAGAATGGACACGAGGTTTTGTGACAAATTTCTGAAGTCCTACTTTTTGCAGCACGATAGCAGAATGATCTGGATCAAGATGTGGAAGCCAAGTTTAAAGTTCTTCCTACGGTAGAAAAAGTCAAACGGTTTTATGAAAATACCTACACAAGACACTAAAGGAGCTACATGAAAGGCATGGTCCCCGCCCTCATGTAATTTACATGTAGAGGGGATGTGATACATACCCAAATGCCTTTAATACAAAACAAAACAAGGTGAATGAATGGCATATTATGTTCTACATTAAATGCTGGAGATGTTAAGTATCAAAGAAACAAATGTATCAAGATTGATAACAGGGAAATTATGTCAAGCTCTGACATAAACTGGACAGGGTGGGAAAAATTCACATGTACCTGATGAAAACCATTTCCATCATGAAATCATAATCAGTGTTTCTGGTTGTTCAATATGTAAGGATGAAAAAAAGTAAGACTGCAAACGTAGTATAAGAATGGTAATTTCTTAGGCAGTACAATTCAAGTTTATTCTTATCAGTCACTACTACTGTGGATGGCAGTCAGCTGAAGACATTGCAGACTAGTGGCATAGCTGCCTTTGATATTGTTGATTTGATCTAGTCAACTGCCTCAACTTAGCAGAGATAAATTACTATGAAGTTTGGGAGGGTGTGGTTTTCCCAATCAGGATGCTTATCCAGGACTAGGTGACTCAGGAAAGTCTCCTGCTTTATTAATGACATCCCTTTTTAATTCATTGCTTATATGACCATATGTATCTTTCGGGTGCTTGGAATTGATACAAGTAAGCTGTGTCTTGTCTTTGTTCCCAGAGGATAGGGGCTTCTACAAAGGAGTCTCATCCATCTACATCTGCTTATTGGTAGCAGAAGGAAATAGGAAATGGCCTAAGCTATGAGATTGCTATGGGAAAATCAATGCTTATGAAAGTCACAGCCGCTATGAGTTAGAGGCAAAACTTGAACCCTGGTTTTCATGACTTCTGGCCAAATCTGTCTCTTATCTGATACGATGGCCCTGAGGATCTAACTGAATTTATTCTCTAGGAGTTAAGACATATCCATCCATAAATTAAGAAATTAGGATTCTTAAGAGACAACTACATTGTGAATGACCAGATCAAATTTCTCTAGGTCATACTGATAGTAGGCATTAATTCTGATGGATGGTTAAAACTTTTTTTTAATTTTTTTTAGCTTATTTTTATTTTTTTTTAAATTTATTTAACATATTTAGTTTTCAGCATTGATTTTCACAATAGTTTGAATTACAAATTTTCTCCCCATTTCTACCCTCCCCTCACTCCAAGATGGCGTATATTCTGGTTACCCTGTTCCCCAGTCAGCGCTCCCCTCTGTCACCCCACTCCCCTCCCATCCCCTTGTCCCTTCCTTTCTTGTAGGGCAAGATAAATTTCTACACCCCATTGTCTGTGTATCTTATTTTCTAGTTGCATGCAAAAACATTTTTGTTTGTTTTTGAACATCTGTTTTTAAAACTTTGAGCTCCAAATTCTCTCCCCTCTTCCCTTCCCACCACCCTCCCTAAGAAGTCATGCAATTCAACATAGGCCACATGTGTATCATTATGTATAACACTTCCACAATATTCATGTTGTGAAAGACTATCTTTTGCTCCTTCCCAACCCATCCCCCTATATTGAATTTTCTCCCTTGACGCTGTCCCCTTTCGAAAGTGTTTGTTTTTGACTACCTCCACCCCCATCAGCCCTCCTCTCCATCATCCCCCCCCCATTTATTTTTATCTTCTTCCCTCTTCTTTCCTGTGGGGTAATATTCCCAATTGGGTATGTATGGTATTCCCTCCTTAGGCCAAATCTGATGAGAGCAATGTTCACTCATTCCCCCCCTCATCCGCCCTCTCCCCTCCTCCCACAGAACTGCTTGCTCTTGCCTCCTTTATGCGAGATAATCCACCCCATTCTATCTCTCCTTATCTCCCTCTCTCAGTATGTTCCTCTCTCATCCCTTAATTAGATTTTATTTCTATTAGATATCTTCCCTTCATCTTCAACTGACCCTGTGTCCTCTCTCTCTCTCTCTCTCTCTCTCTCTATATATATATATATATATATATATACATACATACACATTCACCCATATATATACATAAACATATATGTATGCATATTCCCTTCAGCTACCCTAATACTGAGGTCTCATGAATCATACTCGTCATCTTTCCATGTAGGAATGTCAACAAAACAGTTCACCTTTAGTAAGTTCCTTGCAATTTCTTTTTCTTGTTCTTTTTCTTGATTACCTTTTCATGCTTCTCTTGATTCCTGTGTTTGAAAGTCAAATTTTCTATTCAGTTCTGGTCTTTTCACTGAGAAAGCTTGAAAGTCCTCTATTTTATTGAAAATCCATATTTTGCCTTGGAGCATGATACTCAGTTTTGCTGGGTAGGTGATTCTAGGTTTTAATCCTAGCTCCATTGACCTCCGGAATATCGTATTCCAAGCCCTTCGATCTCTTAAGGTAGAGGCTGCCAGATCTTGGGTTATTCTGATTGGGTTTCCACAATACTCAAATTGTTTCTTTCTGGCTGCTTGCAGGATTTTCTCCTTGATCTGGGAGCTCTGGAATTTGGCGACAATATTCCTGGGAGATTTCTTTTTGGGATCTATTTGAGGAGGCGATCGATGGATTCTTTCAATTTCTATTTTGCCCTGTGGCACTAGAATATCAGGGCAGTTCTCCTTGATAATTTCTTGAAAGATGATATCTAGGCTCCTTTTTTGATCATGGCTTTCAGGTAGTCCAATAATTTTTAAATTATCTCTCCTGGATCTATTTTCCAGGTCAGTGGTTTTTCCAATGAGATATTTGACATTTTCTTCCATTTTTTCATTCCTTTCGGTCTGTTTTATAATATCCTGATTTCTCATAAAGTCACTAGCTTCCACTTTCTCCAATCTAATTTTTAAAGTAGTATTTTCTTCAGTGGTCTTTTGGACCTCCTTTTCCATTTGGCTAATTCTGCCTTTCAAGGCATTCTTCTCCTCACTGGCTTTTTGCAGCTCTTTTGCCATTTGAGTTAGTCTGTTTTTTAAGGTGTTGTTTTCTTCAGTGTATTTTTCAGTATTTTTTTGGGTCTCCTTTAGCAAGTCATTGACTTGTTTTTCATGGTTTTCTCGCATCCTTCTCATTTCTCTTCCCAGTTTTTCCTCTACTTCTCTAACTTGCTTTTCCAAATCTTTTTTGAGCTCTTCCATGGCCTGGGACCAGTTCATGTTTTTCTTGGAGGTTTCTGTTGTAGGCTCTTTGACTTTATTAATTTCTTCTGTCTGTATGTTTTGGTCTTCTTTATCACCAAAGAAAGAATGCAAAGTCTGAGACTGAATCTCGGTGCGTTTTCGCTGCCTGGCCATATTCCCAACCAACTAACTTGACCTTTGAGTTTTTCAGTGGGGTATGACTGCTTGTAGACTACAGAGTTCTATGTTCCACGTTTGGGGGGGAGGTGCCAGCTCTGCCACACCAGCACTGCTCCTTCCCCAAGCCCCAACCCGAACTGGGCTTAGATCTTCAGCAGGCTGTGCACCCCTGCTCTGATCCGCCACTTAATTCCTCCCACCAGGTGGGCCTGGAGCCAGAAGTAACAACAGCTGTAGTTGCCCCACCTCCGCTGCCCCCGGGGCTGGAAGCCGAATGGCGAACTCCTTCCACTCCTGCAGCTTTTCCCACTAACCTTCTCCGCAGTCTTTGGTGTTTGTGGGTTGAGAAGTCTTGTAACTGCCGCAGCTCACTGAATCAGGGCACTAGGGCCCCCTCTGCCCGGCTTCTGGTCTGGATGGTCCATGCCGCTCAGGCTGGGCTCTGCTCCACTCCATTCCCAGCTCCCATCTCCGTGTGGGATAGACCTCACCCAGAGACCATCCAGGCTGTCCTGGGCTGGAGCCCTGCTTCCCTCTGCTGTTTTGTGGGTTCTGCCGTTCTAGAATTGGTTCAGAGCCATTTTTTATAGGTTTTTGGAGGGACTGGGCAGGGAGCTCATGCTATTCCCTGCTTACCAGCCGCCATCTTGGCTCCACCCCCCTGGTTAAAACTTTTAACTTTGAAGTAATAGTTTAGTTTCCCTATCCATTCTGTATGATTGTGAACATTGGATATCAGGTATGTATATATCATGTTCACCTTATGGAATGAACCCAAGAAGATGTTATTTAGTCAATAGATTATATTCCTCTCTAAAGCATTTCTCTCTTTTTTTTGGAGGGGGGAAGGCAGGGCAATTGGGGTTAAATGACTTGCCCAAGGTCACACAGCTAGTAAGTGTGTCAAATATCTGAGGCCAGATTTGAACTCAGGTCCTCCTGACTCCAGAGCCGGTGTTCTACTCACTGTGCCACTTAGCTGCCCCAAATGCACTTCTCAAAGTATGATCTATCGACTACGGTGTATGCAGAAAACTTCAAACTCTGTCAGGAGCTGTTCCAAATTTCAAGAAAAAAAATGTATCTCTTTTAACCTGCATATTCTACTACAGATTTAAATTTACTTTAAAGATACCAAAAAACCCCCAAAAACTAGTAAAAATTTATTCTGAATAATGCTCTCAGTTTAAAAGTATAAGTGAAAATGATCTGCATGGTAGTTTTCCCCATTCAAATAACCTGCAAATGAAGAAAATCTGAAAAACACTGCACTAGAAAAATAGGAGAAAAATACAATGAGGACATATAATTTATTCATAATCATTCAGCTCCAGTGAATTCTCATCTTACTTAATTTCAAATGGTTTCCTTAGATAAATAAGACTATGTGCTACTGCTTCTCACTCTCCATTTTAGATCTTTGTCCTATCATATTTTGAATGCAGTTTCAAGCATTTGCTTGTATGGAACTTTATGAATGTTTTCTTTGTGTGTATGTGCTTAGTATAATTCAGTTCATAAATAGAATTTTAATCCCTGGTGTGACCAATGTATTGTGTCAAGCAGACGAGATTTCTATCATTCTAAAAACCATATCTTGTTATAGAACTATTTGTGTGAAATTTAAAACCTAATTCAAATTTTCAATTTTATCATCTGTAAATCAAAGGAGAAATTAACAAAGAAGAGCATAGGGAACAATATTGTCCCAGATGTCTATATACCAGTGTGGATGGTTAGAATTATAAATAAGAAGGAATTTATACTTTTGATAGAAGGAAATAAATATAATATTAAAAGTATCACTGAAATCTGATGGGATGAGCCTCGTGATTGAAATATAGAAATGGATAGGTATTCCTTTTACAAAAGAACTAATAGAAAGGGTAGCAATCTACATTAAGAGCATATATGCTCATGAATAGAAAACCACAAACCTGAAGATTGAAGCATAGTGGAGTACATGTGGATGAAACTCAAAGAAGCAAGAGAGGAGCTGTGTATTGGTGAGCTTGGACTCATTCTACTCTTACACCAGACCAGCGTCTCAGAACCTTCCAAAATACTGGATCTTGGCCACTGGCTGTGTACCATTGCATAGCATTCAGTGTAGGAATAAGGCTACGGCTCTCTCATTCTGACCCCAGAGCAGTATCATGGGTGTAGAGTGTGGACCAATCAATTAATCAATATTTATTAAGCACCTCCTGTCCTCAAGGGACTTACAACCTAATGGATGGGGGGGGAGATCAACAAACATAAAGAAACAAGCTATACACAGAATGAGAAGGAAATAATTAACAAAGGGAAGACGGTAGAATTAAGAGGGATTTGGAAAAGCTTGCTGTAGAAGATAGGATTTTAGGTGGGATTTACAGGAAGGCAGGGAAACCAATGGCTTATGCTGCAGATAGGAGCTAGAGCCAGTAGCTGGGAACTACTGGGGTTCCAAAAAGGGGCCAGTTGGCATCTAGGTCAGCCAAATCACAAGCTGGATTCTGGAACCTGCAAAGCTTAGACTAGCAGATGGGGGTGGGGATGAAAATGTAAATGATCAGACCAAGTCCAGATACTGCTTAAGGCACTGAAAATATACAGCTTACTGGACTGGGCTATACCTGAGATCTTAGAAGACACAGAGACAGGACCACGGCAGGTCAGGACTGAACAAAGACCCAATGTTTCCTCCAGAAGTACCCAGAGCCTGGCCCTATCATGATGTCCCAATTCAAGAAGTAAAGCTAGAAAAATAAACAAAGAAACATGGAGCCAGGGATGACCAAGACACCAACACGAAGAATAAAATAACTCCATAGTATCTACAAGGAAAGTTTTGACAGAAAACACAGGTTGGCTACAAAGTCCACTAGAAATCCTAAGGGAAATGAACCAAGACTTAAAAAAAATATTATAAATGAGATGAGGGCTCAAGAGGAAAAATTTGAATGAAGAATTAAGAACTTATTATAAGAGGTAAAATACCTTAATAGATTTTCTGAAAATAAGAATTGACAAAACTTAAGTTAATGACTCCATGAGATAACATGAAATATTAAAGTAAAATCAAAATGCAGAAAAATAGGAAAAAAATAAAGTATCTCATATCAAATGGTAGAGGGGTGGTGCTGCTATTGCTATTCTGAATTAGTTTTGACCATTGAAAAATAATTGATTAGTAAAATGAAAGTGAAAGGAAGAGTCACTGAGAGAAAGTGATTATGCTATGTTTCAATTTGTGGTAGTGAAAGCAGGGGATGCTAGGTATCGTTGTTCAGTTGTTTTCAGTTGTGTCTGACTCTCGTGACCTCATTTGAGGTTTTCCTGGCAACAAAAGTGGTTCACTATTTCCTTCGGCTCATTTTACAGTTGCAGAAACTGAGGCAAATAGACACAGCTAATAAGTATCTGAGGTCAGATTTGAACTCAGGAAATGAGTCTTCTTGACTATAGGCCTGGCACTCTATCCACTGAGCCACCTAGTTGCCTCTATGCCAGGCATAATGACAAGTATATTCCAGACTTTAAGACAAATCAATGAAAAATCTGAGGGGAAACCATATTAAGAGGGATAAGGGTTACTCAACAAATGTAGTTCCAACAAAATAATTACAAATGATTCCCATGAAGTAGAAAACCAGAGGTATCTAAAGAAACTAGACTGTATAGAAGACAGTAGAACTTCTATATTTATGAAATGATCAACCTTAGTTTCAGATTACTGCTGATGGAATATATACCTCTCCTCCCAGTAGAAACATGGTACACTACTGGTGCATGTGCTGTCAAATTTAGTTATTGTATTATATGTTTATACTATTGTTGGGATGGGGGTATTATATGAAATAGTGACATATACCCCCAAAGTATTAATGAAACTTTTTAAAATAAGACACTATGTCCTTGGTTGTTCATTGGCTAATAATCATCTTTCACTTAACTGATATCATAAATAGTGATCTTTACTTGGCTCCTAACTGGTGGCTACAGAATGATAATGGAAAAAGGCAGGCAGTGTAAGTTTCTTCTTTTTAAAAAAAAAATTTTAAATATCTTTTTTTTTTTTTTTTTGGAGGGGGAAGGCAGGGCAATTGGTGCTAAGTGACTTGACTTGCCCAAGGTCACACAGCTAGTAAGTGTGTCCTGTGTCTGAGACCAGATTTGACCTCAGGTCCTTCTGATTCCAGGGCTGGTGTTCACAGTGCCACCTAGGTGCCCCAGTATAAACTTCTTCTAATCAATCTAGTCCAGGGCTGTCCAAAATGCAGCCTCCAGTGTGTTTTATGTGACCTGCCTACAAGCATAAAAATTTACATAAATGCTTTGGTAAACAAAGCCGAGCTCCAGAGAGCTCTCACTAAAATGGCAAATCAAAATATATTGTCTATTGTTTCAATAAAAACTTAAGGTTGGACAGCCCTGATTTCTAGTCTATCTATGCTTGGCAACAAGGAGGGTATTCCAGCTGCTCTCACTATACTCTTCCTCTCTTATTGGCAGAAGTATCAGCAGTCTACTATTAGAAGCAGCAACCTCCAAAAGAAACATGCGGGAATTCCTCATTAAGATAAAATGAAGGGGGCAGAGAGAGAGAGATGAAACAATTCTTATTTGAAGGATAATTGTGGAATCACGTGGACTACATGTCCTTGCATTTTGACATTTGACAGAAAAAAACTGGGGGAAACATCTCAAAAACTTGTAGAACTTATCTGCAAATGAAAACATATAAGCAATCTCATTAAATTAACTGTAAAATAGTAACGAGCTTATTCACCTAATGGAAGATTTAAAAATAATAATACTTCAAAGATGAAGCTAATTTAAAGAAAAATTTCCTGATTAATGAGAGTCCCAGGAAGAAAAATTACCCTAATGGTGAATGCTGATTCAGGACCTTATTTTTATTAAGTGGTTTATAGTGAGGGCTGTGACTATTTTTCTATTTACAGTGGCAGTTTTGGTTAATTACCTTGTAATGTATTGTGACATTAATGCACTAGTAAACTACTAGAATTTACACCCTTATTCAGTAATAAAATCTTTAAATTGAAGAATGCATATAAAGGCATCACGAGCATAAATTACGGGACCAAATGGCATACATAATAGCATTAAATTGTTTTAAGGACAGCATCCAGCAAATTTATTCATCAGGTAGTTTTAAGGGACATTATGTAAGTATATATGTATATAGGGCAGCTAGATGGAGCAGTGAATAGATTGCCAGGCCTGGGGTCAGAAAGATTCATCTTCCTGAGTTCAAATCTGACCTCAGACACTTACTAGCTCTCTGACCTGGGCAAATAGTAATCTTGTTTGCCTCAGTTCCTCATCTGTAAAGTAAGCTGGAGAAGGAAAAGGCAAACCACTCCAGTTTCACTGCCAAGAAAACCCGAGAAAGGGTCACGAAGAGTTGGACATGACTGAAAAATGACCACACAACAACAACAACATATATGTATATAAGATTATAAACTGCAGAGAAGGTAACCAACTTTGGTACAAGGAGTTTCCCCTCTGGGAGTTCCCTATATTAATAAAACCATAGCCACATTCCCTATTCTTAACCCTATGTATTTATGACTGACTGGGTTGAGATATTAATCTGGAATGAATCAACATTATATATATGCGAATTCAGAGCTTCCAACTTTCAATTGTGAAAGATAATAGGTTTTGTTAAAATCTATTTTATAATTCAATGCTAATAATTGCTATTTTGTTTTTTGTAGTTTGTTACCCCACACCAAGTACTAAAAACTAAGACTTTCTACAGATGAAGAGAAAAATATGAAAACAAATGCTTTTAGGTCACAGAATCATTTTTCCTCCACACAAATTGAAGTGGTTGGGCAAGGAAGAACAAATTTCCACCCTTAAGAACTTCATTAGTGTGTTGGGAAGCCTACCAAAAACGAACAAACAACAGATATCCAAAGAAAAAAAATTAAAAAGTGATGACTTATGAAAATGTAAGTTGTGTGCAAAATTACTTACAGGAATTTTATCAGAGGCGTCCAAAGTCATTCCCTCCAAGAAGTTTGCCCTGGTCTCTCCCTTTCCCCAGAAGGGATGGAGCTCTCCTTCTTATCCTGATTATTTCAAAGGATACAAGGAAAACTCTACATTGAATTATTATTCCTCAATTTGCCATGGTTTTCAGAGGTGTTAATACTTATACTGTGTGTGTTAAGTGGCAATCCACAAAATTTTTGTTTGCATTGAGAAAAATGATTATTCTGTGATTATGTACCATAACAACATGTTTATTTGTTATTTACTGGCTTGAAAATATTTTAAATTGCTACTGGAAAATCAGGCAAATCAATTATTCTTTAAGAATGCTTTGAAGTCTTTATAACACAAAAGGAAATTATAAAAATAACTGTTCATCCAATATTAAAATATATATATATATAAACACACATAAGTCGATGTGTAAAAACTAATAGAGACAGTCATTCCTTTAGATTTCAGAAAAATCACTGGTACAATCATGGGAAAAGGAAGAATTGGAGCATGCTAGCATAAAGTAATCTATTGGTCTAAATCTGTTCACTGAAGAAAAGAACTTTGGATGTGGACACTTCAAATTATAATACAAACTGGCAACTCTTTTTCCAGATGTGGAATCTGAGGCTAAATGAAATTAAATGACTTGTCCAGGGTCACACAATCATTAAGTATCTGAGGAAGGTTTAAACTCTGGTCTTTTGGATTCTAAAGCCCAGTGCTCCGTGCGGGGTGTCACTCAGGTTCCTCTCCATCATTGGGCCCATACTTTAAAAATCTTTTCAGTTTAGTAGAATTTTCCAGTTTGGCATATGCAATCCTATGAAAAATTTTGCGATTTTGATTCTATTGAGATTGTGGTACCCCATGATTCCCCGTCATATAGCATTATCAGAAAAATGCAGGTGATAAAAAGATTTAAAAGTAATTGAAATAAATTAAGAAAAGCCTTCTATGATTTCAAAATATGTTGGTGACATAGAAAATTTCATATGCTCATTAACTATTAGACCTGGAAGAGCCAAAAGAGGTTGTATAGTCAGTTGGTCAATAAACATTTAGTAACTGATCTCTTTGTGCCAGTTATTATGCTAAGCAAAGGAATTTAAGTACAAAAGTGATTAATGGTCCCTTCTTCAAGAAGCTTACATTCTAATGGTGGAGATAATGTCTAGTTTAATACCCTCTTTTTTGAGGGGGAGGGGTTCAGAACCAAGGTCTAGAGAGATTTGCTGATTCCTTTAAGGTTAGGGGATTGATTGGTCCAGGACTTGCACCCAGGTCTTCTGGCTCCTTTTCCACTCCACTCCATTGGCATAGAGATGAATTTCTATGAGACTAAGGGAATATGAGTGAATAAGCATTTGGGTGTAAGGAAGCTTACATTCATCTCTCCATAAATTGGGAGAGGATAATAGCATCTTAACACATATAAAGTTAAAACCCAGGGTGCTTAGGGAGAAGAGCAAGATGAGTAGCATAAAATATAGCTACACATCAGTTCAGGGCAAGCTTGAGCAAGAGTTAGCAATGTGGACAAAGGGGAAAGTCAAAGGGGAGAAAAGCCAGTAACATCAGCCCCTTCACTTCCACCTCTGTGCTGTTAGAAGGAACTGATATTGGAATGTAGGGAACTGTATCTGACTTAATACCTTCCTTTTGGTTATGTATTCCCTTCCCAAAGATTATTTTCTGAGGATCAATCATTTTACAATTTTCTATGGTTTATTCTATCCCCTCACAAACCTATTTCCTTTTTCCTTCTATTCTATACACATTGAGACCTCAGTCTATTTGTCTTTCTGTGTCGAGGCAACACAGTATTGTACCCTATGCACTGACTGACTCTGTTTTGCATCATCTACCTCTGAGCAATTATTATCTTTCCCTACACTCAATTATATTCCTGGCAACTATGGTAACCTTGTCTAAATTATACTGAGATCATATCAAAGTACAAGAAATCCACTGAAGCCACAGATGGGAGCAAATAAGTTAACACTTCCAGCAACAATGATACTTTACCCTCCAAAAAAGTAGATTGGTATATCATCAGGCACCACCTAGATACTAATACAATATTTAGAGAATGCCAAAGTTTATTATAACTATTTTATACTATAAAAATATCCCGATGTAATTACTCTACGTAAATACTGTAACAAAAAGATTTCATTAGACTGATAGAGACATATAAATACATTTGTTATAAAAATGCATTTGTTTTCCCCCTCCACTTAATGGAATTTGTTCTCTCTATATCAGAAATCTGTATTAATGTGGCCTTCCAGCTTGGATGTAAAAAAAGGTATTTTGCACAAAACAATAATGTATTGTATTTTGTAACTGTAATTCTATGAAGCATTAATTATTAAAAATTACTAAGCATGCGCTAGAAAAAGGGAGGCACCCCAGAGCTCATAGTGTAATGGGGGGAGACAATACATAAAAGAAAGGAAAAGTTTAGCTGCAGGGCAGATGGCAAGGCTGAGGGATCCTTATATTACATAAATAGTTAAAATAGTAGTATTGAGGAGCGGCAGGCCGTGAAGGCAGTGGCAGATGGTAAGGCCTGGTGATCCTCCATCAGATCGAAGGAATGGAATTGGTGACTCTCATCTCATTCAGGACTTGTGAGCAAATAGCAAGGCTGAAGGGGAAAGACAAAGGGCAAAGGTGCTCCCAGTTGTAATGATTCTTCTTGAGATTTGACATTCCTAGATGGTTTCTGGGATGGCCAAGGTTGGAGAAAGGGTATGGGAGGAAGCCAACTACCCATGTGTTAGCAGAGCTTTCCTTGTCCTCATACTGACAGGTTTTGGAATAGCCTCAGGCTATTCCAGTTTGGCAAACACAAAATTGTGATTAAATTTATTTTTGATTCTCCTGTACTTATACTCTTTTTCAGCCCTTTCCTATTGCCTTGGGATCCTGTTCTTTCCATATACATCTTTCATCTAATACATTCCCAAAGGCTTTGTTCCCAATTACTTGGCTTCTGATTCCTGATGAAGTGATCTCTTATAGTGATCCCTACCAAATAAATAAATGAAAAAGTAAAGCAAAAAAACAAACAAAGAAATAAGTGATGGGGTTTAGACAGTGGGATAGAGAGAAGGGGACACTTACATACCTTCCAGTCCTGGCTTGAGAAGAACTTGAGATTAGCAGTTGTTCCTGGTCAGGGAACCATATGATGAGGTTAAAGGACCATATGTTTTTAGGGGTGCTCAAGACCCCAAAATACCAACACATCAGGTCCTGCTTAAGCCTTCTCACAGCCAAAGAAAAAAGCAAAGTTTATTACAGATTTGCCATATTGGGTTGTCTTTAGAAATCTCACCATTTATGAAGCTGGTTTTCACAAGCAGGCCAGATTCCATCTGAGGTAGTTGGAATCTGAGTACCTTCATGGAGGCAAGATGAAACTTATATACACAAGGATTGTGGCAGGGATCTAGGGTGGTCCTGGGGTGATGGGAGGAGGGTTTTAGGGAGGGTCTTGAGGAGGAGTCTAAGGAGAATTTTGATGAGACTGGGATGAGGTTAGACTCCAGGAACCAAAAGAATGGGATTAAGGGTGGGAAGTAGCTGAAAGCTACCTGGAGATAACAGACAATGTAGGGCTAGGCTAGTTTAAGGGTAACAGATTTGGGCACAGGCACTTTGATAGTATCAAGGGTAGAAACTAGCCAGACAATGGAGGGCTAGCTAGGTTAAGAGTAACCTAGCCTAGAGATTTGGGCCTAGCAATAATGGAAGGCTTATGGCCTCAGGCAAATGCCTCATCTAGTGGGAAGATTCAAGGGGAGTTCAAGTCTAAACCCCATCATTCAGGTCTCTTTTTTAAACCTAAAAGGTCTTCCTGACTCACAGGAATAAATCTCTGTGGGGAGGGGGGTGATGGATTTTTGAGATGTGTCAATAAAGCAGTAAGACATTTTCAAACAAATATATTTAAAATTATATGTATAAGTTGAGATAATTTTAAAACAAAGACTTCAGAGCTCAGATGTGCATGCAAAATAAGGTGGACCTTCAAAGTAGTCACCTTTGAAAACTGCTTACTTTTTCAATAGATGTTAAGAAAAAAAAAATGTTTTAGAAGCATAGTGTGAACATAAAATGCAATCATTTAATTTTGTTAGGTAATTCCAAAAGATATCTCAAATGCCATTTAAATTTATCCATTTTATTTTACAGACTAATAACCCCAGAAGTCATTTAGTCCAGGACTTTTATTTTAAAGATTAGGAAACAGAGGCCCAAACAGAACCAGCTTGCCCAAGGTTGCAATTCAAGTCAAGGACAGAATCGAGGATAGAACTAAGCTCTCCTAACATTCTGTTCTGTTTATTTCTCCAAGTCATTCTACCTGCAATACAGGTAGAATGCTATACCAATACAACTAGACCACAGAGTTGCCTTTATAACTTCTTGCATAACTTCTTGGTTACATCATTGTGCCTTACTTTCTAGGTGGTTAAACCACCATCCAACATACAAACAATTTTAGGGTTGCAAAAATAAACTTACTTTTAATAAGTCAAGAAGTAAACATATTCCTTGTAGTGACTTCATTTCTCTTCAAGCATCTCAGCAGAAAGTGGTAAAATTTGCACATTACTTAAATTCCCTTAAGATGCTGAATCATTTAAAATAGCCTAAGGGAATGGGTTTTCTGAAAGACTTTTTAGATGTGATTCAGAAGAAAAGAGGAGGGTGGGTATCTTTTAGATGAGATTATTTTGCCCAATGGCAGAACTATTTTCAGCCACTATTCCTAAATTAGGATAGGTAGTATTACATAGAGGATAGAGAGCCCACTATAGGATTAGGACCCCTTGGCATTAAAACAATATTATGCTACACAAACCACTCAACCTGGGTTCTCTGAGGAAGGAGGGAAAGGGAATAAGAATTTATACAAAGCCTCTTATGTGCTAGGCCAGGAGCTATGTTAAGTGCTTTACAAATATTGTATCATTTGATCGTGAGAACAATCCTGGAAGGTAAGTATTAATATTATCCCCATTTTTGCAATTGAGGAAACTGAGGCTAAGAGATTAAGTGACTTGTCCAGGGTTATATAGGTAGAAAGTATCTGAGGCTGTATTTGAGTTCAGGTCTTCCATGACCCCAGGCCTAGTGATCTCTATTCAGTGGACTACTTAGCTGTCATAGGTATCTCTGTAAGGTTATAAATTGCAGAACAGTTGGCATTGAATTCATAGAGTGATTTTCTTCACAGGAAATTCCCTACCCCTTCAAAATCATAATCCTTGATGAAAAAAATCCTAAACTTTATATAATGGACAGAAAATTGAAATAGTACACAGGAATGAATTTCAAACAAAAAAAATGGATATGGACATTCAGTGACATTGAGAACTCATGTGAAGGTATTGTGAGCCAGCATATTTTGTAAAGTCAAAGCTTTTATTCTATACTTACTACTTTCACATGCAAATAAAGAAAATAAATTGATTTTTTTTGTAAAGTGTATAATACAATTTTGAAAGTGTAAGAGGGTCCTTTGTATTACTCAAATATAAAACTCTGTCCCAATATCTTTGTTATTTAGAAAATTAAAACATACCCACAGTAGCAATTTTTGAAAGTTCATTTATGTTATGCAAAATGTTGGCTGATGCTTCTTGTCAGGCAGAAAGATGAGCTTTCTGCTCAATTTATGAGGTAATGACTCATCACTCGAGTCAAATCAAGCACAGTATACCTTTCAACTGTGGGCAATAAGAGAAAAATGTACACATATTTATAATAATCCTTTATACATTGTATAAGCTTCATAGAAAATCAAACATCCCAATATCTCAGTTTTTATTTCTCATGCTTTAACATACATACATATATACATTGTGCTCTTATCTAATGTGCTTTTAAAACCATTTTTCCTGACAAATATAATTCCCCCAGATTCATCCTTCATTTTTTAAAACTTAAAACTAGTAAGTAGTTTGCAATATGTGGACTATACATATTCTGGTCATATGGCAAAAATCATCTTCACGATGTCAAGGGAAATCAAAGAAGATCCTGACATATTAGAAGAACTGCCTCTGGCAGACTTAGAACAGTACCTGGAAGATAGTTGTCCAGAATGTGCTGGAAGGGATGGGTTGCTTTTTGCCTTGTTATTGTGAATGCCTAAATTGATGATGAAATCATGGATTCATATATCCCTATATATGTGGGTAGGTATATATTTGCATATGCTTTTACATAGGATCACATACAGATGTACTTATGTGTATATTTAGCTCCATATAACATTTTCTTCACTAAAGACCTGCTCTTCTGTCTAGTCTTGGTAGGGAGATGTCTCAGAGTTATTGAAGGCTGTACCATTAATTCGAGAGCTACCAAACTAGAAAGATAGAATGTACAAGTACCAGTATGCCTTAGCTTGGAGACGCTCATTACCACAAGTTTGGTTGGCAGAAGGTAAAGATTTTCTTTGACTAAATCAACTTTTCAAAACTGCCTAATATGAGATGGAGTTAAAATCTGTTAGTAGACTAGTATTCACATGTAAATAATAGTTCTTTTGATAGTCTGAAATATATAACACTCTAAATGAAGGATCCATGAAAACAGTATCCCATATTTTTAATATTGCTCTGACTTATGCACGCTGAATATTATATGGCTAATATTGTGGCATATAATTTTAAAATATACAATATACTTAATTTAAAAACAAATATATTAAGAACTTTAAAAGATAAGCTTCATTTCTTCATAAGTAGAGAGTATTTGAAGAGAAAACAAAATCACAGAAATAGACCATCGATTTTCAGGAAGGATTATCCAAAAGAAGAATTTAACTACAGGTTAATCCTCATGATTAATAAAATTAATAAAACACAAGGACTTTTAATTTCTGGTTGTATATCAGTATTATCCTTAGAAAGCCCTTTACAAAGAAAAAATACGATAAAAATATAAATTACACAACTCACCTTTAGAAGGGGGTCTTTCCAGCTCAGAGTCCAGGTGGATGGGTGGAGCAATGTATGAAACTTGCCCATGATGTGCCTGCCCTGTGGACCCAAGAAGAAGCAACTTAATTTCCCTCGTTCAATTTCTTGTTAGCAATAACGTTTTAATCTTTCTTCTTTTTATCTTTTGTTCTACCACCAAATGAATTCAATTGTCACATCCATTAAGATTTTATTTTTTATGGACATTTTACCAAATGAACAGAATTCAAACTATAATCTTTGCTTTGGGTTCTTTTAGACTGTCCAGGGCACTCAATCCTAGAAATAGCCTATGTCATTTTGGCTATGTTTTACTTACAACATTCAGTACCATCCATTTAGTGGGTAAATTGTTTCAAAGGTTTCTCACAAAAAGCAACTTGGTTAGTGAGTAGGGTAGTGTCAGAAAGAATTGGGTTCAAGTCCTTTCTTTCTGCCACTCAATTGCTCTGTGACTTAGATGACTCACTTAATGGCTCTGAGCATTACACACATTTAAATTTTTTTTTAAAAAAATAGTCTACAGGTTGTAATCTGCCTCAAAAGCACAACAGATCAATTAGTCAACCAATCAACAAACATTTGGCTTCATGTAGAAGGTGACACTTTGGAAGGAACCTTGAAGATAGTATTCTAAGAAGTAGAAATAAAGAGGACGTGCACTCCATGCGTGGGGAAGAGCCAGTGCAAAAGACACAGGGGCAAGAGGCAGAATCAAGTTAAGTCAACAACCATTTATTAAGTATTTACTAAGTGACAGGCAGTGTGCTTGGAATAAGACTAGAAACAGTCCTAGCCTTCCAAGAATTTCTATTCTAATTGAGGAAGAAAAACGGTTTATGGGGGAAAGACGAGGAATTTGCTGTCTAATGAGGAGTGCCAAGTGTAAAGAACAGTAACAGCCTAAGTTTGGAGGTTAGCTGGGTCATAGTGTTTGTGAGGAAGATGGTTGTGGAATAATCTTGGAAATGAAGGCTGGGGCCAGGTTGTGAAGGATGATAAAAACCAGATAAGTAATAGGGAGCCAATGGAATTTACTGAGTTGGAGAATAATTTGATCAGATACTTGAGATATTTTTATAACACTAGATGTGGGGGAAAAAACACTTTAAAAATAGGTACCTGTGGGTTTATTCTTTATCCTTTACAGCTTGCTCTGTGTTCATTTTTTTTTTCTTCCTAGTGTAAGCCAATGATTTTATTAACCTGGAGGCCTCTCTGATGTGAACACTCCCTACATAACAATTATCTTGCTGTAACTTAGTAGAAAAGTCCCAACTCCTAAGACACAAAGAGGTTAATTGATTTGTCCAAAGTCCCATATGTGCCAGAAATAGGATGGAATGTGGGTCTTTCTGCCTATAAGATCTGCCCTCTATTTGATATATCAATATACCTATTATGCAGATACTACCCTGCTACCAGTAATATAAGGAATACTCCACTTCCAACACCTATGAGTTACAGTTATTAGTATTTAGTTGGTAGATGAAATAATAGATTAAAAGTTCAATATCTTAGCTTTAAAAGTAACATAAGAAGCTCAGGACTTCTGAAGCTGACCATTATGGGCCAAAAGGAAATCAGAGGTGTGAAATAAGAAAGCAGAAAAATTCATGATCATAAATTGGTGAAAACATATATTATAGAAAAAAAGGCATATGGTAGAGATTTTGATTGCCATGTGCAATCTTTCTGTTCTCTGTAGGTAGAAATGTTTATGTTAGTTCAGAATATCAAAAATTGAATTAAAAAAAAAAAGAAATGAGAGCAGTCTTCAGTATGATGGGGGGAAACAGCTAGAGTACTATATCTAAAACTTCCATGTTGGTACTATGATAAACTCATATAGTTTAATTTCTAAGTCATTTTCTAGAATATGAATGTTGCTTTTTCCAAAGGGTTACTGGGTAGACCACAACTTTTCTTTTCATAATGAAAATATACAGTTATAATTCACATAGTTACAGGAACAATTCATAGGCTTATTAATCTCTTTTTCTAAACAAGGAAAGTTAATGATACATAGATTATGATAACAGCTAGAGTAACCTTCCCGATTCAAGTAATATTCCACTTGTAATAAACTCTGTTGATTCCTCTTATGAGGCACATTCTAAATAATTAATATGGCTCCCTGTTGATAGTAACTGCTGTTGCCCTAAGCATTTTTCTAGCTGGCGATGCAGACCATGAAGAGGGTCTAGTCTTCAGGGTTCCTCATAATGACATTTAAGAACATTATGCAGATACTACCCTGCTACCAGTAATATAAGGAATACTCCACTTCCAGGGAAATGAAACATTTAAATTGCTTGTTGTTAAGTGGAGATGGTATGTCTTTAATATTATGGAGAAAAACTACATTAGTTTATTTGTAATTATCAGATACTTTGGTGTTTACCTGCTATGCCCTGGCTTGAATATAGTATTAATAACTGAAATGCTTTTAAAGTACTCTCTGACATGAATTTTCACTAAAATTTTAATCTGAGGCAATTAATAATTAACACCACACACACACACACACACACACACACACACACGCCTGTGTACGCACCAGACACAGTACTAAGTGCTTTACAATAAACTTTGGAGGTAGGTGCTATTATTATGCCCATTTTACAGATGAAGAAACTAAGGCATATAGTAGTTAAGTGACTTGACTAGGATCATATAGCTAGTAATTGTCCAAGGCTGGATTTGAATGCAGGTCTCCCTGACTTCAGGCTACCCAGCTGCAATTAGAGATGACCTTGTGTAATTAAACCATCAGAACAAACAGAAACTTTGGTAGATTTGATGACCACCGTACTGAGCAGCTAAGCTCAATCTGTACAGGTTAATCACCAGAAGGACTAGAATATCTTTTAGAAACTTAGAACACAGCCAGGGAAGTTATCCACACTTGGCTAAGAAATAATTAAAAGAATGAAGGAGTTCAAATAAGTGTGAAGAAAAGCCAGCAGATAAGGGAAAAAAAGTATAATTAAAACTATGATTCCAAAGGATTGATGATGAAGAATTTGACCCACCTCCTAACAGAAAGGTGAAGGGCTAAATTATACAATATGGCGCACACACTTTGGGATATGCTCAACATAATTATTTATTTTACTCACTATGCTTATTTGTTGCAAGAGCTTTGTTTTTCTTTCTTTCTTTTTTCCCAAGGGAGGAGTCATGCGGGAAAAATGGATGCTTGATAATGAAGGGGAAAGTATTGGGAAGAGACCTAGAAATGTATAGTGCCATGGAAGCCAAGGGAAGAAATGTCAAGGTCTTTGGTCAATAGTGACAAATGCTACAGAGAGTTGAGAAGTATGAGTACTGAGGGAAGTCACCTTAGTTCCTTAAGAAGGCGCTGTCACTTCCTTAGCCTTTTACATAGGTCCTACTTCTCACTTCTTTCTGGGACTACCACTAATTTTTCCATGTCCCTCATCTAATGTGGAACTCAGATACAAGATGTATTTATTCAGCACTGTGTGTCACAGAACTACCACACATTTTCTACAGTATATGCTTAATCATTTATGCATCTCGACATGGAAATAGGATTGCAGCCATTACATCTGCCCCAGATAGCAGCAGAGACAACATTTTAAAGCACTGGTGCTTCTTTTCTAGAAGGATACTGTTATAAAATAAGTGTCTCAATATAGAATGTGGTTAAAGGGCAGAGGATGTTAAGGCGAACTTTCAAAGGAAACTCCACTAAAGGAGAAAACTAGAGAGGGAATTAAATCCCTTTTGAACAGTTGAGAGTAAACGAAATAAAGTTCCTTATTTCAAAGACTTATCACAGACCATCTATTTCCGATTCTACATATTTCAGTAGCTAGCTATATTCACATCTGTCATCACTGTCCATCAAATGGAAAATGAGATAAATAAAATATGGAGATAACAAAGGGGAGAAATAAAGAAGCTCATTGCTTCAAGTAAAAAGCATTTACTACAACCTAGTCCCTCCTGGTTTCTTTAGTTTCACCACCTTTCATCTCAATTTTTACTCATTTTCTGTAGAGTGCTATAAATAAGTGGAGTCATCTATAACTCTCCAAAAAGCTTTTATACTATTTTTTTGCTTGCTTTAAAATTTTCAGCAGCTGATCATGATTATTTTCTCTCCAGAGATTCAGCATTTTTCCCCAAGAACAATACAAAAAGCTGCCATTTTTATTTGCTTTTGGGCTCTTTAATAATGTTATCATTTTGCTCTTGCCACCCATATGAACCCTAGAAAGTGATGTCTCTCCGTCTCATGAAAATAATGATTCCATATGGGAACTGTAAAGTGCTCACACCAAACTACATTTGAGAATGGCATATAGGGTTTGGTATTCTTAAGTATTTAAAATCACTGCCAAAATAGCTGGACATTTAAAAAAAAGCAGTCCAATGTCTTTTTGAAAAGTAACTCTCTGCCACTGATAAAATGCCATCAGTTAAAGTGTTGTTTTTTTTTAATTTTTATTTTTTTGCTGATGGAAAATTGGGCATGCCTAGCCTTATAACAGCTTGTGTTTCCATCTTCAGATCCCACTCTGACTTAAACCATCTGCTGTTCCTGAAGGCTACTTTCAGGTAAAAATATAAACACCAATCAAAAGGAATGATCAAAGTAAGAGTGCTAACATTGCCAATTTTGTTTCTGATCTTTTCATTCCGGCTTCTTTTCCTTCTTTCACTGTGTTAGGTGTACTTGTTTCCAATCAAGTAACTAAAATAGGAGAAAACATCAGAATAACTACATGCTTGACTTATTCAGAAAATAAAGCTAGTGATGATGGATCAAAGGTCAGTGATGGGATTCTCTCTAGTGAAGATTATTTGGTAACAAAGAAGGAAGGCATTACAAAAGCGATGCAAAATTATACTTTATGGTTCCTCTTATTTATACAATATTCTCTAGAAAACAACTGTTAAGAAGAAACACACACTTAAAGTTAAATTTCTCCATCTTCTAAATATTGTATTTATCAGACTTCTGAAAACTCGGTGCACATTTTAGGATTCTAATAGATCTGAGAGGCTCATTGGCATAACAAAGGAAAAGGTTTTAGAAAATGACATACATATACGTACACACATATGTAATTTACTTCTTTAACAATTGACTTGCTGAGTGAATGGCAGTGTGTGGAGTCCTGGGAAGATCAATGTGAAAAATAACCCAAGAGCCCCAAAGACAACTACTGTTGTCAGCACTGCCCTCAGCCTAGCCGTAGCTAACTTCTCTCCTTGCTCTGCATTGGTTCTCTAGATTCTTTGATGCTATATGGTTATTTCTTTCCTCCTGCCTCATACTGCTTTTTAGCTACTTTTTATGTCTCCTCTTTCTCCATTCAATCTAATGTCCTTGAGGGCAGGGAGTACCTTTCTTTTTTTGTTTATATGTGCATTCTAAGCAATGAACACAATGCCTTCCACATAGTAAATGTGGTTATGAGGGGATGAATTTTTTGTGACCCAATGATTCACTGAATCATCAATTAATTCAAGCAAATCAAGAACATTTCTTAAGTATTTACCACATGCAAGGTAAATACTAGTAGATAGCATTTATAGAGAGATTTAAAGTTTTGCAAGGTGCTTTATTTATGTTATGGTATTTGATCTTCACAATAACATGTGATATAATTGCTATTGTCATCCTCATTTTACAGTAGAAAAAAACTGAGGTAGCTAGAGGGTCAATGATTTGCTCAGGTTATCCCTGATTCTAAGCTCCTCCATGCTCATAGCCAGGTTTCTGGTGTTGAGTCTCTATAAATACACATAATAAATAAGAAAGGTGTGGGGTGGAGGTAGAAAGAGGAGAGAAAAGGGCCACATTACATTTTTATGACATGTCACAGTTGACAAACTTGTTTCATATTATTATGTCTGGTTCAAGAAGAGAGAATTTCTGGTTGACATTTCTTCTAGTTCACTTGAATTAGTAATAGAAGCACTTGAATTGTGAATATTGTATAAATAAAAGCAACATAAAGTATAATTTTGCATCGCTTTTGTAATGCCTTCCTTCTTTGTTACCAAATAATCTTCACTAGAGAGAATCCCATTACTGACTGAATTGGAAAGTCAGGTGGATATTTCTCAGGCAATGAGCATTTATAAAGAAGGTGTCCATTTAAGAACAAAATGTGCTTCTTTTTGTCCATTTTGGTGGCCAGATTACTAAAGTCATTGTTATCCATATTTTGAGAAGTTCATAAATATCAAGAAGAATGACTCTTAATTAGAAGGAAAAGATCAGTGTGAAGTTAGAGCATGTAGGACTAACCATCCTGAAGAGGAAAAGTAGGAGAACAAGAAAAAGGAAAAAATGAAATTAACTGTACAGAAATAATTATATAAAAGGTCTCCAAATAATTATGCCAAGAATCATTTGATAGAATAAATGAAAGTATATTGTCTCTTAGCACATTTGTGGAAATTAGAAGGTATATTCACAAAAGAATAAGATAATCAGTAATGCACAAATCAATAGGCCTTTGTTACATAATGTTTCATTCACACAGGTGGAGCTCATTTCAGTGTGCATTAGTATACCCACCAGAAAATAGAGATGGAAAAGAAAAATGAATGAAAAGTTTGTTTTGTTAAAGCTTGTTTAAATTAAGGGGCAGAGGATGAAAGGGAAGGGAGGGAATGGAATGCAAATATTCACAAAGGTCAGAAAAGCTGCATGGTACAGTAGACAATTTGAATCCAGAACCTGCTTTCAAATCCCACCTGATATGCCTCTAGAAAGTCACCTATGTGATTTTGGAAAATTACTTTACTTTTCTAAGCCTCAGTTTCTTCAACTGTAAAATGAAGAGAATTGGACTTCATAATCTCCAAGCTCCCTCCCTACTCTAAAGGAATAACCCTGTGGAATCTGGGCAAAGCACCTAACCTCTCCATGTCCGAGGAAAGTCTTGTATATTGTAAGCAGCAAATAAGTCATCTGTCTGCATTAGTTTCAAAGGTAACTTCCAAATTTAGAGTTCTTTACTCTAATGAAATCATGGCTCTGGACAGTGCAATTACCCTAAGCCTCATAAGCTATTTTCTCCCTGATTCCCCTTACCATCAATAAAAGAGACATCTTACAAATGTGAGTGTGATCAGATGTTCATTTTTACCTCTATAACTGGGCTTCTGATTTCATCATTCAACTGGAACTTTGTTGCTTAGTCCTTTCAGCCCCATCTGACTCTTTGTGACCCCATTTGGGGTTTTCTTGGCAAAGATACTGGGGTAATTTGCCAATTCCTTCTCCAGCTCATTTTACAGATGAGGAAACTGAGGCAAACAGGGTTGAGCGATTCGGCCAGGGTCACACAGCTAGTAAATATCTAAGGCCAGATTTTCATTCAAGTCGTCCTGACTCCAGGCATGGCCCCTTTACCTGTTGTACCACCTAGCTGACCCAATGGAAACTTCTGTCTCTAAAACTGTGAACCATTTTTTCATTGTTAAATCTAACAGTCTTTTTTCAAACCTCATTCTCCTCCATCTCTCCATAGCCTCTGACACTGTCAATTACTCTCTTCTTGATATTCTTTTCTCTCTAGGTTTTTGGGACATTAATCTCTCCTTGTTCTTCTCCTACCTGGTAAACCTATCCTCAGTCTCCTTTGCTGGATCTTCATCAAAGTCACACCCTTTAATCCTGGGTGTTCCATAGCACTGTGCCCTCCATCTATTTAACTTGGTAGTGTATATGGAGTGTTCAGGAGGACTAGCACCTCTGGTGTGAGGGCTTGCTGAGCCCTTTTCAGTGATGCTTTTTTACCCTTTAGTGTTCACTTTTTCACCTAGCTCTCACTTGTGGCTCCAAAAAGCTGTAGCATGCTCAGTGGCCACACTCTGGTAAACCATCTTAGCAGACGGGTTAAACCAGGCTGAGAGTAACCAACAAGCCTCAAAGCTATTGGGGAGTTAGGGGAATGTCTACCCCAAGCATGAGAAAGCTTCCCCTGGTGGAATGTTTAGATGAGAACAATTTATTTCAAAAGCCATGAAGACAACTGAAGCAGGCACTATAGAGCACTTAAAGCTTGGTCGGACATCAAAGATGCCAAGGTTATCCACTACATCCAGGCCCATAGCCAGTCATCCTGATTTGTCTTGCCACTGGACTTCAATGAGAGAGACAGAGAGAGAGAGAGAGAGTGAGAGATAGGGTGAGAGAGAGTGTGAGAGTGAGAGTGAGTGAGATAGAGAGAGAGAGGGAGAGAGAGAGAGAGAGAGAGAGGCTGGTGATTTTGTGCACTCTTCCTCAGTTCAAGAACAAGTCCAGACATTACTGGCAATGTCATCGATTCTCTTTGAAAAGGAAGAACAAACAATAAAATGGGAACAACAATTTAACTTGGTGATCTCATCAGCTCTCATGGATTCAATTATTTTCTCTATGCTTATGATTCTTAAATTTCCTTATCCAGTCCCCTCAGCCAGGCTCCAAACTTGGACCTTCAACAGCTCTTGGATATCTTGAATTGGATGTTCTGTAGACATTTTAAATTCAGCATGTCCAAAACTAAATTCATTATTTCTCCCCTACCAAACCCTTTCCTATTACTGTTTATGGTATCACCAAGCTCTCAGTAACTCAGGTTTGCAACCTAAATGTCATCCTTGATTCCTCACTCTCACTCCCCATATCTAATAATTTGCCAAGTCCTGAACTTATACCCCCTTCTCTTCTCTGACACCACCCTGGTGCAGACCTCATCACCTCATGGTTGGACTAATACAAAAGGTTGTTAGTTGATTTCTCTACCTCAAGTCTCTCTCTACTTCAATCAATCCTCCACTCAGTTCTCAAATTAACCTTTTTTAAGTCTAGGTCTGAACATATCACTCCTAGTCCCTCACTCAATAAATTTGAATGGTGTTCAATAGCATAATAATAACAAAATAATGAACGTAATTATGTTTGGGATCAAATATAAAATCCTCTGGCTTATGAAACCTTTATAAACAAGCCTCTTTTTACAATTCTAGTCTTCTTAAACTCTATTCCCCTCCATGTACTCTGTTATCCAGTTCCCTCATCAAATGAGATTTTTGTAACTTGCTTAGAATAATGTCTGGTACATAGTAGGCACTTAATAAATATTTTTCTTTTCCTCATCTCTACCTCCTGTCTTCTTTAAGTTTCAGCTAAAGTTCTACCTTCTACTAAAAGCCTTACTCAGTCCTCCTTTGAGCCTATCTCCAGTTTATCTTATATATATCTTGTCTGTATATATACTACATAGTTGTTTTCATGTTGGTTCTTCCAGGACTATGAGCTCTTTTAGAGCAGGAAATGTGGTTTTTGTTGTTGTTGTTGTTGTTTTTTGGTCTTTCTTTGTAACTCCAGGGCTTGGCACAATGCCTAGAACATAGCAGACACTTAATAGATGTTTTTTTTTTGATTGATCTTTCAGCTTTTCTTGAGTTTTTACAATTCAGCTACATTGTATTTGCAGTAATCCAGGGCAAAGCTATTCATTATAGAGGTTCTATAATTACCACATTTACACAACATACTTATAAAGATAGATGTTCCTGAGCAGACAAGTACTTGGAATTATATAATAGGTGACATTTCTCTGGTGCTTTTTAGCTGAGGCAGTATCTCACCACGTGCCTCCTTTTGCTAGAGTCTGCCTTGCCACCTGGACCAGCACAATCCACATGGACAAGAAATCCGTGTCACAGGCCTTGGTCAAGTTAATTCACTCATCTTTGTTCCTTCTAACCCAGGGTTCAACCCATTTGATTTCTGGATGAGGATGTGCAAAATATCCCACTCAGCTTTCTTTATGGCCCTAGGTAGCAGACCATGCTTCACGGTAATAGCTGATCTAATCACCCACAGGTTATCTCAGCATCTCCCTCCTTCAGTAGGTTCCCATTTTTGCCTTTCCTTTCTCACCCCTATTCCTCTAGGAAGAAAAAAGTATCCATTCTTAGAATGTAAACTTAATGAGAGCAGGATTGTCTCTTTTTATATCTTTTCATCTTCAGCAATAATAATGGCTTTTTCATTCATGCTTGAAGATTTGTGACTTTAAGTACTTAAAATCCAATCTCATTTCATACTGACACTAGCCCCACCATACAGAAACTATTGATAGTATTATCCTCATTTTATAGATGTAGGAACTAGAATAGAAAGCTAACGATTTTTCTACTGTCTCACTGTTAGTGGGCATTACAGATGATTGGTGAGGGGCAGGTCTCTCTTGACTTATGGGGAGTGAAAGGGCTCAATAAATAGAGAGCTAGCAGTTCAAATATGGCCTCAGACACTTACCAGCTATATCACCCTAGGTAAGACACTTAATCCTATTTGCCTTAGTTTCCTCTGTAAAATGAGCAAGAGAAGGAAATGGCAAATCACTCTAGTATTTTTGCCCAAAAAACCCTAAATGGGGTTATGAAGAATCAGACACAATGTAGTAGCAATTTGGATTTGAAGAGCTTTCCCCCCCATTAATAGGCCATGTGATCTGCTTACATCACTGGAAGCCTAAGACATATGTGGTGGGAGGAGCTTCCTGACAGGAAAAGGAAGTTGTGTCACAGGAATTGCTGAGAGAGAGAAGTTATGTCTACTAATGGCTGCTAATGGGTGCCCTTGTGATTGTTAGAACTGAACAGGCTGACTTAGCTGTACTGTGAGTTTGTTTTGGGGAAGACCCCAGCAGGGGTTCAGAAAGGTTTTGGGATGAAGAGGCTCCATGTTGTGATATTCTGTATTGAATGTTTTAGGTCCCTTGTTGTTATGATGAAGTGGCTGTGGGAGCTGAACATTGGGTTATGGGATATGATTCTGTGGTGTCTGAATAAATGGTTTCCTTCTTCTACCTTCTATGTGGAGAGTCTCATATTCTTTGCGATACAGAACTACATAGGCCTTTTGACAATTATCATCTACATTATTATTATTGCCTTACTGTTTCACACAACTGAAAAACAACTGAACAACAAAAGCTTTCTTGACTTTAGTTTTGGTACCCTTTGACCTACACTATGTTGCTATTTTTATTTTATAATTATATAGATTTATTTAAATTCTATAATTAGATCTAGTTATGATTTTAGAAGGATGTTTGCATGAGTCTAAGAGAACAGGAGGTCTTCTTAATTCCATGAGGTTGGAGAAGAAAGAGAAAATCACAGAAGGAATGGAAATTCAGAATTATATTAGCCTTGGAAATCAGCAAGGCCTAATCAGAAAATCCACGTAGTGAAATGCCCAGTAAAGATTAAAGCACAGCAGAAAATAGACACATAGTAGGTTATATATGTGACAAGGCCTCAAAGAGATGAGAATGCCAGATCATCTGACTTGTCTTCTCAGGAATCTGTACGTGGGCCAAGAAGCAACAGTTGGAACTGAACATAGAACAACAGATTGGTTTAAGATTGGGAAAGGAGTATGATGAGGCTGTATATGGTCACCTTATTTATCTAACTTATATGCAGATTACACCATGTGAAGTGCCAGGTTGGATGAGTCAAGAACCAGAATTAAGGTTGCTGGGAGAAATATCAACAGTCTCAGATATACAGATGATACCATTCTTGTGTCAGAAAGTGAAAAGGAATTAAAAACCCTCTTGATGAGGGTGAAAGAGGAAAATGTAAAAGTTGACTTGAAGCTTAATTTAAAAAAAAAAAACAAGCAAACAAAAAAAATACCCAAAACCTAAGATTTTGGCAACTGATCCCATCACTTTCCTGGGAAAAAAAAATGGAAGCAGCATCAGATTTTATTTTTGGGCTCAAAGATCACTGCAGATGATGACTGTGGCCATGAAATTACAAGACACCTTCTCCTTGGAAGGAAAGCTATGACAAATCTGGATAGCATAATGAAAAGCTGGGACATCTTGCTGACAAAGGTCCATAAAGCCAAAGCTATGTCCCACCAGTGGCAATGTATGGCTGTTAGAGGTGGACCAAATAAGATAAACTGTGTGCTGCAGAATCAACACTTTCAAATTGTGGTGCTGGAGAAGATTTTTGAGGGTCCCTTGGATAGCAAGGAGATCAAATCAGTCAATACTTAAAGATGCTTAATTCATACTTAATTAAATTACTTAATTCAGGCTATTCACTGAAAGGTGAAATATTGAAGCTGAAGCTTCAATACTTTGGCCACATAATGAGAAGATGGAACTCAATGGAAAAGACCCTGACATTTGAAAAAAATTGAAGGCAAAAGGAAAGGGGGATGGTAGAGGATGGGATGGATAGTTAGTGTCATAGAAAACAAGGAAGATGAACTTGGACAGATTTCAAGAGATAGTGGAAGATAGGCCTGGAGTCCTTTGGGGTCATGAAGAGTTAGACATGACAATGACTACACAACAAAAAGGTTTTGTGTGTGTGTGTGTGTGTGTGTGTGTGTGTGTGTGTGTGTGTGTATGACTCCTCAACTGTATTACAGCTAGATTATGTGCCTAACGTACAATTATCCAAAGAAAATGTAAACAGAACTTTACCATGAAGTAAAGAGGGTCAACTATTTGAAATTCAGAAATTTCCTTACTCCTGATGACCTAAATTCTACCTCCATCATTCCCACCATGATTTTGCTCAAAATGACAACATTACTAGTACAGAAATGTTAACAACTCATTTTATCTTTTCTAGTGGTAGATTAATCAACAATTTTACATATATGTATATGTACATACACATATAAACATATGTACATACATATATACATTCACATACACATTCACACACATATGTGTGTGAGAAGTGCAAGCACTAAATGTAATGTAGGTTCCCTTTTAACCAATTTTTTTGGTTGTCTTTCACTATAACAAAGGGTAAAACTGTGCATATTCTTGAATCATATTTCTATTTAAAATTCAAATCACATATCAAAATCTAGCAGGAAAAAGAATGTACCAATTACTTAAATTATAGTCCAGGGTTTAAATACCACGAATGAGGAAAATCTTGCATGTTTTATGCTCATTAATTTCCTCTTCTGTGAACATTCATATTGTACTTTAAATTAAAGTTTTATAATTGGGATTTCATACACACACAAAAATGCATATAGCATATAGCAACATTTTATTAGCAAGGCATACAATGGTTATTCTCAAATTACTTTTAGTCAACTTAAACTGGTTTTAAACACTTGTTACATTTTTTTTCCTCATAGGACAAAGCAGCTGGGATATACCATTACATCTATAATCTGTCTTCAGAGAAAAAAAGCAAGGGAATACATTAAGGAATGGGAAGCATTACTTAGATCATATCAGATTGTAAACTTGAGTGTAGGGACCGTGTTTTGTATATTTTATATACTTTCTTCTATGCAGCATAAATAGTAGCAAATTTTACATGCTGAATATATACTTGATAAATGAATGAATGTTAAAACATAGAACTAGGAGACACAGTGGAAAGAATGGAGTTAAAAAGACCTGAGTTTGAGTTCTGCCTTACACACTTACTAGCAGTGTGAACAACGGGCAAGGCATTTAACTGTTCTACCTCAGTTTCCTCATCTGCAAATTGGAAATAATAACAGCACCTACCTCCAAGTATTATTGCAAGGATCAAATGAGATAACATATAAAAACACTTTTTCAACCTTAAAGTGCTATGAAAATGCTAGATCTTACAGAGAAGTTGACAAATATTGCTAAAAAAGAAAAGAAAGAGCTTCATCTTAGTATTTCATAATCCTAGCAGTCCTGAAACACTTATTACTCTATTAATTGGATAATGAAAAATATATTGGTAAAATCGGGGAGTTCTATGAATTCTTTGGTATGATCTATAAAATGAAAGTTTTCAATTTAATTGAGAGAATCTTCCAGTTGTAAGTTATATACTCCTTTCTGATGGGCAGCACATAGTCCAGGAGAGTATAGGATAAAATATATTTTTTAACCTTTGTTTGACAATATTCTCACTTTTCTATTATATGTAACTGTGCAATTAAATTGGAGTTACACAATGATTATAATGATTGTCCACTATAGTCCTACTTCAGTGTTTCTCTCTGGTAGGAGTTCTTTATGTATGTGCATACAATTTTTCATGGACCCCTTTAGTGGTCTGGGGAAGTCTATGTTCCCCTTTTCAGAATAATGTTTTTAATATTTTAAACCTATCTTTATACATACACATATGTAATACAGTTATAGAGGAAACCAATTATATTGAAATTCAGTTGTCACATATTAAAAAAAAAATCTAATGCATCCCAGGTTATAAAACTGTGCCCAATGGTACTGAAGAAATTCTAGCTAGGTTCTAGAATTATGGCAGCATTATGTCAGATGTATACACTCAGCTTTGCAGGTTTCACATATGGGCCTACTGTCTGTTTCTGAAAGAGAGGCCAGCTAAAATCAGAGCACTTCAGCTCAGTTGGTTAACCATCAGATGACTGATTTTTTAAAAAAAATTATTTACTTTTTTTGATGGAGTATCTCCTAAACACCATGGAGGGTGTTATAATCTGTATCATCCATACAGATGAAAGCCCAGATCATTGAATAAGTTTTTAAGTAAATATTTTCTTGTGATCTAGCTGTAACTTAGTAATACTTTATATTCAATTATTGCTTTGCAATTTAGTATGTTTTCACATACAGTATCTCATTTGAATGTAGCAACAATCCAATGAGTCAAATATTGGGATATTGTCGTCCAGAGGAAAGAACGCTGGTTCTGGAGTCAGAGGACTTGGGTTCAAATCCTGTACTACCTGTGTAATCTTTGCTAAGTCATTTAACTTAATTTCCTCAGTTGTAATATAGAGTATATGAATAATTGTAGCATATAGTTTACAGGGTTGTTGTGAGGCTCACATGACATAGTGCATGTATTTTATTAAATTTCATAACTAGGACAATTTTTGATCCTAAGTCTAGTGTTCTTTCCACGATGTTACTCATTCCTAAAGTTTTCTGCATTTAACTGAGGTAGAGAAGGGAAGAGCTGGGGGATGGGTAAGGAATTCTCTTTTCTATCTCTCTCTACCTCCCCTTCTTTCACTCACTCTCTCCCTCTCATGCATGCACACACACACACACACATACACACACATATACAAACAAACATCATCCCATATCATAAACTCTGAACTCAAATAATGTCTTTTATGAAAAAAGGTACTTATGCATTGATATTTGGATAGCTTTAAGGAGCATTTTTCTATTTAAATATGGAAAAAAATTATTAGCTTCAGGAATGAAAGGAGTTGAAATAGTTCAGCTTAGAACTGCTGCCCTTACCTGTGGAACCAAACAACAGACTGAAACTCTGAATTCAGGAGAGTCTCAACAAGATAATTTTTCCCTAGGACACCGAGCTGAGGAGCTAGGTGCTGCTGAGTTTATGTCCATAAATTCAAAGTCTATGTTAGTCTACTAAAAGAGGCAGGACATATTAATTATTCTTCTTTTTGTGTTCGCTACGCTACCAAAATATCCAGAAATACATCCCAGAAAACATTTCCAAGAAAGTGAAAAAGCTATGTAAAGAGACAAGAATTCAGGGTCTGGTGAAAAATGCACAGAGTGCTGAAGCTCCAAAGGGAAGAAAGTAGCCTGTGAACAAAAGAAACATGGACATTGTTCCTAACTGTAGGATGGTGTTTGACTCATTTCTCTCCCTCTTCTTCGTCTTTCACATTCAAATTACTTATGTAGTCCTGTTGAGTCTATCTACATAACATTTCTTGCATCTTTCATCTTTCCCTTCCTCTTTACTCCCATGAATGCCAATCTACTTCAGGCCTTCATCACCATCAGCTTGATATATTGCTATATTCTTCTTACAGGTCAGTTAGTTAACAAACATTTATTAACCATTTAATATGTACCAGGCACTATGCTAAGTACTAGGGATGTAAAAAAGAAGTAAAAGATAATCCCTACTTTCAAGGAACTCACAGACTAATGGGCTAAATGACAAACAAATAAGCTATATATATATATATGTATATATATATAGCTTATTTGTTTATATATATATATATAGGTATATATATATATATAGGTATATATATATATATATTATATATATATAATGTGTGTTTATGCCTAGATATATATACATATATATGTATGTGTATATATATATATATATATATATATATATATATATATATAGGATAAATAGGATTGACAGAGGGAAGGCACTAGAAGTAAGGGTGTATGAGAAAGCCTTTCTGTAGAAAGTAGGGTTTTAGTTGAGACAAAGGAAGCCAGGAGGTGAAGATGAAGAATGAGATCATTCTAGACAAGGAAGACAGCTAGAAAAAATGTCCATAGTGAAGAGATGAATATCTTATTTGTGAAATAGCAAAGAAGCCAGTGTCACTGTATCAAAGAATACATGGCAGGGAGTAAGGTATAATAAAATTAGGAAGCTGGGGGAGAAGGGCCTAGGTTTTGAAGGGCTTTGAAGGCCAAAAAACAAAATAAAATGAAAAATAAAAGATTATGTATTTGATCCTGGAGGAGATAGAAAGTCACAGTTAGTCCCAGAATAGGTCCACTTCTACAGTCTTCTCAATAGCTCTTTAATCAGTTTACCTCAGGGGAAAAAAACCACTAGGATGACATTTGTTATTATACACACACACACACACACACACACACACATACATATACATATATATATATTTTTTAAACATGCACACATACATTACAAAGTACACTCAAGCCTGATATGCTGTGAACATGGATCTTATTATATTCCGAAGTTAAAAAGGGAATACTTTGAATACATATTCCACAGTTCAACTTTTCATAAAAATGTTCTTTACATGTCATAATACATGCAGGTTCACCAGATAATGAGGAATTAAGGGAGAATTTTAAATTGTAGTGTAAAAAAACTCCACTATTCTCATTAAGAAAAGGTGAGAGGAAATGTATATATATTTTTTTCTAATTAGGGCAGCACACCTCAGTTCTTTTAACCTATCGCTTTGATCTTCCTGAAATTCACTCTGCTAGACACCCCAGCAATTTGTGGCAGCCTCTTCAGTGAGCTGGCCATGCTGCATTGGCCCAAAGATAACACAGAGTCAGAAAATTCCGCCACTAAGCCATAGGATGCCAAAGTCTGCAAGAAGTGATCAGAACGATCAAGCACGTTAACACCATCTTGACATGAGAGAAATAGATGAATTGGAGGTTTTCCCAGGAATGAAAAATGTTGAAATGGGCCACCTCATTCATTTCACTTTAAAATACGCCTTAGAGTAAAGGATGTGACTGCCTGCAGAGAAATTTTGACAACTTCCCTCTGTGTACTAAAATGCTGTCAGCTCAAAAAGCTGAGGCATTTCAGCAAATTGTTCATTTTCTGACAGATTCCTATACTACTTTCATACTGAAATCTTAATCAAAGGCATTTTTAAAAAGTCAGAATTTAATCTGGGATCTAAGGAATCACAAAGGCATCAAAAGCTTAATTTGGAAACGTTGGGCATCTGTACCACACCTGTCAACTACAAGTGAAGATCAAAACAACTACATACACAAGTTACAGATTTAAAGTAAATACAGGAAGAATCTATGATTTCATCGGTAAGGAAAACAAGCGTGGGGAACTCCTTGCATAGAAATACTCTCCATCAAGCGAATCTCAGTTCATCAGTCCCTAAATGGATAAGTCACAGGGAGGTGGAAACACAGTAAGTATGAAAGGTAGGATCCAAAGTCAGGACTAAGCCATAAAGCATTCACTTTTTTTTTTTTTGGAAGGGCAACTGCAGTTAAGTGACTTGCCCAAGGTCACACAGCTAGTACATGTGTCAAGTGTCTGAGGCCAGATTTGAACTCAGGTCCTCCTGACTCCAGGGCTGGTGCTCTACTCACTGCGCCACCTAGCTGCCCCCATACAGTCTTCTTTTTAAAAGAAGTAATCAAGTCTCAAGAAGCTTTATTAAGTGCTTACAATTTGCCGAGTGCTGCACTAAGCTGTGAGTATGCAAATGTAAGCAAAAAGACAATTCTTGCCCTCAAGAAGCTCATATTCTAATGATGGAACACAACACAGAAGAGGTAGAAAGTGGAGAGGATACCTGTGATAGGGGCCCTTTTAAGAAATTGAAATTGATTTTCAATTTTAGAAAATTAATTTCAGTTTCTAAGAAACTAAACCAAAAAACACAACGGGTAAACTTTGATAGATTTTGTGTGTCATCTCAATACCTTTGAGGGAAGAGTTTACTTTGTATCTTCATATTTACAGGTCTCAAATTCTGTGATTCCATGAGTGTGTTAGTTTCCCAATTTGTAAACTGAGGAAGTTGGGCTTGTTAATCTCTAAGGATCTTCTTAGCTCCTAATCTATAAACCTATGGTCCTACCAACTTATTGCTACTTACAAATGATTCTGGGTTTTTGAAGGCTAGGCCAGCAGAGCACAAGCCCTGGCAATTCTCTCCAAGCTTGGAACAACTTAAGTATAGGCCCAACAATGAGACTATAAGACTATCATCTGGAGAGCTGATTCATGAGTTTGGAGAAGCTCATCTATAGGGCAATGGATTTCTATGTCACTGTAACTCTCAAAGACCCTCTCTCAAAGTATAAATGCATTATGATGGGCCTTGATGGAGAGAGTACTGATAACGACAGAGTTACCCATAAAATCATATAAATCAAGTGAAGCAAAAACACGTGTCTAATTCTTGACTGAGAAAGAAATAAGTATAAGAAGAAACACTAAAGTGCCAGAAAAAGGTATACTATGCCTAAAGCAGAAAACAAAATAGGGTATAAGATGCTTTTGTAAGGATCTCTTTCATCCCTGAGTAAACAGAAACAGAACAATGTGATAAAACCACATAGCAAGAAAGCAGAAGTTCATAAGCATTCTAAAAACCAAATGATGCTAGTAAATTAAAGAGGCGCAGTGAAGTGGAAATAGTGATGGCTAGAAAGGAATCAGGAGAGATCTGGATTTGAATCCAGGATCTGATCTGTACTGACTGTGTGACCATACATAAGTAACGATTACTCTGACTTCAATTTCCCATCCTGTAAAAAGCGGATACTAAAGAGATTAAATGATTTGCCCAAGGTCATCATCAATCATCATTGTCTGAGCTAAGATTCAAATGAAAGTCCATTATTTTTAAAATGAGGACAATAGGTAAATACATAAATAAAATGGGGATAATAATACTTGTATTCTGTCCCTGGTGAAGTTATCAGGTAACATGAGGTTACAAACCTCAAACTATGATTTGCAGATGGGTTGTTATTTAGTACCTATGTTACTATGTCACTAGTATCAATATACAACATTATACTTGGCTTTGCATTATGTGTACCAGATGTTTTCATGCCAAACAAGGAAAATTTTAATAAAATTTAGCTGTGAAGTTAAAAAAGTGTGGATATTAGCAAAAATTGTACCATCACAAAGGGTTGTTGTGGGTATCAAATGTAACAATTCTAGACATTATAATAAGATAATAATAGCTGACATTTTGTAGTATGTGTGAGTTGCAAAATGCTTTGAATATACTGAAATTCAAATCTCAATATAGCCCTTTAAAATTCATTTTATAGGAGAGGAAATGGAAACTGGGAGAAATCAAATAATTTGACCAATCACACAACAAGCAACAAACTTGGACTCCACTTCAGTTTTGTTGATTCCAAAAGCAGCTCTTTTCTTACTATATCGATATGACATTTGACACCCAGACTTTGTATTAAGTGGGATGTTAAAATTTTCCATATAAAATCTGAGAATCTAAATACATAATTAAAAAGTTTTAGTTCAGTTTTGTGAAAAAGATAACTTTTTCCTTAATAATAGGAATTCTGGGGCCTAAAATACTTTAGATAATTTTCTGAAATCATCACTTTAAATATATGGATATAGTCATGGTTTTCTCTTTTTTTTTTCGAACTGTAAAATTTATGTTTTGGAAATGTGGAACACAACCTAAGTTATTCTTTTCAATATTTATGCTTCACCTTCTTTTTTAAAATCTTAGTTCTAAATTCTCTCCCTCCTTCCTGCCCCTCCACCACCCACTGAAAAGGCAAACATCAATTATACATGTGACATTATGCAAAACATTTCTATATTAGCCATATCACAAAAAAGGGCAAGAAAAATAAAGTATATTATACTTCAATTTGCACGCAGAGTTCATCAGTTCTCTATTTGGAGGTACATGGCATTTTTTTTTCATCATGAGTTCCTTGGAATTGTCTCGGATCATTGTATTAATCAGAGTAGCTAAGGTTTTTTTGGGAGGAGGGGTGTTTGTTTTTACAGTTGATCATGATTACAACATGGCTGTTACTGTGTACAATGATCTCCAGGTTCCACTCACTTCCCTTTACATTAGTTCATATAAGTCTTCACACGTTTTTCTGAAACCATCCCCTTCATCTTTTCTAATAGCACAATATTACTCTATCACAATCACATGCCACAACTTGTTTAGTCATTCCGCAATTGATGAGCACTCCCTCAACTTCCAATTCCTTGCCACCACAAAAAGAGCTGATATAAATATTTTATAATATAGGTTCTTTTCTTTTTTCTTTTATCTCTTTAGGGTACAGATGTAATAGTAGTATTGCTAGGTCAAAGGGTATGCACACCTTTATAACCCTTTAAACATAATTCAAAATTGTTATCAAGAATGGTTGGGGCTAGTTCATTACTCTATCAACAATTTATAAGTATACCTATTTTTCCTCATCCCCTCCAGGATTTGTCTTTTCTTATAAAGGTCAGGTGGTACCTCAGGGTTGTTTAAATTTTCATATCTCTACTCAATAGTGATTTAGAACATTTTTATTTGATAATACATAGCTTTGATTTTTTTCTGAAAACCTGTTCATATCCTTTGACCATTTATCAAATGGAGAATGGCTCTTATTTTACAAATTTGTTTAAATTTCCTATACATTTGAAAAATGAGGCCTTTGTCAGAGAAACCTTGTATAAAAACTTTTGAAAATAGTTCATGGTTGGGTACCTTATAGCAAAATACAGCTTTCCTGTTTATCTCTTTTAATTAGGTCTATTTTTGCTTTAACTTTTTCTGAGATCATGATCCCTACCCATGCCTTTTTAAACTTCAACTGAAGCATACATAATATATTCTGCTCCAGGCCCTTATTTTCACTCTGTGTGTGTCTTTCTGTTTCAAATATGTCTCTTGTAAACAACATATTGTTGAATTTTAGTTTCTAATTCGTTCTTTTATCTGCTTCCATTTTATGAGTGAGCTCATATCATTCACATTCAAAGTTAAGATTGTGTGTGTGTATGTGTATTCTTCTCTCTTTGAACAAATACCACGAGGGTGAGATTTTAGTGTTTGTCTGTCACCCCCTCCCCAGTTTTCCCTTTCTTTTTAAAATTTATTGACACAGTTTGTTTTGACTGAATAGGCACTTCTAAATTGTTATTCTATCTTCCTTACAAAATACATTAACCATCTCCCACCAAAGCATCTAATTGTTAAACAATAAAAGAGGGATGTATTCTTTATTTTCAATAATATTTTCATAAGATTAGTTATTGAATTACAGTCATGATTTTATGGGCAGATTTCTAGAGAGATGAATCTTGTCAAAATGACATAATATAAGTGAGCTATTTTACTTTAACCAAAATTTCTGTTTTTCTCATAACATTGTCTTAGGCTCATGTTTATTTCAGAGTCAGAGGTCATTGCAAATTTTGTACTGATAACTTTAATTTAGAGATACATTTTTGGTCATGTTTAATTGTCAAATTAACCTATATTCACATCAATAGTTTGATTTGAACTATAATTCATCTTCTTTTCTATGTAAGACCAAAGAGCATCTGGGTATCCTGGAGATTTTTCTTGTAAAAGGAAAATTGTGAACAAAGACTTGGGTTTCCAATCCACTATCTATCTTTGTCAAAGTCAGCATCTTGATGTTTAAAGTGTTTTGTACAAGCTCAGCTATCAGAGACATGAAAAAACAGGGACATTGTCTAATTTCACCTGAATTTCTCATATAATTAGAAAAGCCAAGTTTTCTCCAGAAGCCTTTTGATGTCTGCAGAGATGCAAAGGTTTCACCTTGCACCAAGATGTTTTGATATAGTCACAAAGTGTTTATCAGCAGCAAAAGAAAATGTCAAAGATAAAGAGAAGGATGAAGTAATGGTTTCCAATCACTTGGAAATAAGCTGGGTGGTCTTCAAAACAGAGTACACAAAAATGAAGAGATAGCAGGCAGAAATATTTCTATGCAATGAATATCCTCCATTATCTGAACTTACAATACTAGCTATCAATGCTTAATAGTTCTGAGATAGAAAACATGTTATAAAGATTAAATAAATTATAGTATTTAGTTACAAATTAATTAGGTCAATTTTACTTAGGCTAAAATCATTGAAAGTCACAGTATATCATACCCTTCACATTTTAGTATTATTTTGAATGAAAAAATGGACATTTGACAAACCCTCAGACTTTCAAGACTTTGTTAAAAAGAATTCCCAACTTAATAGAAGATTAACATACGGGAACCAAGAGAAACATAAGGTACATGCCAAAGACCGACTATAAGGGATTCATAAGAACAGACTGCTTACTGTTTATATAACAAAAAATGTAAAATATATGTCTAACATTCTTATTAATAATTATTGAGCTCATAAGAGGATAAACCTGACTATGATATGAGTTTAAAAAGTAAAACCATTTAGAAACAGCTAAAAACAGTAACTATTTTATACAAAAGAGGTGCAAGAAAAAAAGATACAGAGGATTTAGATGGGGGAGGAGGGTTGGTAGTTCTGGTAACCTACTTTCATCAGGAATGGGTTTAAGAGAGAACATTACATATATATTTAGAAGACTATAAAAGTCTTCTAAATTTAGAAGAAATGAAATGGTAGGGGTATAGTGAGGGAGGAGAGGACAAGGGAGGGATTTTTAGAGGGGAGAATGAGGGAATAGGTAAAGGGTGTTCAGATCAATGGGAATGGGAGGATAGGGAAGGGATCTTTGGAGGGGGGAAGACAAGTATTGGGAGGGCAGGGTAGTTGGTGGGGGATGGGAATGGGAGGATAGGGGAGGGATCCTTAGGGGGGGAACGCAAGTAATCGGAGGGCAGGGTGGTTGGTTTAGGGGGGTTGGCAAGCAATAGGAAGGCGATGTAGTGGGTAGAAGTAAAGCAGAGGAGGCAGGAGGGATAGGAAACAAAAGATATGTACAAATATAAAAAAAACAAAGAGCAGGAATAGAGTATGTTGGGAAAGTATATGTCTATATATGTTTATATACATATGTATAAGTGTATGTATATATCTGCATGTGTATGTATATATCAAGAAACATATCTAAACTATATTGTAGCCTTCTGGGGCAGAGGGGGAAGGGGAAAAAAGAACAAAGTTAAAAAGTGCACAGCAGAGAACAAAAGAAAACACAAGGAAGCAAAGAAAAGATGGGCAATTCTCAATACAAGGTGTATTATTTATCATACAGGCTTTCTTGAAATGAAAATTTATTGTTACATATTTTGAATCCTCTCCTATGTTCTTCTATGCACATGACATGCTTTTTTTCTTTCTTACTTTATATTTAAGTTTCAATATTTAAGTTTACAATACATTTTTGTTTATTTTTTTCTATTTTGTATTTGTTTTCTGGTAAAATAAAATAAAAAAATAAAGAAAGCCACAGTATAGACAGATAGATGGATAGAGAGATAGAGAGATGGATAGATAGGTAGATAGATAGACAGATAGACAGACAGATAGATAGATATCGCCAAAAGAGGAATGAGGGAATTATTTTTAAAGACATCATCAGAGTTATCGGAGTATTTTCACTACTGTACTCAAGAATATAGATGTCTTGTTTTTCAAGTAAAGTTTTCTATGCTTCCCTTAAATGAATAGAAACAAGTACATTTTTTTCCACATAAAGAATGGAATTCCATAAAAATAGTGAAAAATGTTGAATGGGTTCACTTGAAGAAAGTTTTCTCCCCCTACAAAACTACAACAAAAAGCCATATTCTCACTATTAAGTATTTTTCTTTTAAAGTTTAGGAACTTTTTTTTTCAATTTCTAGTAACTTCTATGTTCATGGTTAATAGAGATAAAGGGGATGAGGCTTAGTGATTTATTCAAATTTATAGAGGCACAGATAGGAATAAAACCTAGTAGTCCTGACTTTCAGTCTCTTCATATAAAAATACCTTCTTCTTTTCCTTTTCTTTTTCTTTATTTTTTTTGTAAGTAGACTCAAGTGTGAAAAAACATATTTTGTCATTATTTGGAAGGAAACTACTATTGTTGCTTCTAGTTTAGCATACAAAAAGTGTGCTCTGAATAGCTGTACATCTGATTAGGTTTTCTCTTCAGAACTTGACATAAAACCATTCATGTAAAATGCATTTATTGCATGAGAATTTTTTGAGCTGCTTAGGCATGAAAGGCAGTAAGAGATAAGAAGTTATTTATGTGGAAGTAATTGGTAAGGCAGTGGCAATAAGTAGCTTTCTTTAAAATAATTTACTGTTAAGATCTACGCTCAAAGTGGTCATTAGTTCATGAGCAAACATGACAGACAACTGAAGGAGCCATAACCCAAAGGTTTATTTCATTTATCCACTACTACTCAAAACCCTGAAAATGCCTGTTACAACACTCTTTCCCAAGTCTTTGTATTGTCAATCAAATCCAAGTGCATTCTAGGCACTCTTCATTTAGAATAGCTTCTTAGGTAAATGAATAGTACTGTTTCTTCTCTTTCACTTCCAAGAATCTTTATTGGAACCAAGAGAAAACTAGAGATGAATAGTGACTATCAAGGATTAGCATTGTCTCCAGTTTAATTAATGGAGGAATATTACTCATTATTTATGAAAGAAAAACTATTGAGGATAAGGGGAAGAATAATCACTTGTTTTATGGACCAACTCCTTTAGTCTTAATCAGAACACTACTAATATCCTCAGTGTCTGTTCTTATTTGAATGATTAAAATATATGCTGCTCATTGGCATCAGAAAGCTATAAAACTCCTGTATTAAAAACAAAATAAAAGAGAAATTTAGCATATACCTGTATTTTCTATCTTTTGGGGGCAAATGTGCCCCTGGACAATCTTTAGGTGGCCGTCCACTGGAAAATAAATTTATAATCGGAGGAAATGATCCAACAGCACATTGTCTGCATATTATCAACTAGATTGGATCATGAGTTTAAGAGTCTTTGAGCCACAAAAACAAATATTATCCTTCTGGTGTTGTCAAGGTCATTACATCCTCATCTACTGTGAAAATGTCAGTAAAGTAGGTTAGTCCACCAAGGGACCTGGAACTAGCACAGTACACTTTTTGAGACACCAGGTCCTATAATTCACTCAAGGATGATTCTTTAGATTTGTTTTTGCTGTTATTTCTTTCAAATTTACTTTCTTCTCCCTAAAATATTATTTACAAACTATTGTAATCCAAAAATCCTAGGATCTGACTAATCACAAAACAGGAAAACAATAATAAGTAACAAGTCACCTTTGAAGTCATCTAGCTTGGGAAATCTTAACCTTTTCCATCCGAAGGACCTCTTTGGTAGTCAGGTAAAGTCTATGTACTCCCCTTATCAGAATATTACTTTTAAATGCATAAAGTAAAATGCACAGGGTTACAAAGGAAACACATTATAAGTACAGATACCATTTTTTAAAAGTTTATGGGCACCACATTAAGAATCCTTGATTTCTATCCCAACTCCATATTTTCCACATAAGAAAACTGAACAGACAAATGGTGGAGGGGAAACAGGAATTGACAGACTTATGGACATTTTAGATCTTGAAATTCTTGATTCATATATAGTCAGTTTATTTGGCTTTATTGATATTTAAAGTTAAATTCTCTCTATATATGAATATACAGACATATGTGTATGTATATGTGTGTGTATCAATCTGCATCCTGAGTCCATAACAATCTCCAAATGGAGATGAGTATCATTCTTCATTTTTTGTCTCCTAGAATCATTATAGTGATTTTCTCTGTCTCTGTCTGTCAGTCCTTCTCTCTCTGAGTCTGTCTCTGTTTCTGTCTGTCTGTCTCTGCCTCTGTCTCTCTCTCTCCCTCTCTCTCTCTCGTCTGTCTGTCTCTGTCTCTCTGTCTCTGTCTTTGTCTCTTTGTCTCTCTGTCTCTCTGTCTCTCTCTCTTCAGGCATGGTATAGGTTCTGGAAAAATTTCCATCCAAAATGTTTGCCCCCTTCTTTTAATGGTGTTGAAAAGGAATGTGAGAAACTTGTCAATTTAAAATGGCTCAATGCCTGAGGATTCCAGGCCAGTCATAATTTTGCTAATTTATAGTATATTTATATTATAAAATTATAGTTTATTTTTGATTATGCAGTAAATTTCAATGTCTTTTAAAAGAACAGTCAGAGTTATAGTTGAATAATGCAAGTTTTTGCCTTTGAATATACTTGGGCAAAAGAAAATAATTAAAAATTAATTACATTTTTTAATAATTAAGAATTATTTCATTACTCAGAGAATATACTGGAAGTAGAACATTAATCACTTTTATTATTAAATACCCAATTAAGTAATCCAAAGTTCAAAATTATTAATGAAAAGTGTTTAATAAACTAAAAATAAGCATATATTCTCAGTTTAAGAAAAAAAGTTTAAGCAGCGTATTTAGATGATTTAGGGAAATCAGCACATTCAGGGCAAGAAACAACAAAAAAAATTTTGAATATGAGGCTCCTTTAAAAAAACATGCTACAGATTCCTTAGCTACTCTGGCTCTCTTCTACCACTCAATAAAGTAGTTCCTACAGTAATAATAACAGTAGCAACAGTAATAACTAGCATTTACATAATGCTTTAGGGTTTACAAAGTACTCTACAAATATCTCATTTGATCTTCATAACACCCCTGGTAGGTAGGTGCTATTATATCATCCCCATTGTATAGATGAGAAAACTGAAGCAAACAGAGATTAAGTGACTTGTTCAGGAATCACATAGCTAGTGTCTGTAGGCAGATCTAGAATTCAGGACTTTCTGACTCCAAGTCCAGGCTCTAACCACTGCACCACTTAGCTGCCTCCAAGGTCACTGATATCTCTTTACTGCTAAATCATGTGTCAGTATAGGTTGAGACTTTTGTGGGGGGTGGCCAGAGCTTGGGGGAAACATGGGCAAAGCAGGAATTTATTTTGCTTGACTCTACAGTTGTGTAAGGGGGCTTTCTTTCCTTCTCAAGTGGAAGGGAGTGAGAGAGGAATGGAGGAAGAGAAGGTAGATTTTCATTGTTTAAAAAAAAATTAAATGAAAAAAAATAATCCAGTACCTTTTTCTCAGTCTGCAAATGTCTTGACCTCATTGAAAGGACTGATACAGTTGGTTACTTCCTCTTTCTGATATGCTTCTCCTTCCCAAGATTTTTGTGTCGAGTTTTCCTCCTAACTAGCCAGCTCATCCTTTTAGTTTTCTTTCCAGGGTCATTCCTGAGTTTGTCCTAGGGCTTTCTTGTGGCCCCTTTTCTGTCTATGCTCTCTATGGTGAACTAATCAGCTCTCATCGATTTAATTATCCACCTCTTTGACTCTCACAAAGAACCAGGCTGTCCGGTTCTCACCCTAGGGCCCTGTGTAGATCAGCAAGTTCTTCATAACTACCTTCACCCAGACACAGTAAGCTGCTCCTCTCTGGCAATCTTCATGCTGTGGAATATGGACTAAAGTGAAGAGAGACTTAATGCAAGAAAATGTGGTATAAGCCAGTAAAGGAAAATGAGAAGAAACAGACAGCTAGGAAGAGAATCAGGTGTCTGGAAAGGCCAGAGACATGGAGTATCCAGGAGAAGAAGGTAATTGGTAGTGTCTAATGTACAAGAGAGACAAAGGAAGTAGGCCAAGAAAAGACCATCAGTTCTGACAAAGAAGAGATTGTTAATAATTTTGAAGAGAGTAGTTTCAATTGAATAAAGATGTTGGAGTCAGACTGAAAAGGGTTCAAGACTTACAGAAGAGGAAGTGGAGACTAAGTGTAGGTAGCCCTTTTCTAGGCATTTGACTGAGAAAGTGAAAAGAAATATAAATTACTTAAGGGGATGGCAAGTCTGGTAAAGGAGTTTTTATTTTGTTTAGGGAATTGATAAAAATTGATACAAATGTAGAAGAGTCATTCCCTAACTGATCAGGCATCAAGAGATATGAACAAGCTCTGCTTAAAAGAAATGCAAAGTATCGACAGACAAAAGAAAAATCTTTTATATCATTATTGATAAGAAAAATGCTGACTAAAACTACTTTGAGTTTCTACCTCATATATATCAGACCGACAGAGATCATACACAAAAAAGAAAAATATGATTGTTGGATATGGAATGATGGGCATGTGAATGCACTCCTGGTGGAGCTGGAGATTAGTATAATCATATAAGAAAGAAATTTCCAATGATACCACAAAAGTTACTAAACTCTACATACTCTTTGACACAGGGATACCACTACTAGGTGAAAAAAAAGTCACGAAAAAAATGACAGTATCACTTTTTTGCTGCACCACTGAACTAGAAACAAAATGGGAGCCCATCAGTCAGAGAATAGCTGAAGAAATCATGGCATATGCATATAATGGAATATGAATGCTCTGTAAGAAATGATGGAAGGGAAAGCCTCCAAAATTCCATACTTTGTTTTTCCAAACAGAATTGATTTACAGAAAATTGACACTATATATGTATATAGTATTTTATTACAGTGCCCAGTAAGTACTGACAAATGAAAGTGAACTAACTGGCAAATAAGGAAGGCAACAGCTTCAGTTTTGTCTTTGTATCTTGAACATCTAGCATGTTACCTGGTACAAAGCAAGCAATTTATATATGTTTGTTGAACTGAAATCGATTCATGTTTCTACCTTCTTATATTCTAAAACAGAAAATCAAGAATTAATTCAGCCAGTACATTGTTTGGGGAAGGGGTTGGGAGGAGGATATTCCAGATTGAAAGGAGATTATAGCGACTTCACAGTATAGGACAATACTAGGTGACACCCCCAAAATAAAGCTGAAAACTAATATTACAACCCTGAAAGAATAAAAACATGTTCTTTATATACTTTAATAAATTGTTGTTTGTCCTTATTCTGAAAAGCTAAAGTTATAGTTAGAACATTAGAGCTAGGATTTTGGGGAATGTATGTAGAAATTCCAATAAGTCCATAAGCAGGATATGTGAATTTCAGTGGTTTTTTCCCCTCCTCTGTGGAATAGCCTAGTTTCTATTCCAAAGAAAGAACTGGATAAAGATCTGTTGATGACAAGTTCATCATCACTGTACTATCTGTGAACATAATAGATGTTTATTGTGTCTGTGGTTGAACACATATTCATTGATAAGTAAGCCAATGGATTTGTCTTCTATATATCTTTCTGTGTTTTGGAATGAGAACCTCTTTATGTAGATTGTTATCACACCATCAATACCAGAAGTAGCTAATCCACTGGTCAATTTATTTCTAAATTTCAAAGTCAGAAGTATAGATTTACTTATTAATATATACACACTTATACAATCATGTCATTAATATAGCATTACTTAATATATTTTGCTGTGTTAATATGATAACTTCATTAAGATATTTGATTTGGTTTTATATATATGAATATATACATACATATATATACATATATATATATATATACAATATACATATGTAAATTTCCTGAATTTTAAATCATTTTACTGATTAACCCTTTTGATGATTTTTGCACTTCTTATAAACAGTATTCTTAATTATTATGGAAGTATTTACTTAGTTACTTGAATTTAATTGTTTTAAAAATTGTTTATAATGAACTTAACAAAGAAAGATGAATATTTTAGTGTGAAAAAAAACAAAAAAGGGAAAAGATGGGTTGGAAATGAAAACATGAATTTCTCTTAAGTACAGTTTCTACTTCTACCATGTACATACTAAGTTTTTTGTTATAATTCAAATTTTGATAGTAGTCCAGCTTATCTCTGTACCCTTTTGAACTTCCTTTTGCTCTCTGCTGTTTAATTTCAAAATGATTCATTGAAGCTTTTACAGTGACATTTTCCTAGACTCATAAAAAATAGGTAGTTGCCATAGGAATAGTGTTATCTTGCTTTCAGCAAGACATTTGGTGAGGAAGCCTATGTAGTACTCCTCTACTCTGCCTTGGCCACATTAGGAATATTCTTTTCAATTCTTGGAAGCATGTTTAGAAGGATATTGGTGAGGGTGATTAGATCAAGAGGGCTTTAAATGCTTGCAATGATGATGGGACTCCAAATCATGCCACCTAAGCTCCTTGAGCTTTAGTTTCTTCAGCTTTACCATGAAAGGTTAGACTAGATGAGCTAAGTTCCCTTGTCCCTTGGACATTACTATGTTCATTCTATGAAAAGACTGAATGGCTCTTAAACTTCACCATGTATTTATGTAGTGCAATGGAGTCAAAATCAAATAGAAACTAATCCTGGCAGGTGCATATTACTTAGGAAACCACGATTTAACATTATCGATGTTATATTGTATTTTTATTTGTTTTGTTATACATTTACTAATTATATTTTAATCTACTTCAGCTACACATAGGAGTTTTGAGTATCATGTGTTTGACACCTCTGATGCAGTGTACCTAAGCTGGTAGGAAAAGGGCATGGAACCTTAAGATTTGATCGATCCCATATCTTATCACTCTCAGTCCTAGGCTTCACACAGAATTTACTATGAAAAACCTTAGGGGAAAAAGAAAAAGGAGAAATGGTTTGCTGATGACATCTGTGTGGGTACATATCTGTACATACTCACATGGAGACAAAATTAGGACAAAAACTATTTGCAAAACCTGTCTAACTACAAGCTTTGATAAAGAGTTTCTCACTATTGCCATCTCGTCTTGCCTTGTGTATTTTCATTCTTTTGGACTAATTTTACTAATATTGCCTTATTCAGTCTTTACAATGATCTTTTGAGGTAGGAGGGCAAATGATATCATCCCTTTTTTGCCACTGAGGAAACAAGAACGGCAAATTTGGAAATAGATCCAGATTCCTGATACTCTTTAATTCCTTCCCTCTGTTGATTATCTCTATTTCATCCTGTATGTACATTATCTGTGCCTCATTGTTTGTATATGGTTGCCCTCATTATTAGAACAGGGATTTTTGTTGTCATTTAACTTTTGCCTCTCTTTGCATCCTTAGTGTTTAGCACAGTGCCCAACACAAAGTAGGTTGCTTAATAAATATTTATTGACTGAATGATTTCTGATTCAAGTTCAGTGTGTGCTCTTTTCATTATATTGTACTGCTTCTCAATCATTCAATTTTACTTGCTACTATGTAGCACTTACAGCATTTGAAAGAAAAGATTTTTTGTGCAGTTATGTATTGCAATATATTACATTCATTTTTTGCACATGAAACTGAAGATCTATTATGTACAACTTACTATTGCTTTTAAATGTAATAAAGTTATCACATTTTTTTCTTTTTTCTTCCCTCCCCCACCCTAGATATGGTTACCATTATACACATACATGCACACGCACACACATACACAAATCTATACACCTATTTTTGGGTCTTTTTCCTCTGGATGCAGATAGTGTATTCCTTCATAGGCCCTTTGTATTTAATCTGAATATTTATAATAATCAAAATGACTTAGTTGCTCAAAGTCTTTTTAAAACAATATTGTTGTTATTATATACAAATTTCTGTTGGTTCTGCTCATTTATTTTGTGCATGTCTGTCTATAAGAATGTGAGTCATCCCCCAATTGATAAATGGTCAAAGGATATGTATAGATAGTTGTTTTTGATGAAGAAATCAAAACAATTTATAGTCATGTAAAATGCTCTAAATCATTATTGATTAGAGAAATGCAAATTAAAACATCCTTGAGATATCGTTTTACATCTATCAGACTGCCAAAAAAGATTGAAGGGGAAAGTGACAAATGTTGGAGAGGATGTGGAAAAATTGAGACACTAATTCACTGTTGGTGGAACTGTGAACAACTCCAACTTTTCTGGACAGCAATCTAGAATTATGCCCAAAAAGTAATTAAACTACTATACCCTTTGACTCAGCAATACCACTACTCTCTCTGTTTCCAAAGATGATTGGTTAAAAAGGAAAAGAGCCTCTATATTCCAAAATATTTATAGCAGCTCTCTTTGTGGTTTCAAAGAATTGGAAATTGTGGGGATACCTGTCAACTGAGGAATGGCTAAACAAACTGTGGTAGATGATCATAATGGAATACTACTGTGCTATAAAATATGATGAGCTCAGTGATCTTGGAAAAAACATTACACTCATTTATGATGCATGGGATAAACTTTATTTGACAATTGTTAGTCAAAGATAAAATTATAGTGTTAAGAGATAAACTAAAACTCTTATTTGTTTTGTACCAGGCCCAGAGGATTTAAAGTTTGTAGAATTAGGGTAATAATGTAAAGAACATTTACCTTTCATGAAAGTCATTTTAAGTCATTTCCCAAATCCCACTGATTCTTCCAAAACAATGGTCCAAACTTTGTTACATTATACTAATGTTAGGAAGAATGTTTTCAGTAAAACCATTAAGAATGATCAACCTCTGAATTACAGCAAAAGTCCCTGCAGCATGCCCAATTGCTGCAAAGGCCTGACAAGATGCCAAATAATGCTGCCATGGTATACTTCCTTCAAGAAAATAAAAAAGTTAAGTAAAAAGGACAAAGAATCAGCATGACTGAAATTAATATGAGTTTTATCACATGCTTTGCATCACAGCCCTTCACCTATGGCATGAAGGCTGTCCCGAATAAAAGAGGGATGACTTTAATGTCCCTGGCAAAGTAAGAGTCTTAGAAGATTTGGAATTGCCATTTTGGATGTTGTAATATGGAGTTAACCAGAGAAGAATAAAAAAATCCCACTGTAGCCATTTGGGTCAAGTTGAGGTGACATAGCATGAGTTTGTAGTGGACTCAGTCAGCACTTCCTCCAGCTTGCAAGACAGACCAGATGGCTGGGGTGATTTAGGGTTGGGAATTAGCATGATGGGAAAAGCAGAAGAACTCAGGGCAAGGGATCTGAAAATGAACAGTACTGGATTGACATGGCTTCCTACAAGATCACGACTTGAAATAGAGGGAAGTAAAGTTAGAACAGGTATGATTGATTAGGAGTAAGGGACCAGGGGCATGGATATTATAAACAGATTCTGGAAAGTAAGGTATTCTCTAATTCTCTCACCTCTGTACAGATATAGGTACTTAAAATGCAGCTATCTTTAGAAATATCTGTTTGCTTTCCCTAGGAATCTTGAAGTGATCATGCCTTTGGTTGTGACATTAAAGCAGATCTTTCCTTCATCTCTCCAAGGAGCTGTTCTATTTTTCAGCTATAACTTCTTTATGCCTCCTGGTTCATTTACAGTGTCACTTTTGGTATGGCTCAGCTCATCTATTGACATGTTAGTGGACAAAGGTTATATGGATTACCACAGTTAAATCAGTGTCTCTAGATGGTCTCCAGACTCTTAATTCTTGATACCTTTTGTCTTTCTGTCACTAAAGAACCACGAGAAGGCTACAGAGAACTTAAAGCCATTTTGAATTTGTGTCCACTTCATGAGACAGAGGTAAGAATATCACTTAGCAGTCAACCTTCTGGTTGCAGTCTTTTGTACTTAGATAAGCTGATGCTCACCTGACAGAACAAGAGTTTATTAACAGGTCTGCGTACATAGCTTTTACAGCTTTCTAGAAGATGTCAGTTTACACTATACTGGCATAGTGTTTGAGAACAAGGTCATCGCCACACTAGAATATTAAGAGTGTCACAAGAAATGATTCTTCTTCTTATAAGCTATTGAGTGAAATAACCCAAAGGTTGTTTCTGGCTCTAAACCCTTTGAGGCTAATTCAGGGCCTCGACTGAAGCACCGGGGCAAATTCCTTGGGGATTAACTACAACTGCAGCTCTAGCTTCTACTCAATACTTAGAACTGTCCGTGTCATGAACTAGGGAGAGTTTCTATATGGGAGAAAAACAACCACAATAAAAAACAAAACAAAACAAACAACCTTCCAATCTCTCATTGTTTCACACTTAATTTGTGGCAAGCATGTCAATCACTATTCATATACCTGTATACATATATGTATATGTGCATTTGGCAACTGAGATCACTTTGATAAGCTTTGTTCATACCACTGTTTGAAATACAAAATCTGCCTACCTACCCCCCAGGTAACAGATGATTATGCCTGATAAAATTATTCCTTGTAAAGGAATCCTGGGAATACTTTCCCTTATTAAAATCCAGAGACTTTAAGTGGACTTATGAAACAACAAAGTCATTTATAATCAGAGGGAAATATTGACATTCAGTATGGTATTCTTTCCAATTCTATGTCCCCTAGTGCTTGAATTAAGATTCCTTTGGCTCAAAAATTAAATAGACTCATGTATTTAGAACTAAATTTATCAATATTTCTGGGATAAAAAGCTCATTTAATTCCAATATTCTTGGTAAACTAGTGTGTTTTCTACATGGGTAAGAATTCTACATCCTTCCCCTTGCATGTATCAAAAGAGTTTACTACTTTTAACAAAGAATGTCTTTTCTTGCTAACTTAGCTTCAGTTCCTCTAGCATGAAATCACAGATCATAATAGTAACTTAATTAAATACAATATCATATATACGTTTATATATGTGTATATATGTGTGTGTGTGTGTGTGTGTGTATTCATAAATGTACACATTTGATTCTCTTGACACCAGAAAAGCAAAGACCTCTAAAGAGACTGCTCTTGCATCTTGATCATTTTTCTCATTTGTCTAATGCTGATTATGTTTGTTCTGGAGATGAATACCGTAGTATTTTTAGCACTACTTATTAAAACTCATCTCTTCAAGTCCTGTTCAATATTGTTAATTAACTTGTTCATTACCATCAAGATTCTGCAAAATCACACTACTGTCATACATTTTTTAAGTGAATGAACAAAGTCATACAATATAAACAATGGACACAGCTGTTTGTTGTTCAAACAGTTTGGCAGCTAATGGACATGAACCACAAAATGAGTCAGTGACCATCACGCTGCCTATAAATGGACACTGGAGCCTAAAAACTCAAACAGGTCAAATGAGTTAACGTATGTAAAGTACATAACATATATATATATATAATTTTATAATAAAGTACATAATATATATATATATATTATATAATGTAATTGTTAGCAGAAAGTAAGTAATAGTCGTAATAACAGTACCAATGTCAGTAATATGAACTCCAGAATGAAGGAATAGATTTTTTTTAAAGTATTTACTATAGTCTAGGCCTTGTTTTTAGTGCTGGGGACACAAATACAAAAACTAAAGACAATCAAGGGCCTCAGTGAGCTTATAATCTAATAAGAAAAGATCACATTTATAGATGACTGATGGCCAGGGAAGAACATTTTGGGCTGGGAAGTCACAGGGATGGTGAGGTAGAGCCAAAGAGTAACTAATTGATCTATCATTTACAGGAATTACATTGGTGATTTAATAACTCTTTCCAGAGTTAGAGTGGTCGGAATAATAGTGGGGATAGTAATTATAACAGTAATAGCAGCAATGACAGTAAAGATGGTGTGATAAAGTAGGTAGAGTGTGGTAGTTAGACTCAGGAAATTCCGGACTCAAGATGAGTGTTGGATCTGATAATCTGGGCAAGTTGCTTCACTCCTCTGAGCCTGTTTCCTCATTTACAATATGAAGGTGATAATACCTATTGCTCTAATATCTACCTGGTCATTGTGAGGCTCAAATGAGATAATTTATGTGAAGTACTCGGAAAATGTCAAAAGCACTATATAAATTTCAGTATTATGGTCACTGATTGTGCTAGTAGCTAGTAGCAACAGGCATGGGAACAGCAAGCTCATCTAACTAGACAATAATCTCTCTTTTATTTCTACTTATATGCCCATCCATATTCAAACAATAACCTCAAGTGTATTATGGAATACTTGTTTTCGTCCTAAAGAGACTTGTTTTGAAATTTGAAGTGATAATCACAAGTTATTCTCTTTGATTCTGTAAATTTATCTCCTAGGGGGAAAAAGACTCAGGTCTTTGGCTGACAAAAAGCAGCTAAGAATGAGGATTCAAAATGCATGGAATAAGGCAAAAGTCCATTATAGGTATTAATGAGAACAAATAATAAGAAAATTGCTTTTTCCAAAAGAGTCTCCTGGTTGGAAATAACTAAAATGGTCTAAGATCATTTGTAAAAAAAATGCTTACTACTTACTTTTGTCCCTTCCTGTCAGCACAATGAATAGAAATATTAAAAAAAAATGACTAATTATACTAACCTCCACTGTGGGTTAGAGAGTAGGGAACCAGTTAAAAATTTAAGACTCTGGAATTTACTTTGCACCCAACACTCACCTCTAAACTGAGTATTTCTTGGGATATAGCTTTGGGACTTGAATCAGTGAGTTATAAGAGATGAGAGTTAGAATAAAAATACATTTGCCTTGAAGAAATCCAGCACTTTCATTATAGTGAATCAGTCTTGTCATGTGTAGTTTTGTGCATTTTTTAAGGACCTACAAGTCATTTCCCTACATCAGAAAATTCAACAGGCTCCCAAACATATATGCAAACAGATTATTTTATAGATTTCCTTAGGTCAAATCCAGCAGCAGTGACTGAGAAGAGAAAAGACAAAATATCAGCAATGCTGACAAGTATAGGAGTTCTGCATCAGCCTGACACAGGACAGGCATGTCCTCTGCCTTCACTTAGATCTATGCTGGCAAAGCAGGGTGCCATTCATACTGGCCTTGAATAGCTGGAATAAATTAACACAGGCAGAAAGAGCAATTGGACTCTAGGCAGCTACACAGCATTTCACAACAGCTCTTCATCTGTTGATGTTTTGGAAAGTCAGTGGGAATGGATGAAGGAAGGAATTTATCATGTGTTGAAGACTAAAGAGTGCCAGTAGGGTTGAGGGAAAGTACTTTCGTAGTCTGAAAGTACAAGTCAGGATCCACCCTATCTATTTTGGGGGGTATAGAATTGGGCCCTTGCTAAGGACTAATTAGCACAAAGGAAGAAATTGGAGGTACCACCCATGATGAGGAAGAGGTGTGACTCCCACTGATTACTGTTTTCCTTCATTTATCCTTAACTGGTCAAATCTGTCTTTTTGCCCATTCCTAGTGTTTTTTAACACATCAACAGATGAAGAGCTGTTGCAAAGCACTGCATAGCTGCCTAGAGCTTAATTGCTCTTCTGACTGTGTTAATTTATTCCAGCTATTCAAGGATGGGATGAATGGCACCCTGCTTTGCCAGAGCAGGACTGAGCAGGGGATATGCCCATCCTGTATCAGGCTGTTGTTCTTCCTAGTCAGATATACAACTGGCTATTTTGTCTGGCCACTGAACAAAGGGAAACTTAAAAGGTTCAGCATGGGGAGGAAGATAGACATTACTGGAATGACCCTGGATAGAAAATAAAATTTTACCCCTATAGATGTATAATGCACTAAAAATTATGAGCTCTAGGGGCAACCATTAGAAATAACCATAGAATAAATATAGCAATTAAAAACTCCTACTCACTTATCTCTAACTTGCTCTCCTAAAGTCTTGACCTAAATGACTAAGATAGCATCTATTTGAAATAAAATGACTGACACCTGTCTGACAAATGCACATGAACACATGAAAAGTAGAATGTCATGACGGATAAAGAGAAAGCCTTATAGTCAGGTGGATGTGGTTTTGAATCATACCCCCAGTACATATGACTTTCTAGTCCCCAAGGCAGCTCTCTAAAAATAAATGTTGGAGATGAATTACTAAATTTCACTGGGAAGAGATTTTCCAACTAGACATTCCTGACACTAAAGTAATTACTACAACTCTGTAGCCAAATAATAGTTTAAAAAAATCCTTATGCACATATGTATTACATACACACAATATAACACACATTAAAGCACATTGATCTCCAAAATTAAAAGAAAATGCAGTAGGGGAAGATGAGAAATTTTCAAAAAGAAAGCAAAGAGAAAAAAATACTTGCAGAAAAGTAAATGAAATGAATTCCACATTGGTGCAAATATAAGCCACACATTCTCGCTCCACCCTCCTCCCTACACAAACTCCTCCTAGTACAAAAGCCCACGTGTAGTCCATGATTAATAACACTATTGATAAAAGAACCATAATAACAATGACAATGGCAAAGACAAAGATCCGGAGCCAGGAGGGTAAAAATTATTGAAACTTCTCTACTTTAATTGAAAGAAATGGAAAAAAGCAACCCATTCAAATAAATTATCCAGTAATATGGTAGCTTGCATAAATATTCCATAGATCTCCCTGTCTGTATTTCTCTTCTTCAAAGATACCTTAGTTTAGGGGTATGACCTAAATTCAGGGGAGGAGACAGACAATTATAATATCTAAGAAAAACAACAAAACCTTTCTCATAGAAATGAGTCAGAGTTATGATTTTCCATGGCTGTCATACAACATTCATAACTGTATATTTTTCATCATAGGTTTTTATTAAATGTTTAGCCACACATAGTGATGTTCAAAGAAGATATTCTGACTTGCCCTTTCCCACATGATGTGAGCATATTTCAGACATTTGTATAAATGAAAAAATGCTTGTTGGGTGACTAGGGTCACAGGAAAAGTTTCACATCAGAACTTAAAACAAGAAATTCAAACAAAAGGACTTCAAATACAGATTAAGATTGCTAAATTACTCTATTTTCCCCTGAGTACAAAGCTTAACAAATTAATTTTTTGTGTGTCTCTATTCACATGACTTAACTACTTTAGAAACTTCTATGTCCCTACAAATATGGGAATTTTTCCAGTGCTCTAGTAATAGAGAGAAGTTAGATCATTGCCTACAAGATTGGGGCTACAACATTTTTTGTTGCTTCGTCACCAATGGAGAAAGCAAAGATTAGGAAGAGGATCAGAGATCAGCAATTTCCTCAATGTCTCTCCTGATATTCTTTATAGGATTGATAGAGAACTGTGGGCTGCATAATAATCATAGAGTTAGGTGGATTTGGAACTGGTTGAATGAACAGAGAGATCTAAAGTATTGAATAGTCTCAACCTACAAGGAGTTCTCTACTGCACACAGGAAATCATCCTTAACTCTGCTCTGCTCAGCAACTTTATCAGTGTCTTAGATGAAGGCACAGATGGTATGCTTATCAAATTTGCAAAAGACACAATGCTAGGATGGAGAACTAATATGTTAGATTACAGAACTGAGATCCCAAAACATTCTTGACAGTCTGGGATGATGAACCAAATCTAATAAAATGAAATCCAATTGGGATATAAAATCTGAAGGCTAACATTTTAGGCTTAAAAAATCAACTGCAGAAATATAGGACTGGAGAGAAATGGGTAAATAGTAATTTATAGTCAAAAGGGGGACCTGGACATTTTAGTAGACTGCCAGTTCAGTGTCAAAAGTGAAGTGGTAATCAAAAAAGTGAATGCAATTTTACGCTGCTTTAAGAGAAACAATGTCCAGAGCAAAGAAGGTTATAGTCACATTATACTTTCCTGTGGTCAGAACATGATAGGAGTATTACATTCAGTGTGAGGTTCTCCATTTTAAAAGGCCACTGTTAAATCAGAGCAGGTCAAAAACAAATCAATTAGGATACGGGAGTAACGTGAAACCTCACATACTAGAGTTGGAAGAATGACTAGGCCTGTTTGGTTTGGACAAGAGAAATAAGAGAGAGAGATGAGACAGAGAGAGAGAGAGAGAGAGAGGGAGGGAGAGAGAGAGAGAGAGAGAGAGAGAGATCGGAAAGGGGAGAGGGAGAAGGAGAGAGAGAGTGAGAGAGACAGAGACAGAGAGACACACAGAGAGAATAAATATATTTCTATTTATCTATCAACCTATCTATCATCTATCTTCTCAAATACTTGAAAGACTTATATGAAAGGAAATTTTAATTGCTTGGATTGTCCCTCAAGGCAAAGTGAAAGTTACACAAAGAAAAAATTCACTTATATAAGGAAGGAAAAAAAATTCTATTTCTTTGCCTTATCTTGGTATGGAGGTAACCTTGAATTCTCAAAAATTATGCCAGCTAATTATAAATTGTCATATTCTACAATGCTTCAAAGGGTTCAAGTACAGATATTACAATAGACTAAGTCTGCATCTCAAGACTAGCCTAGCTAAATATACAGTGGCTTATGTAAGTAGGCTGGACACTATGTGGTAAAAAATTGTCACCCTGACAAGACACAAAAAATGAAAAAGATAATGCGGTTCTCCTATCATGTGTGGTCCCTTTCTGTGTCTTCACTGAGAGTGGGGAAAAAACCCTTGCTCAGTGACTACTGAGTGGACCCTCATGCCATTAGAAGAACTGAATAAGATCAATATTGACATTAGTATACATTTAACAAGGAAACAAAAGGAATTTTCAGAAAAAATGTTAGGACAATTCACAGTCTCTTCTTGGAGATACAAATATTATTGCTTTTATTGTACATACAAAAGAAGGAAGAATTAGCATTTTGTGGGATACTTGGTCATTTCCTAGAGTAGTGGTCATTTCAAGCACTTTTAAAAGGTCACTATGGCGATAATTGAAATTTATTCACCAATATCTGCTGCAGAGGTAGGAGAATTAAAGACATTCTACAAAGATTCTGATAAGAGCTTCCAAATTAAGTTCACATATGCTCTAATGCTTGGTAACTTCCCTACAATGGCAGACATAGGAGAGAAAGGTGAAAAAAAACAAACAGATAAAAGAACTCCAACACCAAGCATATAACATGCCCTAAGTTAGTTTAACTAATGTCAGCCAACCCAATAAGGAAGAATTGTATATGAGACAAGACTTTAATGACTTCAGGCTTTTCCTTTATACAAAAGCTCATGGATTTAATATCAATTTTTTTAGCAATGGTATTTGGCTGTGAAAAAAAATGAATACAGCATAGTCTAAAGAATTAAGAGCACAGATTATTCAAAAGATATTGGAGAGATGTTGTGGGTTTAAGTAAGCTGTTATACATTTTAAAAAATGAATTTTGTGGGAGACATGACTACAAAATAAATTATCTATATATGTATATATCTATGTGTATGTAAATGTGTGTATATTTGTACATATGACTAAAAAAGAAGGAATAGGGAGAGTAATAGATAATTGGTAACAGCCTGTGTGCTCAGCTGATATCTGTGCAATGTCCTAAGACGTAGAGAGAGCTGCTATCATGTTAGGTAGAAGCTCTGATGATTTAGATGATTTAGAGGAGGATATGGGTAAAAGTCACACAGGATGAGAAAGTGGGAGTGAGTCAGCATCATTGGTATTCTAGAGTCCCCACAATGATGAGGCCACAGAGCCATCAAAATATAAGCCATCAGAATACAAGGGAATACTTTCACATAAGTAGGGCTGTCCAAAAGTGGCCATTCAGCCATGGAAGACAGTGACTTTATCAATGGCAGTTTTCAAGCAGAAGACAGATGAAAATGTGTTAGGGGATCTCTGACCTTAGCTTTCCTACTTATGAACTGTTGGACACTGAGAAGGTCACTTAACATCTCAAGGTCTCAATTTTATTATCTGTAAAATGAGAGCACTTGAAAAACTGATCTCTAAAATTCAATTCTAGTATCCTTTGCATGAGGGCTCAAAAATAAGATATCAAAAGTCTTTTTTGACTCAGACTCTACGAATTATATCTATTTCACGAGGGGGCCCCTCAAGTATATACTCAGGAAAGCAGTCTTGTTCAATATTTGCAATTTCATCTTGAAGGTCTTTCATGATTTTCGTAGAATTTCTGCATAAAGTAAAAAAAACAAAACTTCTTTGTGGGGATGAGGGAGAGGGAGATGATCTGTGATTTCATTGGCTAAAGGGAGTTCCTAATGTGATAACTTCCATTACCCAATTGACACCTTCTCTACATCTTATAGTCCTCAAAGAGAAGCCTTTTTTTCAGGGGTAAATATATAAATTATATTGTGGTGAATTACTAATGGACGAAAAAGAAATCATACAAGAATATTAGCCTACACTTTTAAAAAAACTACAAGAGAATTATTCTTGCTGACTGAGTATTTCGAGAGAGTCTCCAAAAGTAAAGAAACATTTTTTTCCAAAAAAAAGAATTGCATTTAAAACATATAAGGAGATAGAAAACTTACTTTGATAGTATATATATTTCAAAATCCTAGTCTTTACAACATAAATCGTTCACTTTAAGTTGTATTCTAAACTTACAAGCCTCAGGTCATATAAGATCTAATTCTCTTGGCTCAGCTTTCTCAACCAAGAAGAAAACTACAACCACATACAATTTGTTCTGATAGAATAGCCTTGCTATTCCTTGCTAGGATTAAATAACTACACCTTCCAGATCCTTGTTGAAATGGAAACTCACCTCGTTTTTATGATGTTTCTGTATTCGGGAAATTTCTCAGCCTAACTAATCTGCAACTATATTCATACTTTATCCTGAAAGCTGGGAGGAATTTGTATACAATGATGCTTACAAATGGATAATTCCTGCACTAGTCACTAGGGGATGCTCTAGGCCCAGGAGAATTTGGAGGGTCAGCAGATACAAAGAAGCAGTATATAAACAAGTCAAAAGTCAAGGCTCAGAGAAGAAGTCATTCAAACACATTTTAAGAATATTAAGGCAGTTAAATACTTTGACATCTCAGATCCCATCTGGGCTATTACTTACCTTATCACTAGCTTTCCCAGAATACTGAATTTCTATTGAAAGGAGGCAAGGTTTCTTGCCACTTTATGTTTGATACCTTCTAATCATAGAAGTAGTCATCAACAAGCATTTATTAGGCACCTAGTAAACACTAGGCTCTAGACACAATCCTTCCTTTATACTTCCCTACTCTACACACCAGCCCCTCCCCCCCCAAAATTCCTTAACAGGAATTTTACTTTGGGATTATTGGAGTTATAAAAGTGAACTGGGACCTACCTCTGTGAAAATCATTAGTGATTTATGATAATATTCAAGGCTCATCTTACTAAGAAATATTTTTTTGCATTCAAGCTCACATTCTACTAGCACTATTCCTATATAGTTAAAATTTGAAGAAAAAAAATTTAAAAAAATATTTATTCCATAATGTGACTAAAATAATTCTTATGACACTGCAACATTATCAAGAAGAGCTCAAAAAAAGAGGGCAAGGCCTCATTCATTGTCTTGCATAGTATATCCAGTTTTGTTATTTGTCCTAATTGTGCTGCATGCACAACATTTCTAAACAAAACCCCTAAATAATGAGAAATCTTAATTTAGCCATTGGTATCAACCTTTACAAGATTGGCTAATGAGCAGCCAAATTGATTTCAGTTCCACCTGCCTGCCCTCTGGTGGACATGCTAATGAGCAGTGAAATGGATAAGGATAAGATGGACAGCTGGGGTGAGTGGGAAACTGCCAGCGACTGAATAATCTAACCCTTTGTAACTGAAAACTGCATGTAGGAAAGTTCTTTTTACTACTTTCTGCTCTGAGTATGTATGTGCTCAGGCCGATGCTCCATGGCAATAAGTAAATGGCATCGTGACAATTACTTTTTCCTTGTCTTTTTTTTTCCTTTTTTAAAACAAGTCATCTATATCGCCAATTAATATTATGTCTTTGTGTTTTAAAGAAGTTATTTTAAAAAACAACAGCATTATAAGTCTAGCCTGCTCTTCTGGCTAAAAAACAAATAGGGAGTAGGTCAACTTGGAAAGTTAATGACCCTCAATTATCAAAAAAGAAAAATACATGAAAGGTGAAAACAAGCAGAAGCCAAAATCTAACTCCTGGTAAATTGGGATGTAATAGCCACTGCAGCAATTGGCTGGGTGCCCTGTACAATCTCCAGCAGCAAAGTCCAGAGCCAGTAGCTGTCACTATAGGCAATGAAGAGGAGGGGGAAAGAAGAGATTGCTGTAGAGCAAAGGAAATAAGCAAAGAATGGTCTGAAATTAGCAACAAGGAGCTTGAAAATACGACTCCTGTTTGAGAAGTTCAATTCAGCTTCTCAGGTGGGACCTAAATTAAACGCCAGAGATAGTGCTATCTTAGAGGAATTGGAAAACTATCATAACTCATATCCAGCATGATTTAAGATTCCATTGTTCCTCTGATTTATTTTCTACCCAGAACATACCATATTAAACTAAACAATACAAGAAACAGGTTTAGTTACCTATTAGACACGTGACAGTTTCAAAATGTTCAAGATTCTCAGCCCAATATTCGCATTACTCAACTGTCAAAGTAAAAGGCTCAGATTTATGATGTGAAAATTACATTTTAACGAGGTGTCATGTGTGTTTAAAGTTCTTATTCATCACTACATAGCCTCATCTTTTGCTGAAGACACAAATACATTTAATTAGCATATTATAAGGACAGAGGGTTCACCTTATCTGCATTGTTAAACTGTGCTTTAAAAAATCTCCACTGATATGAATGAATAAAATACACATAAAGTACATCAACTGGTTTCAAGATGCTATGTGCTGTGGCTGGTAACAGAGCACATATACGCCAAAAGCCACATTTCTTTGCTTCTTTTTTGTTAGTTCACTCTGTCTCCCTAAAGCTCAATCTGTCTCCTTCAATCTATTAGAATCATTCGTTTTTGTGAATTCTTCCTTACCTCTCTTCTATAAGTTTTAAATGTCTTTGCTTAATCCCTTTATTGCCACCCTCATCTGGATTCTTTCTTTTTCTGTAAAGACTAAAGAACTTTATTTCATAGCATGTCACTATGTTTGACCTCAAATGAGGCATAATTCATTAGCTCTAACCTCATTTTATAGATAAGGAAACTCAGTCCCCTGAGCATCTGGGTGAGAAAGTTTGAGTTTCCTGAAAAAAAAAAGTTAGGTGCAATCTTTGACAAGCAAAGAAAAATGCCAGGAAACTTATACAAACATTGGGACACCTATCAGAGTACTAAATCAAGAAGCCAGGGCATGCTGGCCTATTTGAAAAATGTAAAGAATAAACATCAAGAAACAACTATTCTAAAATCAAATAGTTGTAATAGTTTGATCATTAAAAATAAGAGTGAATAATATATGTCAGTAATACACATTAAATTATAGGTCCTTGGTGTGCTGACATATGCTATTCAATCCAGGGGTGGAGACCCTGCAGCCTTGAGGCCACACGTGGCCTTCTAGGTCCTCAAGTGTGGCCCTTTGACTAAGTCCGAGTCTTACAGAACAAGTCCTTTTATTAAGGATATTTGTTCTGTGAAGTTTGGATTCAGTCAAAGGGCCACACCTGAGGACCTAGAGGGCCACGTGTGGCCTTGAGACTTCAGGTTTCCACTCCTGAATCTCTATCGAAACTTTTAAGACAGATAAATTAATATAAATCTCTCTACTACACAAATATAGTATACTATCTATCTCTCAAAGCCCTACCTTTATAAATAGGGTAGCAAATTTGGGATCAGGTGACATAGGTTTTTCCAAGTTATTTTCGATGCTGGTAAACAAGCTTTGTAAGAATAAAATTTGGGATGAATTCAAGAATTGAAGGCTCTCTATAGGAATAGCACTTTTATACTGAAGAGGTGCCCAATGGCTATTTTTTTCTCTGCCTCCTCTTTTTTCTCTGGCTTTCCCTCTCTTTCCCTCTCTCTCTCTTTCTGTCTCTCTGTCTCTGTCTCTCTCCTTTTCCCTCTCTCTTTCCCCTCTCCCCCCAAATTTATATCAATCTTGTTTGTGCATAGTTGTTTGTATATTGTCTTTCCCATTAATAGATCCTTTGAGAGTATGGGCAATTTTTGCCTTTCTTTGTATCCCCAGAGCTTAGCATAGTGCCTGGCATATAGTAGACACATAATGAAAACTTGTTAGCTTGCTGATTTGAAATAAATGCTTGACTTAAAATATTTTAACACTTTTGAGCCAATAACTTTATAAGCCATTTGTCAATCTATCTGCATTGTTAACACAGTTGCAGAACAAGTACAATATCTTCTTCAAGCCTATAATGTAAAGGTCTATATCCTCTTTATTCAAAAAGGAGTAACAATAATAGCTATACAGTGCTTTATTGTTTGGAAAGTGATTTATAAATATCCTAGTCATAACAACTCTAGTACCAAGATGCTATTATTTATTCTCATTTTACAGAATAGGAAACAGAGGCAGAAGGAGTTTAATTGATCATAGAATATAATCAATGTTTGAGGCTGGATTTGAATCCAAGTCTTCCTGATTCTATGTCTAATATGCTATCCATTGTACCATCTAGCTACCTAGGTGGAATAAGCTATAGAGATCCCTCAAGCTCCTTAATATAGAAATCTGAAGGTACCTATCCTCCTCTACAAAATATCATGGACATTTATTCATAGTTTCTCTAAGGCTCTCCAGTTTCTGATACCATAGATTAAGAGTGGAAAGGATCTCAGAGACAATCTAAGTCAATCCCTTTCATTTCAAAGATGAGGAAATTGATTTAAATTCACACAAATGGTAGAGCCAAGATTGGAACATAAGACCCACCTCTAAATTCAGCTCTTTTCATATTACACTGCAAGCCTTATATAAGAAAGTTTGAACTAGGTAAAAAAGTACGGTATCTTTCACTTTAATATCTATCTACCTCTGCTAGGACGTGGAATTTCAGGAAAGGATGCAAGAAGGAGAATGACAGAAAGGAGAGGAGGGAATTTGGCACCAAGGAATTAGAGTGAGAAAACCTTCAATGTTTTGAATTTTCAACCCCCAAATTAGGATTTTTTTTTCTGATTTACTTATTAAAGTTAACACCATATTGTGAAAGATTTAGAATGATGCTTCATTTGTATATAATGTAATGGTTTAAATGCCCAGAGAAAGTGGTTTTTTTAAATTAAAAATGGAGAAAAAGAGTATTTTTTCAAGGGCAAAAAAATATGACTAGACCTTAGAAGGTGCAGAGCATTATGGTCTCTCAGCAAATCTGCAAATTGCTATTTTGAGATCAAAAAAGGTAAAACTATGAAAAAAGAAATCACAACTATTTGGAGACTAAGTTATGATTTTAAAAGGATTTGTCCATTTCATAGGGGAAATTTGGCAAACTCTGACCTTTCTAGTGAAAGGAGAATCACTGAGATCCAGCAACCTATGATTAAGCCACTGAAAGTTATAGGTATGGAACACAAAGGCTGAGGCTAAGGCTCATTTGGTAAAAAGATTGAGGGTCCTGACAGAAGAAAGAAACAGCAGGGAGTGAAGTGTTAATTAAAAAAAAATCAACAGCTCTGTTAGAACTCTGTGTTTGAAAAGACCAGATGGAGTAGCAGTTAGCTAACAGACTTCAGCTACAAGATTCCTGATTGATTGGGGAGATGATCAGCCTTATTGTATAAGTTTTTGTTCCAGATACTGCTCTTCTCAGGCTCCTAGAGCTCAATAGAAATCAAGTTCTCAGAAGCGATTGTTGCTCTTCTCTGTCCCTTACAGTTTGAGAAAAGGAAAACAGAAAAGGGAAAGACAAGTATTGAAGCTGCTTTGCTGTATAAGAACAGCTGGCTAGACTAGTTTGTCTTATCCAGAGGGCCAACCTAAGCTGTTTGTCCTGAACTCTATTCATATTACACAATGCAACATCCTCGTGAGTGAGTCATTCACTGGGCTTGTCTGTAAAGCCCGGAGAAAGTCAGCCTGATGACCTTTGAAGTTTTCTGACTAAAAGGGAACTGCTATTCACATAAAGAATTACTTTTTCAACCTCTTTTTAATGTCAATTTTAAGTTGAAAGCACTTGTAAATTCAACATTATTTGAGCTTAGATGAGGATGTGTATAGGGAACAATGAGAATCAACCCACAAACAGTAAGCAGTTTTGTGAGGTGATGAAAATGTTTGTGAATGTACCATAGACATCAAAGCCTGCCATTCTGAATTGTAATATATCCTGAGAAATGGGTTTTCTTTCTTCATGACCTTCCTTGCCAGGTTTATGTGGGTACCCACTCTCCACTACAGATACTAAAGCTTTGGAGAGTATGATACAGATTTGTGTGTGAATTATGATATAATTTATTATTCATACATTCATTTCATAAATGAATGCTTGTCATATTATTTACTTTGCCTTACTGTTAAGTAAATGGTTTTATTTAAGGTCTTAAAGTGTCATTACTGTGAGTGCCTGGTTTATGTAGATAGAAATGCATCAGTGGGTGCTCAAGAGCTGTACTGGTGAGGAAAGGGAGTATATCTCCCTTCAAAGAAGCCATTAAGATACTGAGAAAATTTGAGTGTTTACTGCATAGTGGTACCCCTCTAGGAATCTAGACTTACTAATTACAAAGAAAGCTGGAGTAGGATAGTCAACAGCCGAGAGAATCAATTCACATATCCAGGGGAGATGTAAGAGGTGGTACGCAGAGTGGAGAAAATTCATCTGATGGTTATTACAGCCACCAGTGGAGTGTTTGGGTTAAAAGATATGGAACTTTTCAACATTTTTTAGAACAATTCCAAATGGCTTTCAAGAATTGTTGGAACATTCTAGAGTTCCACCAAGAATGCCTCTATCTTTGTGCTAGTCCTTCAACCTTGGTTTTTTTTTCATTTTTGTCATCTTTGTCAATTTTCATGGTGTACAGTAAAAGCTTAGAATTGTTGCCAATTTTCATATCTCTTATTAGGGATTTGGAGCAACCTTTCTTGTGCTTCTCAGTAGTTTGAAAAAATATTTTTTAAAGTTTGTTCACATCCTTTTTTATCATTTATCTATTTTGAAATGGATACTTTTGTTAATAACAACCAGCATTTATAAAGCAATTTTTAAGGTCTGCAAAATGATATACAAATACAATCTTATTTGGTCTTCACAACGACCTGCAAGGTAGGTACTATTATTATTTCCATTTTATAGATGAGGAAACTGGGGCAGACTGGTCAAGTGACTTGGATAGAGTCACATAGCTAGTAAATGTCTGAGGCTAGATTTGAACTCTTATCTTCTGACTCTGAGTCCAGTGTGTCACCTATTCTTGATCTTACATAAATCCCTACATCACTTGAATATGAAACTTTTAGAGATAAGTGACACAAAGAATTTTCCTAATTGATGGTTGCCTTTCTTGTCTTAGCTGCAATGATTTTGTTATTGTGAAGGTTTTTCAATTTCAAGAAATTGAAATTATCTACTTAATCTTTTGTGATCCCTTTCTTTATTTCTCCCTGCTGGCTTCCCCTGGTTTCCTTAAAGACTCAACTAAAATCTTATCTGTACAAGAAGTCTTTCCTAATCCCTCTAAATTCTAGAGTTTTCTCTCTCTTATTTATTCCTTATTTATCTTGAAAATAACTTTTTTTTGCAAATAATTGTTAGATTGTTGTCTCCCCGATTAGACTGTGAGCTCCTTTAGGAGCTTTGGTATTTGCTACTTTTTGTATTTTTTTTTATATTGCCATTTTTTTTATCACAGAGACTGGGCCATAATAGGTGCCTAATGAATGTTGAGTGACTAACCTCTTTATTTTTTGTTTAATTAAGAATTTTCTCCCTCTTCATACTTGTGAAAGACAATTATCTTTTCTTTCCTTAAAAAAGTAGAATTGTTTATATTTGAATATCCATTTGGAACTTGGTATGATATGTTATAAGATATTTATTATTTATTTACTATGTATTTACTATGCCCCAGATACTGTGATGAAGATTGATGATACAAATACAATTAAGCAGGACAGTCCCCATTCTCAAGAATCTCATATTCTATTGGGGGAAGATTATCCATAAAGAAGATATGGGTTACAAGGGTAATGGTTTGGCACAGGTATGGCCAGAAAGTAAAGTGGATGCTTGGCTTGGATACAAGCAAGGTAAGGTGAAAGTTTACCATTCACAGCCCAGGGGAATTCCAGGGTTGGAGTCTGAGGATCTGGTGGAGAGGAGATATAGTGACCTGAGCAGAGAAGATATGGGATAATACTCCAAAAATCTGTGATTTTGTTAGTATGAATATTCATCCTATTAACAGAGATCACAACCTCTCTACGACTTCATAGATGGTCTATGAGAATTATTATAAGTGAAAAAAATCCATCACTATGTGGCCAACCTGGTGATGAATTATGCAAACTTGATGGTCTTCTTTTAACAATTATGCCCAAAATATCACTACATAAGGTGGAATTATCCGCTCACTAAAATGATTCTTTCAATTAGTGTGCAATTGTTGACAATTCCTTAGCGTTCCCATATTGCAGCTGAAAAATGTAAAATATCAGGGAGTTTAAAGTAAAGCTTTAGTAGTTAGTACTTTACAACTATAAAGTTTTAAAATTCAGGATTTAAAAAAAATATTCTTCTATAGAACTCTTCAATACAGAAACTAACTGATATCGGAACAAAATGGGATTGAACACTGGGATTGGCATCGCAGTTTTTAAACACTTGCTGTTTTGACCGTTGCTGTGTGTGTGTGTGTGTGTGTGTGTGTGTGTGTGTGTGTGTGTGTGTAGGATTTGAGGGATTGAGCGGGTCAGAATTAAATCTTAGCTTCATAGAATTTTGGCAACAAAGGGAATTTTCATATGTAAATCATTGCCCATTGGTCACTTCTAGGAAGTTGTAGAAAGGGCATAGTGAAAAATTACAGAATGTCTTTGTGTCTCCCGGGTTTACTATGGTGCTTGACACACAGGAAGTACTTAGTGAATGCTTTTGATTGATTGAATCTCAGTGTCTATGAATCTGCTACAGCAGTATAGGCAGAATGGGGCAATGTGAATTAACTCTGAGTTGATAAAATATTTTGGCCTTCAAATACAGTGCATAACAATTTTTAAATGCTTCAATATAAATTCGTTAAAACATTTATTCACTATCTACTATATGCAAGATACTGGGAAGGAGAGAAAAACATATAAGGCACTAATGCTATAATTAAGGAGTTAAAATCAAGCAAGGTAAAATATATAAATGTTGCATACAATAATCATAACAAATTTTATAGTAATTTAAGGCTTACAAAACATTTTACATATATTATTTCATTTCATCTTCATGTCAAGCCTAGGTAAATTTTGGAAGTGTATTGGATTCAATGTCAGAGCTTGTAGGTTGAAATCCTAGGCATTCTATTTAATACCTGTTTGGGCAAGCCATTTGGCCTCTGTAGGTCTCTGTTTCCTCCTTTGTAAAACATAGGGGGTGGTCTTTTATGGTCCTTTCCTGCTCTAAATCTATGATCCTATTATTATTCTCATTTTACAAATGGGAAAAATAAAATTGAGAGATACTGATCTGTTCATTGTAATACAGCTAGCAAGTTTCAGAGACTAACTTTGAACCCAGGTCTCTCCTGACTTCAATTCTAGCACTCTTTGTATTATACAACTGTGGCCATCTGCAACATGAGAAAAAAAATTAGACAAAATAATTTAGAAAAGGGAAAGACAACTCCTGTCTGAGGGAAAATTATAAAGAGAAAGATGGGGACTTAATCCAGACCTTGAAGAATCAGTATGATTTTAATATGTAGAGATGGAGAAATATGTGGTAGGGACATCTTCAAGGGGTGAGGTAAAACATATAAAGCATGGAAGCAGAATATAAGGATGGAAATGCCAGTTGGGGCCAGATAATGAAAGCTTAAATGCCTATCTAAGAAGTTTGTAAGTCTTTACAATACCACAAAAGCTAAGAGTTGGAAAGAGCTTCAGAAACTGTTTGGTTCAACATACTCAACACAAGTCACACAAAATTACCTAGCCTTCATTAGTAAACCTCAGTCTAGGGGGGAATTCAACTACCTCTTAAGGCAACCCATTTAGAAAGTAATGGGCAAAGAAATTATGTTATCATGATGGTGTTTGGGTAATACTAATTGGTCATTCCAATGTAGAATGGCTTTGAAAGGAAGAAATAGGATGCAGAGAGGTCAGATGGAAAACTATAAAAATTGTCTAGGTGAAAGGTAATGAGGAAATAAACTAGAGTGTTATCAGTGGGAATAGAAATGGCTTTGTAACTGCATGAGGAATGGAAAGGGACAGAAACAAAGATGACTCAAAAGTATCGAGATTGTACTTTAATGGGTATTTCAACTTATTTATGCCTCAAATTTAGTTCTCAATCCATCTATGCCTTCTCATACTATAGATTTCTTATCCATGTTCTTCATGGGTTGATAAATTTGTTTTGGGACTTGTTTGCCTTCAGGTATCCGAGGAACATCTATGTAGAGTATTGGTAGGGTATTAGGAATACAAGGCCAAGACTCAGGAGAAAAAGTGATACTTAAAGTCATGGACATGGGGGGCAGAGCCAAGATGGCAGCTGGAAAGCAGAGACCTGCATGAGCTCCCCTCCAGGTCCCTCCAAAAACCTATAAAAATGGCTCTGAAGAGATTCTAAAAATGCAGAACCCACAAAATAGCACAGGGAAGCAGGGTTGCAGCCCAGGACAGCCCGGATGGTTGCTGGGAGAGGTCTGTCCCACACAGAGCTGGGAGAGAAGTGGAGCAGAGGCCAGTGTGGGTGGCAGCAGGACCAACCAGACCAGGAGCCAGGTGGAACAGGCCAAATGCTATGAATCAGTAAGCTGTGGCAGTTACCAGACTTCTCAACCCACAAACACCAAAGACAACAGAGAAGGTTGGTGAGAAAAGCTGCAGGGGACAGAGTGAAAGTTCACAGTTTAGCAACTGCCCAGGGGCAGTGGAGGTGGGGCAGCTACAGAACTACAGCTGCAGTTGCTTCTGGCCCCAGGCCCACCTGGTGGGGGGAATTAAGTGGCAGATCAAAGCAGAAGTGCAGAGCCTGCTTAAGATCTGAATCAGGTCCAGGTTGGTGGTTCTTGGGGGAGGAGTCGTGCTGGTGTGGCAGATCTGGCTGTATAGAAATAGCTCTGAAAACAACAGCACATCCCCTCAAGCTTAGAACAAAGTACTCTTTACTCTACAAGCAGTCATACCCCCAAGAAAAACTCAAAGGTCAAGTGAGTTGGCTGGGAACGTGGCCAGGCAGAGAAAACGAACTCAGATTCAGTCTCAGACTTTGGAATTTTCCTTTGATGACAAAGAAGACCAAAATACACAGCCAGAAGAAGTCAACACAGTCAAAAAGCCTACAACAAAAGCCTCCAAGAAAAACATGAACTTGTCTCAGGCCATGGAAGAGCTCAAAAAGGATTTGGAAAAGCAAGTTAGAGAAGTAGAGGAAAAATTGGGAAGAGAAATGAGAGTGATTTGAGAAAACCATGAAAAACAAGTCAATGACTTGCTAAAGGAGACCCAAAAAATGCTGAAAAATACACTGAAGAAAACAACACCTTAAAAATAGACTAACTCAAATGGCAAAAGAGCTGCAAAAAACCAATGAGGAGAAGAATGCCTTGAAAGGTAGAATTAGCCAAATGAAAAAGAAGGTCCAAAAGACCACTGAAGAAAATACTGCCTTAAAAATTAGATTGGAGCAAGTGGAAGATAGTGACTTGATGAGAAATCAAGATATTACAAAACAGAACCAAAGGAATGAAAAAGTGGAAGACAATGTCAAATATCTCATTGGAAAAACCACTGGCCTGGAAAATAGATCCAGTAGAGATCATTTAAAAATTATTGGACTACCTGAAAGCCATGATCAAAAAAAGAGCCTAGATATCATCTTTCAAGAAATTATCAAGGAGAACTGCCCTGATATTCTAGAGCCAGAGGGTGAAATAGAAATTGAAAGAATCCACAGATCGCTTCCTCAAAAAGACCCCAAAAAGAAAACTCCTATGAATATTATTGCCAAATTCCAGAGCTCCCAGGTCAAGGAGAAAATACTGCAAGCTGCCAGAAGGAAACAACTTGAGTATTGTGGAAACACAATCAGAATAACACAAGATCTAGCAGCTTGTACGTGAAGGGATCGAAGGGCTTGGAACATGATATTCTGGAGGTCAGTGGAGCTAGGATTAAAACCAAGAATCACCTACCCAGCAAAACTCAGTATAATGCTCCAAGGCAAAAAATGGATTTTCAATAAAATAGAGGGCTTTCAAGCTTTCTCAGTGAAAAGACCAGAGCTGAATAGAAAATTTGGCTTTCAAACACAAGAATCATGAGAAGCATGAAAAGGTAAACAAGAAAGAGAAATCACAAGGGACTTACTAAAGTTGAACTGTTTTGTTTACATTCCTACATGGAAAGCTGATGTGTATGATTCATGAGACCTCAGTATTAGGGTAGCTGAAGGGAATATACATATATATATATATATATATATATATAGATATAGATATAGATATAGATATATAGATATATAGATATAGATATAGATATAGATATATAGATATATATCTATATACATATATAGATCTATCTATCTATCTATCTATATATATATATATATATATATTTACAGAGAGAGAGAGAGAGAGAGAGAGAGAGAGGGCGGGCACAGGGTGAGTTGAATATGAAGGGATGATATCTAAAAAAATAAAATCAAATTAAGGGATGAGAGAGGAAAAAATGGAGAGAGAGAGAAAGGGAGAGATAGGATGGGGTAAATTATCTTGCATAAAAGTGGCAAGAAAAAGCAGTTCTGTAGGGAGGGAAGAGGGGGAAGGGGAGGGGGAATGAGTGAATCTTGCTCTCATCAGGTTTGACCTGAGGAGGGAATACCATACACACTCAATTAGGTATCTTACCCCACAGGAAAGAAGGAGGAAGAAGATAAAAAAGGGGGGATGATAGAAGGGAGGGCAGATAGCGGGAGGAGGCAATCAAAAACAAATACTTTCAAAAAGGGACAGGGTCAAGGGAGAAAATTCAATAAAGGGGGATAGGTTAGGAAGGAGCAAAATATAGTTAGTCTTTCACAACATGAGTATTGTGGATGTGGCCTATGTTGAACTGCTTGCCTTCTTAGGGAGGGTGGGTGGGGAGGGAAGAGGGGAGAGAATTTGGAACTCAAAGTTTTAAAAACAGATGTTCAAAAACAAAAAAAAGTTTCTGCATGTAACCAGGAAATAAGACACACAGGCAAGGGGGCATAGAAATTTATCTTACCCTACAAAAAATTAAGGGAAAAGGTAATGGGAGGGGATTGGGGTGACAGAAGGGAGGGCTGACTGGGGAACGGAACAACCAGAACATATGCCATCTTGGAATGGGCAGGAGTGTAGAAATGGGGAGAGAAATTAATAATTCAAACTCTTGTGAAAACCAATGCTGAAAACTAAATATATTAAATAAATTTAAAAAAAGAAAATGAAGTGATATTAATAATAAACATACATGTATCCAATAGCATGGGTTTCAAATTCTGAAAGGAAAAGATAAATGAATTAAAGTTGGAAATAGACATTAAGACTATTCTAGTAAGGAACCTCAACTTCTCCCTGTCAGAATTAAATAAATTTAACAAAAAAATAAACAAGAAGGGAGCTATGGACATAAGTAGAATTTTACAAAAGTTAAGTTGATAGAAATCGAAGGGGGATGACTGAACAAGTTGTGGTATATGACTGTTGTGGAACGCCATCATGCCTTAAGAATTGATGAGCAGGATGGTTTCAGAAAAACCTGGGAATATTTATGAATACTCATGCAAGATGAAGTGAGTAGAACCATGAGAACACTGCATATGGAAACAGCAATATTGTAAAGGTGATCAGCTGTGAAAGACTTAGGTATTCTGATCAAGACATTCGTACAGGACAATTCCAAATGAACCGTATGTAAAAATGCAATCCACCTCCAGAGGGAGAAGTGACGAACTCTGAATGAATATTGAAACATGCTTTTATTTTACTTTTTCTCTCTTTTTTGGTTGACTTTCCTTTTGCAATATGGCTAATATCGAAATATATTTTGCATGACTTCACATTTGTAATCAATATCAAGTTGCTTGCCTTCCTAAGGAGGAAGTAGGGTTTTAAAGGAGGGAGAGAATTTGAAACTCAATTTTTTAAATGAATGTAATGTTTTTACATGTAATTGGGAAACATTTAATGAAATAAATAAAATATTTATTGAAAACAAAAAAAAAAGAAAAAAATAAAGTCATGGACCTGGGTAAAATAACTGAGGGTATGAGTTTACTGTTAGACCAGCAGTTCTGGGAATATTCAGTGTATAAGAACATCAAGAAAAGTAAATGAGAGAAGAAATAATTAGAGAAAGGAGTAGAACCCAGATGTTACAGTATTACAAGGTTTAAAGGGACACAGTATCAAGAAGAAAGGGGTGGTCAACAGTGTCAGATAGTCTACATAGGACATGGAGGCTATGAAAAGGCCAATAGATTTAGTGACCAGGAGGTCATCAGTGACCCTCAAGCTAAGGATTTCAGCATAGGGGTACAGGTAAAATTAAGAATATCGAGGAGGTAGAGGCTGCAAGTATATACCGCTGTTTTGAGAACGCTGATAGTGTACAAGGAAAGCCAGAGAGGGGACTGTAGTTCAAACAAGTGTGGAGATCAGGTGTTTTTAGGACATGATGGTATGGTTATGGAGTAAAGAAAATAAATTGAAGGAAAATAAATGAGTAGGGATGAAGTGATATTGATAAATTACAATTCAGACTAGAGAGAGGTGAGAGAACTTAACTGGCCTGGTTCTATCCAGTACAAAAGGAAAAGGGGTCACAGTGATCAAAGAAGTAGGGGTAGAAATAGATATCTGAGAAGAATAGAAAAGGTCTGGATAAATTGCAGTGGGGAATATGACAGGGAATCACAAAGAAATGCACTGCAAAATTGCCAGATAAGGATTAGGAGAGTATAAATTTCTATTGGATTGAATCTGTAATTCTCCAGCAAGACTCAGGAGCTTAGAGATAGAAGTGGTAAGAGTTAATGATGACAAAAAGTATTCAAAGAACTGAGAACTGGCAAAGTGAGTCCATGAGACAGAGATGAGATATTCTAACATGGAAATAAAAACATTCTTGGTATAATTGAGCATTGTATTTGGAAAATCTAGGTTAACAAATGAACCTTTAGGAGGGGGCCTAGAGACTTAGGGATTAGGGCCAAAGTATTACTTTTTAAGCAATGGGTAGGTAATGGGGGGCAGGTAATAGGTAGGATGGGAGCAGGTGCTACTTGTCTATAATAGGCAAGTTTCTCCTTTAGGATGGCTGTCAGGAAGAGTGTGGTGATAAATCTGAAAAAAGCAAAGTCAGGTGTTCCATTGGCCTTCTCACCAACCTTGCCTTTGGCAAATTGTTCAGAGATGACCATAAACCTCAGCGCCATCTTTCCTATAATATCTCTGTTTGTTGCTCCCCACTTTTCTTTCACCTGTTAATTCACCTTTGCCAATCTATTTCTCAAATGTACATACTTTTTATTTCTTCCTTTCATGTTCCTACTCATTAAATTGCCTTCCAACTCTTACTTATCTCAAAAAATCTTTTTCTTCTTGCCATTTGTGAGACAAAAGCATTCCGAGGTATTGTTATTAAGTATAACATCAACTCTAGTATATCAAACAAAAGGAAAGTAATAGGTTTTAAGAAAAGAATAAGCTTAATTTAAAAAGTTACACTGCCATAAATCACTAGAGTTCTTGATAAAATTATGCCTTCAGATACTGTGCAAGTTTCTAACTACCTCCTTCTTCTTCTTTAAGTGTCAAAGTTTGGTATATACTTTAAAAACATTTCTCATAGAATGTAATACTTCCATTTAATGATTTGCATTGTACCAGTATTGTTTTCCACTTTTTCCCATTGAAAATGTAAAGTATTTCGGCCATATTACAGGTTAATTTGAATTTTTAGTCTGGCCTGGAAACTTATTCACAATTTACAACATTGTTTTTCTTTAGAAAAAAATCACTTTAAGTTTCACACAGCTAAAATATTGACAAACTTTTAGAACACAAGTCATTTGTAAGCTAAAGCCTTCTTAAATCCTTGTGTATTCCTTAATATGTGGAATGTAGCTGGATTAATAATAAAAAAGTATTGCAAACATAAAATGCTATATAAATGCTAAATAGTAATAACGAGAGTGCTGATTCATTTTTTCCCCTAATGACATTTTGTAAAAGCTGTAGAAAAAAATGGTTGCATATTTGCATTTAAAAGAATGTAGAAAGGGTAATTGTATTTGTTAGGTTGGCCAGTGCCCACTAGGACATTCTTTTTTCCAGAATGGAAACATGGAAATTATCTCATGTGTGCCCTTGATTTAGCTAAGTTGCATACGGCAAAATTTCAAAATTTGATTTTATGTCTTTCATCTTGTTCATATTATACTGGCACTTCTAGTAGGTGGGGTATTTAGAATGAAACAACAACCCATATCTTCCTGCTGACTGCCCTACATTGTCAATATGGGGATGAATAACTGGATAGCAAACCTCTCTCTCAGGGCTTCCAACCTCTGTATTTATGTTCAAATGTTTGGTCATTCCGTTAGCACCGCTCCTAGCTCAAGCACCTTGTTTCTCCAATCACCAGCACACATCCTCTCTGTTTCTATGCCAAGTTCACAAATTGACTGCCTCCCTCCACTCAAACTCTTTACTCTCAGGGACAGCTGATTCTCTATTCCCGTACTCACAGCATCCAGACCACCCCTCTGACTATTTCTTGATGTTCCTAAATGCCTCATCTTTCGTCCCCACTATGGAGTTGAAATCACTTGTTCTTTCTTTCATCCAACCATCTTTTGCAAGGGCAAATGATGAGAGGTGGGGAGGAAATCTTGCTACAAAAGTCACAATACCTATAATGCATTTCAGCCCCAAAGTGTTCAGATCTCATGTCTGTATTATTTAAGAGGATAAATGAGGAAACTTAAAAGATTTTTTTGTAATTTTCTCAGAATATATAAATAAGAAAGCACATTTCCAGGAAAGTTGTAAATTTGCTTCTACAATAGGTCATGAGATCGTAGATTTAGAGTTGGAAGATGTTGTCATAAGGGTCCCCTAATCCATTTTTCTCATTTTACCTGTAAGATAACTGAGATCCAGAGAGCTTAGATGATTTCACAAAGTCACACAGATAGTAAATGGCAGAGCTGAGATTCAATATAGATCCTTAGAATGTAATGTAGTGGTCTCTTTACAATCCTACAGGACCTCATATTTTATTCACCAAACACCTTGTTCATATTTGCTTCTAGAAAATCCTTCTACTACATATCGAGTTCCTACCTTGTCACTCAAAGAAATTATCCTAATCCTCTTCATTTTTCTTCAAGTTCCCCCAAAGTATCTCTAACCATCATACTTACACCAGGAGACTCACCTTTTTACTTCACTAAGAAGAAAGCTTCCAAAACTCCCTTCACTTCACACAAATTATCAGTAGCAGTATCTATTATCTCCTTCCTATCTCATATCATGGAGAAAAAATTGTTCCTATTCTTCCCCGAGGAATTCAGTATAGATCTCTTCTTCATGTATTTGGTCAGATCAGGCACATATTTGGTTTCAGTGGCATTTTTCCCCCTAATGTATTCTGTTCCTGAACATATGGTTTTCTACCAGTTTTCGAGTGTCTGCCAGTTTTCAAGTGTCCTTCTAAATAAATACACATTGTTACGAGTGGAATGGGCAGTGGATGGAGAATTAGGTTTGATTTCTTTTTCTGCCAAAAGTTGCTTTGTGTCCTTGTATGAGTCATTGTCCCTTCTGAGCCTGTTTTCTTGTGTGTAAGAAACAAAGAATTAGATCCAATAATTTTATGTCTGTTCTAGATAAAATTCCCAAGATTTTCTTTATGGGAAACTTACTTATTTGATTTAAATCATGATTACATACATATTGCTTAAATGGACACATAATCTTTTAAATTTTTTCCCATTCACTTTTAAGGCTACTCATCATTTTAGTTAGTAAAATTATTACTTTCCTAAACTTGTTTGCTCTCAATAATTTACCTAAATTGATCCAAAATACTGAGTATCATGGTATGCATATATTTTTCAGGAGAAAAGTAATGACCAAAAGGAAAGAATTCACTTCCTATGAATAACATTGACAACCTTTGGAGTCAAAACAAATATGTCCAATAAAATTTCTATATGTAAAGAATATAATATGTCTACACATGTATCTGTATATATATCTATATATTTATTTATATATATATAGATATACATACACAATTTGTTGAAAGAAGGGAGACACTTTTAGAGTGTTTGTGTAGATTATATCAAAACTCCTATGGATGTTAATTGAAATTCTCATATTCCACATACCATGCAGAAATTTTACTTCTAAATGTATTCTTTGTACCTCTCAATTACATTAAAGCTGTGCCAAGCTATTGGGTATTTAGTCAGGGCACTGATGCATGGAAATGGATATTTATGCAAGCATTTGCAAATCCAGGTGAAATCTCAACCTTTGCAAAATGGACACAGCCTTCATTGTTGTTTTTGTTGTTGTTGAGGTGAAAATGTAATCTCTGAGTTAAATGAGCAATATGGTTTAAAAGTAGAACTTTTATCATTTTCTTGATGTTTATCATTATAAAAGCTGGCTTTTAATCAAAATGGTCATTACCACTTGTACTCAAGTTTGTTTTTTTCTTTTTAAATTTCAAATCATGTATATTGTGTTTACACTTTCTTCACATCCCCAGTGATAATATTTCATCTAGAGTATGTATATAATCACATTCCAAAGTGGATGTATTCACATGTGTATACCATTTACAGTCTGTTGATATAAATTAGAGATATTCCTGAATAATTTTTGAGGAAATGGAATCATTCTAACAAGACTATTGTAGTAAATCATTTTCAAAAACTGTGTTTTCATAATTGAAAAGAACTTAATTCAGCCTGGCACTCAAAATTTAGAAATAAATGTTGATCACCACCAAATTAGTTGAAGTGGAATAGAGTACCACATTATTTAAATAAAAAAATAAGATTGCTGTTGGCCCAGGAACAGCCACTGACCTACTTACCTAACTTAAATTACTTAACTTGAAGAAAATCATTGATTTTTTAAATACAGTAGGCCTAGAAGAGTAGAACCATAAATATGCAGTAACATGGGCAAAATGGAAGCATTGCACTATTTCTCATGGGTATTCAAGCAAGGACTTTCAGGAGGGTTGGAGACATTTATCCACTTCTACTTGAATAGCTTTGTCCACTTTTCATTGTAACCAGCTGAACTAGAAATTAGGCATTTGTGAGGTATCCAGAAATACCCCTTTAGCAAACAACAAAAAGGAAACTTCCTTTGTTGCTATTATATCCCTGGGTTACACTAGTCCCAATGGCTAATTTGTTGGCATCATTGCCACTCTCCTTTATATCTCCTCATCACTTGAATGCATCCTTTTAAAATGTTTGCAATGACCTCCCTGTTCTTCTACAATAAGCTTTGTAGACACTATTTTAAGTAAGAATAAACCATTCAGGAATAAGAAAGAGAATAAAAGAGGGAAACAGTGAGAGGGAAATGTAAGTCGACAACTTTAAAAAAAAAACTGAAATGGAAAGAAGATATCATGCTGTAGTCCAAAAAGCAAAGTTAAAACAGCCATGAAGATTCATCATAGCAGAATAGAAATGTGTGGTCTGTCATAGACTTGTTTGTGGGCTGATAATTATTTGCACTATTCTTTTTCAAAGAACAGATCAAATTACAATCACCTATACTTGTGAGTAATATGAACTTGAACATATCATAGTTTTATTTTTAATCTGACAGAGACCCATAGCATGAAATCTTCAATGAGATTAGAGAAAAGCTAGGATTCTATTAAATTAGTCATTTACTAAGCATCTACCATACGAAGGGGATTGAATTGGGTGCTTGGTCTAGCCACAAAACAGTGACAGTGATAATGATAGTTCATGTTTATACAGTGTTTTATCATTTGCCCAGTGTTTTTTCTCAGTTCTGTGGGACTGTCAACATAAACAAGTTTTCTATCTTATTGATGAAGAAACTGCAGAATAGAGAGTTTTATTGATTGGACCTTAGGTACAAAGCAAACAACTAGAAACACTAAGCCTTTAAGCAACATCTTCTTACTCTAGGCCAGTATTCTTCATAGGAATACTGGACTAGAATATTAATTCTGAATTAAGATAGTTTTCATTTGCAAGGAGCATGCAGTAAAATAGACTCAGATTATGCACAAAGAACAATCATTATATATCATGGGACTACAATATGGCGGAAAACATGAGGCCTCTAAAGCATCAAATCACATAAACTGGCCAACTATTCCAAAACAATAGCGCAGAACACATCTTCTTGGTGCCTGACAAAGGCAGCTTGATCTTCACAATATACTTGTAAACACAGAGACCAATCAAAAGTAATATTTCAAAGTTGGAAGGCTAATCTAATCCGAATCCTGAATGACTTGTAAGTCTGCACCCCATATGCATTTTCGGAATCGAGAAAGTAATGCCCAAAGGCGGACTCACCTGATCTGCTGTCCAGAGGTCCAAAATCCAAAGAATACTTCACAACATGATAATTGTTCCACACATACAGTAGATTGTCCCGAGGGTTATAATCCACAGCAGCTATGTACTGGTATGAGTTTGGAAAGGGTACATCCACCAAACTATCTTTACTTTGGTCAGTGTTGTAAATATAGTCTATCTTATTCCCTGTAGCCTCATTGTCATCATCTTCATATACAGATTTGACCACATACAAAATCCCACAAATCATAAATGCGTTGGAAGCTGACCTTTTATCATAGGCTGTATCCCATGTGCCTTCGATCCTTAAAGTATAAGGATTCAATTGGCTAATGACAATTTTACCATTGTTCTGTTCTGTTGCATAGATGACCCATAGCCCATTCTCATCTACTGCCAGGTCTATGTCAGATTTGCCTCCCCACCGGTAAGGGGACGTATCATGGTAATTGGCATTAGCTATGATGGCCTCCCCACTCTTTATCCTAGTCCGCAAGTCAAATTTAACTATATTTCTTGTGCGCTCCTTGTTGAAGAACAAAGCTCCATCATAGACTACAAATCCTGTGCCATCTACCCGGTGAGGGAGCTTGTAAGTTGTTGTTGGCCTTCCAGCAATAAAATCATCCTTGGATGAGTACTCTGTGAGGGTGTCCGTTCTGTAAGGAGTCCAGGGCATGTAATAAATCTTGTCTGAAGCCTGAAGGGGGTCCTTGCACCATGCCCCTGACTGGTGATCAGACTCAAACAAATGCTCACTCTGGTATACGCCTTTGAGCAGTCCAGGACAAAGAAAAACTGTCAGGAGGAAAAGTTAAAAAAGAAAAATACAATTAGTTTCTGTATCTTGTCATGTCTTCTTATGCCTCATTATTTTGGAATTCAATACTAGAGACACCTACCAAAAAGCTACTGGAGATACAAATGACTTGTTTATCTGCCATTCTTCTTGAAGCAGGAAATATTTTTCCTCATTGATTTTGGTTTTTCAAAATAATTTTCTTTTTGTTCATTACATTTAAATCTGTACAGTAAATGTACTTACTTGCATTATTCTTTCCATACACATAATTCCAATGTTTTAATATGTGTACATATATGTAGAGTGTATATATATATATATATATGCATATGTACACACATGTTCTCTGTAGTATGTTAATTAGGTAAAAAGATGATTCCTCAGAATATTTTCATGCAATTAAAAAATGAGTCCACTGAAGAATTTCCTGTAAAATTGCAATAAAAGACCCATCCTTATAGCCCAAGTGATATTAACAATTTAATAGGTATCATTAAGGAGCAAAAGGCAATCCCTTAGTCATTCACAAGAATGCTTAAAGCAAAAGTAGAGTTGGAGAACAGACCATCAATTCAGCTAGCAAAAAGGACTCCCAAAGCTGCTACAGTGCACACAGAGCATGCAATCCACACAATTAAATAATGAGTGATGGATGGGTATTGAAAGGAGAAAGAGAAGGCAGGAAAGAAAAGAAGGAAGGAAGAAAGGAATAAGGAAAGAAGAAAAAGGTGGGAAGTTCATTGAGAGGAACCCAAGATCTAGATTTTAATCAGTTAAAAATGTCCTGTTAAATATAGTAGTATTTGAATTTAAAAGCATGTACCTTCCAATGTTACATGACAGGAGCGTAAGAGAATAGTACCATTTACTATGGTCTTTTGCTGCTCAAACTTCAGAATGAAAATGGCCAGCAATTAACTGACACTTAGGTTTTAGTATGATTCAGTAGCATATGTTGCACAAAAGGTGGGAGGAAGCATAAGACACTCTGATTGGTTTACCTCTTACAAAGCTGCTTGAAAATTGGTGCAAAGAAAATGTCTTGAAAAAGAAACATGTGCTCTTATTATGATTGTGAAATAGAGAATTGTACTAGGTGGGCAAATTAAGTTATCTCAGCATATTTGAATGACGAACCACGATTCCGTATATTATGGGCTATATTCTCCCCTTGACCCAAATTTGACATAGGCATTAGTGATAAGCTCATTAGCAGAAATCACAAGCATACAAACAGGGCAAAACAAATGTAAGACAATAGGCAAAGAATGTTGTTAGGTTTTGAAACGGAAAACAATTACTAGGAAACCAAAGCTTTTATTTTTCTAGAATAAAAAAGGGGAGCCAGGGGGAGAAATTGGCCACTGAGTTGTTCTAAAGGTAGGGAAATCTAAAAACTGGCTATTTGTGTATAATTTAATGCATTTCACCATTGATGTTTAACCACTGAGTTCTTTTTTATTGATTCTATTAAAATGGATTGTAATGATTTTCCAGTTTTACTGTTATAAATATGATGTCCTAGAACATCATTTCTATTAGGGTTCCAAGTCTTCATTATATTCAAACCAATAGTACTTGGTTTTAGAATGGATTTATTTTATTGTGTTTCAGAAGAGTCCTCCCTCCCCATCCCAACAACAAATAAGCAAGGACAGGGAACAAAGCTGGGGCAAATAATCTAGCATATATACAGGCAAACAAATGCCTATATATACACATACTAATGTAATTACTATCTATCACCAGCTATAGAAAGAAGGCAAAATACTTTTCTAACAAATAATGGGAATAAAATAAAACTTCTTTAAAAAAATTAGGATAAAAGGATTAAATTGCCACTAATTAATCTTAATGATCTATTTAGTGAAGTTGAGCAGCAGAGGGACTAAATAAGCTTTCATAAAATAGGTAAAAATTAATGACAAAAATATTTAAACTATATGTTAAACTGTTAAATAACTTAGCCTAAAATAAGTAATATATATATATATATAATTTATGAAAGGTATTTAATTACCTTTTTGTTCCACTTCTATTGGAGAGAGAGAAGTAAAGAGAGAAAGAAGAAAAGAGAATAGATTAATGGTACTGTATTGGCTAGGCACCTTTATCTTTACCTCTTTCAAATTTAAAGGAAATATTAATTTACTTCATTCATATGTAATCCATTGGACAGTAATTTGTTAAAAAGTCATTGCTCTAATTCAAGGTAAATTTAAAATAAATACCTTATATAAGCTTTGAATTAAAAAAAGACCAAAATTAATCAAAATAAGAATAAATGCAACAGTATACCAGACCATAGAAAAGGGATATACAATATTCATAACAGGAATGTCAGTACTTCCATTTGTAAGGGTAGTTCAGGTACTGTAACAAAAGGCTTTCCAATAATTTAGTTAGTCCCACTTATCACATAGTGTAGAACATAGAGCTGTTTAAATGAACAGTCTTTCTTATATCTATCTCAGGAATTGATCTACTCTAATTTGAAACTAATTTCCCAGGGCCAGAGAATAGGTTTCTATGACCTAACAGACTTTTAAGATAGGTATACAGTAAGGGTACATTTAGGCATTAAATGAAAGGAACTGAAAACTCTACTGCAATATCTTTTCTTCCCCTGACCACACTTAAATATCATGTGCTTTATGGAAAATAATTATTTTCTTTAATGGAAAAAAAATCTGTAATCATTATGTGGGTGTCAACATTGGTATAGTCACACTGATCTAATATTATTTAACCTAGATATTATCATAACATGAGGCATTGAATCAATTCTGACTATCTGGGCCTTATCTGGTCAATCAACAGCAATTTACTAAGCACTTACTATGTGCCAAGGATTGTGCTAAACTCCAGGGATAAAAGGAAAGGCAAAAACAACATCTGACCTTAAGGTGTTCACGTTCTAACTGTACAACATATAAACAACTAGGTATATACAATTATATACAAAGTATATGAAAGGTGACCTCAGAGGAGAACGTACTAGCAGCTTGGTTGGTGGTGGTGAAAGGTTGGAAAGCCCTACTTCAGAAAGAAGAGTTTGAATATTGAAGGAAACCAAAGGTATTCATATGGGAGGGTGTTCTGGCCATGGAGGGGCAGCCGGTATACAGGCCCAAAGACACGAGATGGACTATCATGTGCAAGGAACAGCAAGTAGATCCACTGTAGTTGGATCATGAATTGCGGAAGGGAAGAAAGTATAAGAAACCATACTGATGGAGATGCTTGGACTCACATATATTATCATTTTTATATGAGTGCAAAGGAAGTCAGACAAATTGTTGGGAAACAGTGGTGCATTTACTCCAATAACTCCGTGAGAACAAAACAGTTACAGTCATTATAAATACATAACAAATGCAATGGCTGGAGTCAAAAGTCGAAATCAAAGCTCTAAGTCACTGAAGACAAAAAGTGATTTTAATACACTAGGTAATTAAAGGTAAAATGAAGCCCAAATAAGCAATGGGTAGAAAGTGTCTTTTTCTTTTTTTTTGAGGGGAGAAGGCAAGGCAATTGGGGTTAAGTGACTTGTCCAAGGTCATACAGCCAGTAAGTGTGTCAAGTGTCTGAGCCTGACTCCAGGGCCAGTGCTCTACTCACTGCACCACCTAGCTGCCCCTTAGAGAGTGTCTTTTTAAACAACAATCCTTACAATGTGAGTCAGCTACATGGGGTGGGAGGTGGAGGGAGAAGATCTGTTTTTAGAGGGACCACAGGTAAGCATATAGACAAGATAATTAAGATAATAGACAATTATATTAGAGTGAATTTTTTTTCTGCTCCAGCTTAATCTCTCTTCTATCAGGAATTCTGAAGAGGTCCCTGATATTTCTCCTTCAAGTATAAAAGGGACTCCTAACCACCAACAAACTATGATGCAAACTAGTACCTTGAAAAGATCTATATATAATTGTAACATAGTTATGACTCTTTAGACTGCTTCCAAATCACTAATCATATAAATTCCTTAGTGTCATACTTAATATTATTTCAAGAGTTCTTCCTGATAGCCTAGACTACTATAATTTATCACAGCTGATAATCTTCATGGAGCACCCACAGTGTGCAGTGGATCGATTATATGTTCCCATATTTCTCAGTCAAAAGCTTGAATTAAGCAGGTGCCCTGTATATGTTGTCTTGAACACTGTTAGACTCCAGCTGATGCAAACTCTGCTATTGCTGGAAGAAATAGTAGAGCTGTTAGTCCTTTCCTGACATCACCTTATAGAAGTCTTAACACAGCTTAAACCTCACCCATTACTCAAGGTGTCATTGAAGGGATAAGAACTAGGATGGCAGTTTCTCGGGTGTTAATTCACAGGGGAATGTACTGAGGCCAGCCAATCCCTTGAATTAAATCTGGAAATGAAGAGCGTCTCTGTACTCTGCTAGGAATATTAGTGATAGTCAAATACAGGCGAAAGCACTTGTGTGCTACATGGGCATTTTTAAAGGTTTCATTCATTGAAGATGTATATGAAATAAAATAAAGTATGCAGAACCAGGGGGAATTAGTTACACAAAAGATTGCCATAACATGAATGAAAACATACTGAAAAATACCAAAATTCTCATCATTACAGTAATCAATGATAACTTTAGAAAACCAATGGTGAAGCATGCTTTGTGTATTTTAGCAGAAAGATGATGGACTACAGGTACAGAATGAGGCATTCACTATCATTCCTAGCCAATGTGTATGTGTATGTGTGTGTGTGTGTGTGCGTGCGTGCGCGTGCGCGCACGTATGTATCTGATTAACTGTATTTCTTGTTACAAGGGAACGCTCTACTGGTCGCACAAGGGAGTCATTTGGGAGTAGGAACAATTAAAAAAGAACAGCAACAAACATGTCTTTAAAAAAAAAACTATATTCCCTGGGTTGTCTACCATAAACTTTAATCCTTTGTTATGACACATGGGACTTATTCTCAACAAAATACCTACATGTCATAAGGAGTAAAATTTCTTGTCATTATATTTGTGCATTTATAAAAAGTAACATTAAAACATTTTCCTTGTTCCAAACTCCTCTAGGGATGTTGCAGCCTACACAACTCTTTTCCAGCTTCACCAATTTTGGTGAAAGTTATTTACATTCTAAACTTCACACATATACATAGAACTACAACCTTCTACTTTAAAAAAAGTCAGTCTCCTGGACTATTAATCGTGAAATCAATCTATCAATATGAATTTGTTAAGGACTTATATATACCAGGCACTATGCTTGGTGCTAAGGCTACAAAGAGAAAAGTGAAACAGTCCCCACCCTCAAGGAGCATACAATCTAATGGAAGGAGACATATAGGCAGTGATGTGTTGAGAAATCTTTAACAACTGGCTCCCTGAAAAATAAAACATTCCACTCTTTTAAGTTTAATGTGCATTGTTAACATTTTTCATCCCTTTAATATGTCTAGATAATAAACAAGACAATAAAGCATGTTCTGATTTGGAGCATTTGCTGATTTCTGAGGTATAAATGTTCACACTGAAATTTAAAAGTTGGTTATACTGAGCTAATATGAGCTCGCTCAAGCTCTTGTATACTCTGCTACGTAGGAATATACAAAATTGACACAAGATAATCCCATATTTGCATTGTGTGTGTTTGTGTGTGCATATGTGTGTGTGTGTGTGTGTATACACATTGGTGTGATGAAGGAGAATAGTATTCCGGTTCTCAAGAAATATTGACTGAAAGAGTATTAGTAGGTGATGTAACGAAATGACAATATTTCACCTCTCCTCACCTTGAAAAATCATCTTGAATTTTTCGTATATTTTTCAATTTTTCCAACTGTTTTCACTCATATATTATTTCATTTGTGATTCTAATGAAAATTTACTTTAACATCATCGGTCTTGGTCTTAATTCATGGGGCATGGACAAATGCTGTATAGGTCAGGACAGGCTTGCTGCTGTACTAGTTCTTGGCTAATCAGGATTAAGATTTATTGGGCATCTCTCTTTTGGGGAAATTTGCACTGGTCTTGTCCATGTTATGACTAGCTGTAGCCCATTCATCATATTATTGGCTGTCTTCAAGCCAAAGTGAACTGATTCAATAAATTTAAACTAAAACACCCATAAACAAGGGAGAGGGAAGGCAAAGCATGAATGCTGCATCTCTGACCAACTTGCTAATGTTTAGGATTTTCAAATGGTTGTTGCCTATCAGTTTACTGGGATTGTTGATAAATATTTCTGATTTCTTAAGGTTTTAAACTGAGGCCTTAAAAATTACCTTGAATTTATATAGCTAGAATCACATGTTCAACAAAGGTTTTAAATTACCCACCAAAGTGATGTTAATATTATTTATCTAGTCTCCATAAAGAGGTGGAGGCAATTTGGCATGGAAGAAAGAGCCGTAAGACCTAGATTCAAAATTCACCTGTGATACTCATTCCCAGTGTAACCTTGAATAAATCACCTAATCTACCCGAATCTCAGTTTCCTCCTCTATAAACTGAGGAACTAGTTTAACTAATTGACCTGGGATGTCCCTTTCCACTTTGATCTTCTTTCTCTATAGCCACAGCAGTGCAGTCCTTATGTTTCTCCAGCCTTAATGGCATATGCTAGCTAATGCATTAATAAGTATTGACTGATTAGACCTGGGCTTTCTGTCCATATACTTACTAGTTATGTGACCCTGGGCAAATCACTTAATCTCTGTTTGCTTCAGTTTCTTCAACTATAAACTGGGAGAATACAACACCTACATTAAATTGTTTTTAAAGGATCAAATGAGCTAATATTTGTATAGCACTTAGCATAGTGCCTGGCACAAAGTAAGCTTTGCATAAATGTTTATTATCTTCTCTTGCCCTGACTTTTCTCTTCTTGTTGTATAGTATAGAGAATAAAGATATTGGAGAAATGGGGAATGGGAAGGCCGATTTTCTCATTAATCCTCAAATCTTCAGAAAATGGATATTATCCATGGGACACGTTATCGTTTATAGAAATAAGATGTCATTAGTTCTACCCAAGTCCTCATCATATGCATTACTTTGAATTGCATTCTTTAATTATAAAATGCATGGTTCAGAGAACACATGCATGTATTGCCAAGGTTTTTCAAATTGCATTGCAAATTACGGAGGGTGTTAAATGCCCCAAATACCTTTTTGTCCATTAGATGAGACTTGGGAAACTTTTGCTTTAATGATGCTAATATGGTCTTAGAAACTTTCTCATCAAAACTTCAAGAAAGATTGCAAACTTTTATTCTGTCAACAACATAAAGGTTATCAAGCCTATTCCCCAGAACTTAGCACATGGCTGGCACACAGTTGATACTTAATAAGTGTTAATTGATTGATTTTGGCACATTAAAGATTATTCTTTAGATGACTAAAATATCTTAGAAAAATCAAGAATTTTTTTCACATAAATTCCTCAGTTGGTTAATTATTCAAGGCTACATTACTCTCCATTGTGAATATCTTAATGTCATACACATGTCATATCTGCGAGTTTAAAAAAATCAGATTTTCACAGAATTAAACTACATAGACATTTTTAATAATCTTCACTCAGTCTGGTTATTTTGGGATTATGCCAATAGTGAGAGGCCAATCTGCATTTTCTACCTATTCTTATCCAAATATAATATTGGCATTTACCTAGAAGAGAGCTCAGTATATGAAGGGGAAAAAATAAATTCTACCTCAGGGAAAAAATATCATCTTTAAGTAATCTAAATTAGATCAGAGTAGGAGCTACTAAAGCACCGGTTGGACAGAAGAAAAAATCATTCAGCTAGATAAATGAAAATAAGTAATAACATTAAATCAATTAGGATTTATTTATTGAGTGCCACTAAGTGTTTTATATTATGCCTAGGTGCTATAGGTGATAAAGAAGAAGCATAAAAAAGAAATAGTCCCTGCTTTCAATATAGTTAAGGAGAGAAGATTTGTATATGTGAAATGAAAAAGAACAAGATAATGTAATGAATCTCCAATTTGTTTGCTTTTTGTAAAGCTCTAAATGTTATTTTCTCATGGAGACATTATAAATTGTCACTAGATTTCCAGGATGGTCTTTTATTAATTAAATTAAATATTTCAATAAAGTTAAATTAAAAATATTAAAAATAATTATTCTGATGCAAATTTGGAACATATCAGTAGTCCTATCTCTGGAATTCATTCATAGTAAATTTTAAATGCAATGGGGACTAGACACACGAATTCACTGATATAGGGAGCTGTGGATGAAGAAACTCTCTCTACCGATGGCGATTAGCACCTTCTTTGATACTTCATGTCTTACAGAGTTGCTTGAGAAACAGAAAGGTTAAGTGACTTTCTGGGGGTCACATGCTATAGGTATCAGAGGTATGATGTACCCACAATTAATATTTTTAAAAGTAACTGATTGGTATCAATAATTGAAAATTATTTTAGGGTTATATGACAATCTGCCTTTCCCTCCACCCAATACCTTCCCTAGTCCCTCTGTCCTAACTTTTCTTTCATTGACATGTTGTCTATCCTCTCTTTGAGGAGGTACCAACCCTACCCTCATATGAGCCTATGCCTCCTCTTTAGTCCAAGTCCCTATTCTTGGTTTCCAGCCTCAGGGACTATCGAGAGTGATTCAAGGGGTTTATAGAGGGAGGTTCCTTTCAGGTTTCTACAAGTCCAAGCTTGGCAAGGCTCCTAGGTAGTAAGCAGAACATCTTATGTTTATAGTCTAGCTGCTAGACTATGACTAGACCCAAATGGGGTTGCAACCCATAGTTTAAAAAGTGCTGAAGGGGTGGCAAGAGGAAAAAGTTTAAGCCCTGGCAGTTCCCAAGGGAAAAGAATGCTGCTTTTGCCAACTTCGTTATTCATTATTTCTCCTCCCCTGCCACTCCCATTTAGGTGGAGCTTTCTGTTTTTCCTCCTTTCTTTGAATTATCTATTTGGATTGTGAACTCTCTGCCCTGGCTTTGGATTCAACATGCTTATTCATTTCTCTTGTAATAAATCTAGTTGCAACACAATGTCTCATAGATTGTGATACTGTTTTTAGTTAACATGTAACGATGATTTTTTCACTCTTTGTTACACATTAATAAATATTTATTTTGGGAAAGTTTATCTTGTACTCAGTGCTGCATGAGTCATTGGAAGGCCATATTATTGCAACTACATTTTACTAGGTGCCACATATAGTGTGTGCATTGTGTATATACGTGTGAATATGTATAATGTAATATGTATATTATGTATTAACATCTTATATCTGTATGTGTATGTATAATAGTTAAATTATATAACATAAATTATACCAGCTATATATGTGTGGGTATATCTATATATATCTATATATATCTATATATAACACATTACATAATGCATTGTATTTTATATCATGTCACATAAATACTAACAAAAAGACCATTACCATATCAATATATATTAATATGAATGATATATGCATTATATGATGTATTATATTGTATTTGATAAACATACACACATATACCCCATGCACTTATACAGATATAGGATTGCCAGCTACAGACTCAAGTTGCTAGAGAAATTCAGTAGAATGGAAATGATCAAAAGAAGGTTCTGGAGGAAGTAAACTTAATCTGAGTCTAGAAGAATGGAGAGAATTTGAAGAATGCAAGCATAGGATGGAATTGTCTTGTCATAGGTGTTTGGCCTTCATAAAGTAGGAGATTAGATTGAAAAGATCAACTTCAAACTCTTCCAATTGTAAAATTCCAAGAACAGATTACCAGTGCAGAGGTGAATCTTTAATAAAGAAGAACGAAGTAAATTAAAAAAGAAAACACATGCACACACACACACACACACACAAGCCCATACCCCTTAACTGACAAATGTACATAAGATTTCACTAAAAAGCAGAAAAAACATTCATGAAATTCTTTTTTTCATCCTGTTAATTCTTATTATTCTAAAATAAATCCTTTTCCATTTTTTTCCATTCTACATTTAACAAGACAATGGGAAAAAAAAAAACATTTAATGTGGAAAAAAGCTTCCTCTCCATGATGCTCATTAAGATTTTAATGTATTGCATATCAAAAAAAACCTGACAGACATCTGTCTCTTTCAGCAAATGAAGTGCTAATCCTTTATTTAATAAGAGACAAAAGTAATCTCTGAGGCTCAGTTTTTAAATTATGTTTTTCAAATAATACCCATGCATCAGTGAATAAAAGTGCTGCTCAAGCACCTTGTATTACAATGGCTTCATATGATGTGTTTCCAAAATTATCACCTCTTAATGAAATTCACACTGGAGTGTGTAGATTGAAAATGTCAATAATTCATAAATGCTTTCACCAACCACATTCTAATTTAAGCACTTAAATTTAGTATATACAGATATTATAAAAAAACAAAAACTAAGGCTAGCTTTTTATGAGTAATTTATATTAGCTTTCCATTCATTTGATGGATTTGTAAAAATCTTCCAAACTGTTGATTTAGGTTTTCTTTAGGAAACTGTGCTATTAATCGACTCTTTGAGAATCTCTGTATGACATAGTGAAAAGTATTGCTTTTTAAGTTATTACTAGTAACACTTAGAGTAAATATTATACTTGGCTTAACAAGGATGTTCCTTTGCCCCCCACCCCTAAATTGGTCAGTCCTATGTAGTAACAAGATTGTGTTTAGTGCTGTGAAAGAAAATGGTGTGAGATAATGGTATAGGTGCTTTATGTATATATTTGTGGCTAAATTTTACATATCCATTTAGTGGATTTTAGGCTTTTTAATTTCAAAGGAACCTGTGAGAAAGTTCTAAAGAATGGGAAAAATATAAATGATGAGAAAAACTGAGAAGGAAAATATGTATATTTATCTAACTAATAGCATTTCCTCTGGATGATAAATCTATTAACACTTAAGAAGTAGCCTGCCCCTGCCCCACTATTTTCCATTTCTAAAGTCTATATATCCTTTCATTCTGTATATACAACAAAACCATTAATACATATCAATTTTCATAAATGCAGCAAATACATTAGACTCACGATTAATGTCAGGCTCATAGCATTTTATATCTGGGTGGGGAGTTAGAAGTATCTAGTATAGGGATTCTTAATCTATGGTTTGTGCGTAAGATTTCAAGGGGCCTATGAACTTGGATGGAAAAAAATACATCTTTATTTTCACTAACCTCTAAATGAAACTTAGCTTTGCCTTCAATTATAAACGTAGGCAATAAAACATTATTCTGAAAAGGGATTCATAAACTTCACCAAACTGCCAAAGAAGTCCATGATACAAAACTAAGAGCCCTTGGTCTAGCACAAACTTTCATTTTATGGATGAAGAAACCAAGACCATGAGAAATTATATGTCTTGACTACAGTTACAAACCTAGATGAAAATAGAAGAAGAGACCAAATCTCTGAGTAATTACATTCTTTTTAAAATCAATAAAGATGATGATGTCATATCTGCATATCATTTAATGTATTTCAGCATGCTTTCACTATATTATCTCACAACTTTCATGATAAACAAGATACTTATTAATATCTAAATTTTACAGATGAGGAAACAGGGTTGGTAAGATTAATGAAGTGTACAAAATTAGAGAATTATTTGATGGTGGAGTAGGGACTAGAAGGAAATTAGTTGCCAAATTTCTATTCAAGAACACTTTATATTGTGTCATTTAATTAATATTCCCTAGAACAGAAAGTTTCAAATAGCAAATATTCCAGGGAAGGGGAGTATATAGATTATAAGAACAAATGACAGTGAAAATAAAAACTTCATTTACTCTTGAGGATTCTCCTATAGCTATTGTAATGTGATGATCACATTCATTCCAATGTTCTTGTTATTTCAGGTACAATAAATGATTCAGATAAATTTGTAAACGTAAATTTTGAGTAACCAAAATAAATTTAAGTGGAGTAGGTGAGGTGAATAAAAATACTGATTATTTTCAGTAAGAGTGTGTGTCTTAGAGGGAAAAAGGGAGGGGGGGGGGGGAGAAGAAGAGAGAGAGAGAGAGAGAGAGAGAGAGAGAGAGTCAGTTACATTTATTAAGTACCATCCTTTCGAATGTTCCTTCCAATCTGGAACGAGAAACACTAACCAAGCAGTCAAAAGTATGTCTTGCCATTAGAGTTTAACAGATCATTTAACACACAATTCTGATTTATAGACAGTGAAAATGACATATTTAATTCTCCAGGCTACTTAAATAAGCAATACAAATGTAATGCTTGATTGGGGAAAGAAAATACATGAATATAAACATGCAAATTTATTTTTACAGAAAGCAATCCTATCATTTAATCCTGGGCTTGACACTTGACTCCCTCTCTAACTTTGATTAAGCTCCTTGCTCTTTCTGTTCCCCATCTGTGAAATAGGAGTAATAATATTCCCTACTACTCACAGAATATAGTCAAAGTATCATAGAATCTAGAGCTGCAAGGGTCCTTAGAGATCCTCTAGTTCAAAACCTTCCTTTTTCATTTAAGTAGACAGAAACCTTCAGAAGTTAAATGATTAGGTGGAGGTCACAGAGCCAATATTCAAACCTCGGTCTTCTGATAAATGCTCAGCCTAATTTTCATGACCTTCCCACAATACCTACCTATCTCTCTAATCTTATTACCACAGCAGTACAGAACCTTTCTGCTACATTAATCAAAACCGTTCACCTCATTATCCCTCCTCTGCCCCCAACATACTACACACATTCCCAACTTGGTTCTTTGAGCACAGTGCCTGAAACATAATGGATGCTTACTGATTTCTAGTATCTTTATCTGGAATGCATCCCATTCCCAGTCCTGTAATACAACCCCTGCTTTGTCCTTCAAACTTTACTTCTCTGTAATTTTTTCAGTCACTGTGGTTGGTAGTAAACTCTTCATCCATTTAAAGTCTATGGCATTTATTACAAAGATACATGTGACAGCATATGCCATGTTATAACATCTAGCACCATAATTTGGTCAGCAAATTTTATGATGATATTGTTTCCTTTTCCGTAGTCATGCTATTTCCGTAGGAATATGAAGTGGTAGAATTTTACAGTCGGTAGGTACCTTAGAGATTATCCATGCAAAATCTTCATTTTACAGAAAAGGAAATAAAAGTCCTGAGGCGGTAAATGATTGGCCTAAGATCATACAGATAGTCAAAAGTAAAATTGGAACTCAAACCCAGATCTCTTGACTCTGTTTAAACACTTTGGTATCAAGTTCTAATAAAATGTCAACTAAGTAGAAAGAACATTAATGTTTAGTCTACAAAATGGTAATAATACATTATAGTAGAATTTGTTTCCTTGAAATGACAGTGGTAACTATTTTCCCCTTACCTTGGCTATCTTTTTGGTTGAAGTAGCCACTTTGTTTTATACTAAATTTGGGCCATTAGTTCAGTTGGATGAAACATGATATCAATAGGCCACAGTGAGAGTGATGCCATTTTATGATTTGCTCTTTTCCATAGCTACCAAGTGTAATCCTATCTAGGCACCTCGGAACTCCATTCCTTTGTTCACTGGCAGTCATAGACTTGAGCACTGGACTTGTATTCTGGAAGGTCTGAGTTTGAATAGTGACTCACGGGCTTACTAGCTGTGACATAGGGCAAGTCACTTAACTTCTTTCTAATCTCAGTTTTCTTTTCTATCTACTTATCTGGTAAAGTATGGGTGGATCTAGACAAATCTATCTCTACTAGTAGAAATTTAATTTAATGTTGATATATTACTGGTGGTAGCCTAGAGCCAGAGATTAAAGACTTTATAAACCAAATTTTTTATATCATTATTTAGACAAAATTTCTTTAAAGTACTTTTGAGGATAAAGATTTAATACATTCCTTTGGCTTTCAAAAAAAATGGTTGAATTGTATTTTACATAAGGAAATACTTTAAGGTTAATATAAACCTTTTAAATCTCCATAACAAAGATACAGGACAGACCATTGCTAAAGGATAACCTCTTAATACTATAAATAGAGGAAGTTATAGAATACTATCTTGATATCTTTTAACTCCACAGTAAAATGAGAAATAAAGTCATGGACAGGGATGCTTGAAATGTTCTCCCAATCTAAGAACATTGGTGGTTTTGCAACATACATAAATGTTAGGGGAAAAAAAGCAATAGCCCAGGGTCTTCATGCCTACTAGAAAAATCACACACAGCTTGCGAAATGGATGGGGTGAAGGAGAATGGCATGTTCGGTTTCTCAGACAGATGCTTACTAAATGCATACAGCTGCATCTTAACTCACACTTCTCCCTGAAACATTAGTCCATCTGTTTTATAGAACAGATTGAAGAGTATTTCCACATTAGCCCAGAGTGAAGCTCTCCTTCACTGTAACTACTGTATGAAGGGAAAGTGCATTGGCAGGGGAAGTGAAGAGGACTGAAGCATGAGAATCCTATTTCTTTTGTGAACTGAGTCAGAATGTAAATCCACATGCTAGGAAAAAGCAAAATGTGGTATGAAGTAGTGCAGCGAGTAAAGGGTTTTGTTTTTGTTTTCCGACATTTGTTTTTATCGGGGCGGGGGGAGGAAAAGACACGATTTACTCTGAGATGCTAAAACTGAGGTCTTAATATCATTTCTAAGTTAAGTTTATGTGTGTAGAGGTATAAGCACTATTTTACACATTCTCTCCTTCAGTTTAGTCAACGATATATTATCTGTTTGAAGTCAGGGCCATTAAACTCTTGCAAAGTATTTACTGCACTATACGTATTATTGGTACTGTCAGTGAATGGTGCCCTCTTTCTGTTTAATAGCTAATGTAGCATTTCTCTGTGGCATCAATAGATTAAAACATTTACTACTGGAAAAGTATATGAAAATGGAGCAAACTCATTTTGCTATGAGCTAACTCAATAAATCTGTCTAGTTTAGTGATATTCCTTTCATTTAAAAGCAGAACATATTTATCTTGCTAACTTCAAGAAAGCAATGCTGAAAGGTTTTCTTCCTTCCCATTTCCCTCCCCCATTCTTTCTCTTTCTTTTTCTCCAGCGACACTGATGCCAATAATAAGAAACAGAAACAAATTACAACAGTTACCACATTCTGATTTGTATTTGGCATATATTTTGGGGGGAGTAATCAAAGGTTATACTAAGACAGGGGTGGGGAACCTACAGCCTCGAGACCACATGTGGCCTCCTAGGTCCTTGGCTGCAGCTTTTTGACTGAGTTCAAGTTTTATAGAACAAATGCTTCTTATTAAGCGGATTTGTTCTGTGAAGTTTGGATTCAGTCAAAGGGCTTCACCTGAGGAACTAGAGGCCCACATGTGGCCTCAAAGCCCACCCCTGCACTAAGACGTTAGTTCTTTCATTTGGTCCTTTTGTACTGCTACTATATAAATGTCAGTGTAGGTTAATATACTCGAAATATTTGCTTTCCATTTCTCTACTTGCTATGGTTCTTTCTTTAAATTATATAGATGGCTTCACGATGTCATCAATATGAGCATTTCCTGCATCAATATAGACAAAAATTTCTCCAAAATCTTGTTCTATGAGGTTCTCATCCATGAGATTTTCCCATAAAGCCTTTGCCCTAGTTCTTTTACTACATTATTGGTGTAATGTTTTGGCTGCTGATTGTTGTCACTCATTTTTATAAAATGACCCTCCAGAAAATGTCATTAATCAGCTTAGAATTGTCTTATGCTAGATAAACAAAATAAAAAGTCTAGTTTAACCCGTAAATTTGTCTTTTGAAAGTGATCTCACTAAAAGAAAAAAGGAAGAGTTAGACAAAAAATCAACAACTGTTGGTTGTTAAGGCTGAACTGTGAAAGGAAAGGCTCTGTCTCCCAATTGCCTCCTACCTCAATCCCCAGAAGCAGTAGGGTTATGATCTGTGAAATACATAATCCAGGGGCCATATGACCACTTGATTTGGCAGGCAGCCCTGACAGTTGTTGCTTATGGATAATCTAACCTTCTTTATCCTGGCACAGATCTCTTTAGTACAATGTCTTTTCTCTGGGGTATGATGGCACAGCAACAGGAGAAGGGTGAAAATTTTTTTAAAGCAAAATTATTCTCAGTTTATAATATGAGGTAGATTTACAATCATTCAATCTTATGCCAAAGGCTATAAAATCTCTGCGTTATGCCTTCCTAAGCTCCTATAATGAATACAGAAACTGGGGTTATCAGAAATTTTCAGGGCTTCCATTACAGAGGGTTTGATTTTTACTCCAACCCCCGCCCCCACCAAAAAAAAAAACAACACTGTATTTAAAATGCTTGGACTTTCTTTCTTACGTCAATTTTCTCACTTAAATTTCTCTCCTTACAGAATAAAGGTAGGGCAAGTTGGTTATAAAGTTTACTGTCACTGTGTTACTTTTAGTTCCACAAAGGAAATAAGCATAGATTTGATCATTTTTTATCTTGTTAGTCTGTTAGAAGTATACATGTGCCTCCCTGACAGAAAACCTTTGCTCTAGTCAGATCAGTCCCTACTGTGTCCCTCTAATGTCTTCTGCTTCTTCCTTTGCCTCTCTGTTCGTGCTTATGCTGCTCTTCCATTCGTCAAGATCAGGAGCTATTTCCCCCATGAAGCCTTTCTCAATTACTCCAGACTCCTTACTCTTTCCCCTGGATGAGTTCTCATAACACTGAGTCCAGAAAATACCATGCAATGCTGAATTCAAAATTGTTTCACTTTTTGGGAATCAGCATGAAAGTTACCCATATACTGATGGGTAACTGTCATGGAACTCAACCTGATTCTAGTCCCACATTCGATAGCTAATTCTTACAGGATCCTGGGCAAATCATTTAACCTTTTACAATATAGGCTCTAGAAAATTAGCATTTCTTCATTTGGTAGAGGCAGTTTTCTCACTGTTTTCTACGCAATGAGAAAATGGGTGAGCTACCCTTCTCTCCAGAGTCTTTTCAATGCCATTGCTTAATTCAACAATCATTTCAAGTATTTTGGCCTGGTTTATGTTCATAATTGATCTATTTAAAAGCAAGGAGTATGTAATATATTTCTTTAATTTCCCACAGTGAGTGCAAGTCAATCAATCCATCATCTTATTTTTAAACTGGCACACAATAATCACTTGATAAACACTCATTGGACTGAATACAAAATTGAATAGTAAATGCTCTCAATAAATATTTAGTGAATGAATTGATAAACACTAAAAAAATCCTTATTGCACTCTTATATGCATAATAATGCCCAGATTATCATCTTTAGCTTCTGCTTTCCAATGTAATTTTTTGGCCTTCTCTCTTTCTCTGTCTCTGTTTCTCTCTCTGTCTCTGTCTGTCTGTCTGTCTGTCTGTCTGTCTCTCTCCCCTCTCCCAAATCTGAGCCATTTTGCTACTATAGCATCATGATTCTGATATTGCAATAACCTGTCTAGTAACATAAAACTAAGACTGAATAGTTCAAGAATGAAGAGGTGGAAAGAGAGTTCTAAAATTTATACATTCCAGAGAACTTCTAATGTAGACATTTCTTTGAAAGTCTTAGAAAGAGGAGAAATGGGCCTTATCCCAGCTGGTGTTTTCTGTTCTCATGTGAAATGGAGCGAGAGAGATAGAGGAAAAAGAAGATGAATAGTTTAGCTCTTGTACCTTAGGTTCAGAAGCAGCTGAAAGACTGAAAGTGTCACAAGTAGGACTTTTGCAGAAGTGATCATTTCATCCAATTTCATTTCAATATAGGATGCTAACTATTTAAGCAGGGCCCATGAATAACCGATCCTGCTTCTGGAAGTGAAGGTACATAAAGACCCATCACACCACAGCAGAACCCCTCTTATAAACTTCCCCAGCTAGCACTTTGAAGAAATGGAGAGAGTAAGGAACTGTTGTTCATTCACCTGGCTTAGTTCCCTTGGACCTTTGAAACAAAACATAAAAAGGGGATTTAGATGTCTTGATCAGTTCAATGCATACATACTTTCACTGTTAGTTCCATAGAACTTTAGAGCAAATGGATTTCTGGAATAATGAGGTATAAAAAACTGGAGAGTATCTGTGATTTTAGCTCTTAAAATTATTTTCAATTTTTCATTCCTATGCTAAGCAAAACACTTTAAAAAGTCATAGACAAGTGACTTTTGGAACTTCATAAGGATCAAATGCTCTTCTTTTTAAATGTAGGTAGAGATTTTGCAAAAAATAATTTAAGATGAGTTTAGCAGGCAACTGGAAAAAATTGGAAGTACTTCAAGGGTTTCAGACATTAATGAGTTAATCAGGTGCTTTTCCCAATAAATACTTATCAAATGATTCCTGAGTACTTTGAGTTCATTAACATATAGATGGAAAGAGTTCAATATTGAAATTAAACATGAGTATAAGGCATTTTAAATCATCAACCCCTTACTCTTCTTCCCTCCCCCTTCTAATACCTTCCTTTGGATATACAGTACTTGTTTCCAGTTTCAGAAAAAAATGAGGTTAAAAATTAGTAATCTTCAATTCCTTCCTAAAACTATCTAAATAAAAATGGAAAGAATCATGTTTGATTTAGTTTGTCTCATCTGAGAGCAATACAGCAAAGTCTATGGGGTTTACAGGCATAAAATAGGATGTATATTCCCATGACAACCATAAAACCTATACATTATGGCATAGTTGATCACTTTACAGGTTTCCTTGCTGAGAAGGCACTAAGCAGTTCATAATCCTAGCAGATGCCTCTGTTTTTAAGCCACAGAGTGTTTTAAATAAGTAATTTTGTTTTCTTCACTCAGGTAAAGCTCAAAATTGGAAACTGTTTGCTTTCCTGATCACAACTCACATCCCCAGCTATGAAACATATGCTAGTGCTAGAATTATGAATGATAGGGGACATTGGGCTGCTTTCATTCTCCCATTCTTTTTAGGGCATAAGGCCAAGAGGAAAGACCAATATTCTTCTTGTTCTCCATACTACTCCTATAACATTCTCTTACCCTCAGTTTCCATGACTTTTCTTCCTTTGATGTTCAGGAAATGTTTATATTATTCCCTCCATATCCTTGTTGCAAACATCTACTCATGTCTAACAGCTCCAATATTTAGCACCTGAATTATCATTTTCCTTTCCATCTTTTTTTCAGTCAAACTTAGGGATTTCAGCATTTATTCGAATGACTTGCTAACATCCTGGTTAGCTGGCAAATAGTATGGTGCTATGGGGAGTGTGTTTGATTTGGAGTCCGGAATCTTGGCTTTCCCACTTTTTATCTCTGTAGAACAGTTGCTTAACCACCTCTATGGACCTCAATTGCCTCAACTATAAAACCAGGGGATTGGGCTAGATGACCTTAAAGCTTTCTTCTCTTTTTCTATCTGTGATCTTTTAATTGCACAACTATTTAATTATCTCAAACTCAATATCCTCTTTATCCATTTCAGGTACAGGTAGTAGGAGGGTCACTCTTTAATCCTGACCATTTCAAGGAAATTGCACTTATTTTATGATTCAGACCTTTCCACTCATCATTCCACTGTCCAAATGCAATGTCCTATCCGCCTACCTTCCCTAGTCTTTCGTTCCCAATAAATCTGCTCCTTGACCTTACAATGTCTCCTCCCTTTGGTTACTTCTCTATCCTTGCATTTTACTTTTTCTACTCTTCTACTCTGACTTTTTGTTGTTGTTGCTCAACAGCAAAATTTTCAACCAACTGTATGCCTGAGTAACAGGGGACCCACAGAATGACTTGCCCAATAGGGATGCCAAGGGACAAGCAGAGCAATATGCACAATGGAGATGCCACAGGGTTAGAAAAGAATAATGTGTCTAGCTGTCACAAGCAAAGCAGGGGGATGAGACAAAAGAACATGTCTCACAGAAATGCTGTGTGCACTCAGGATGAGACTGTGTGATAAAAGTATGATATTATCACCAGAAGAAATCAGCATTTCTGAAGCATCAGAAGTGTGAGTTGTGCCTCCACAAATGTGCCCTTGGCCATATGTGTTCTCCACACACATGCTCTCTTTGGTTAATCCCTTTAAGTAAGTACTCCCTTTCCCTGCTAATAAGGTGTCTATTTGTGGGTGTGTGTCCTATAGGAGGGATGTTCAGTGTGAATTTTCTTGCAATGCTATTTCATGAAAAGTATATGCTTTAGACTCATTGCATTTAACTAGGTGACTAAGGAAATGCAAACATGGTGGGGCGTGAGACTTAGGATTTTTTGTTTTGAGTAGATACCCAAGGAGTATTCTGAATTAGTATTCTGGGAGCCCCACATGTAAGAGGAGAGTGATGTGGGTACTATACATGGGTGTATATATATATGTACATACATGGGGTCCTCTGCCCCAACACCCAACTTGTTGGGGTCTGTTATCCCCCAACACCCAGGCCTTTGTCCAGCAAAGGACCTGATCCTGCGGACAATGAACGGGGCGGGAGCCGAAGGTGGTGAGTAACTCTGTTTTATTCAGGTTAAAAGCAAACTTTTATATCTTTGGTTACATAGGCATTAGGCCCGCCCTGGTTCTGCCTACTCTCCTCCCCTTCTCTGAAGCTCCCTGCGGTCAGGCAGTCCAGACAAAGAACCGGAAGTGCCATGTGGTCAAGCAGGTCCAGGCAAAGACCTGGAATTGCTAGGGAGGCAACAAAGGCGAGACCCCTCCTCCTGGCTCCACCCATATTGCAGAGCCCTGAGTTTACCTCAGCAGGTCCTGGGCATGGAGGTCCGAGGAGGGCAGGGGTCGGCCCTAACTCGCCCCGTAACAACATGTATGTATATATGTATGTATGTAAATGTATACTACACATGTGTATTTAAATATATTTCATATTCTGGACACTGAGAATGTATGTGTGTTTGCATATTATATGAATATATTAAACAATAAACATGCAAATATGAATGGATATGAATATGGATATTATATAATAAAACACATGCATATACCACACAAATGCACAAGCAAAGTGAGATGCATATAGCGTCTTGCAAACCTTAGAGCATTATATTAAAAATTCTATCAACATTTTGAAAATCAGAAATACTCTCTTCAAGAAAAAGAATTAGACAGCTAAACATTCTGAGCACCCCAAACACCTCCACAAAAAGACAACTGACCACATTTTTACTAGGCAAGGAAATGACTAGTTGGTGATGCAAGTCACTGCTTTGTCAATCACTTTCTGTTAATTCACCACTCATGTCACTTAGAATAACTGTGGTTGGACCCAAAGTCTCTCTCCTGACTGCTCTTTTCTTTTTGCTCTACAACATCTCACATGTTGCTCTCATCATCTGCTATGGTTTCAATTACCATAACTACCAAAACAAGCCCCACATCAATATATACAGCCCTAGCCTTTGTCTTTATCTGTGGTCAAACTGGATGTCCCATAGACACCACAAACTCAGCATGACCAAAAGAGAACTCATTGTCTTTTTCCTACAAATCTTCCTCTTCTCAGAATTTTCTATTAATGTCTGTTGAAGGCATTAGCAAATTCAGTGCTATTCATGACCAAAGAGCTAGAAAAATAATCAGACATTACTACTGATAAAAAAGATCAGCAACTCCAAAAATTATTGACCCTCATGTCTACTTTATTATCTGTGGGAATGGTTCATACGTGAATCAAGAATGTTCATGATGATATTAGAAGGAAAAATTCTATCTTTAGCAAGTCGTATTCTATAACAGACTAAAATACATTTTCCTAGTCACATAAGTAACTAAAAAGTGTGCAACACACAATATTACAACATGCTTTTTGCTTAGTCAGTCATAAAAAATTATTTAGTTTAGTTGGGGGAAAACAGCTCTAACGGATCTCTTTCATCAAGTTGCCTACAAGGCATATGTTAAAATTATCACAATTCCTTGATAGAAGCTGATAACTCAGTTGAACTATCCTCTCATCAGTACGGTTCAAAGCAGTAAAGGAGACATATGCCTGCCAAAGATGTTCACTGGTATTATGGAAGATATTTTTAACAGGGTCCAAATAGAAAATGGTTTTCCAAAGATTGTAAGATCCTCCAGATGTAGCTGTCTATACATGACACCTTTTCGATTACTGCATGAACACACAGAAAATTGCAGGGTCACATTAATGAAATCTATGACCATTTGAAGAGATGGTATAATCATCCCTTTGAATTAGTCCATCATTATATATTATGTCCTGGTCAGACATTGCAGATGGGCAATGTGCTGGGTCCTAAACTGACAGGAATAAAAAGGCAGACTGGACTACATTTGGGAAGCTATACAGTTTTCAAAGACTCCAAGCTGTTCCCTGAAATAAACAACATCTTTTTAACACCAGTACATTTCCAAAGATGTTATATGGTTTTGAATTTTTGTAGCATCAGATTGTCTAATGAATCAAAATTTTAGATGACCCATAGACAATGGGAAGACACAGAATGAGCTCAACTGGACTGAAGCATATTGTCAATACTGCCTTGTATATCAAGTATCAAATACTAATAGGAGATATAATCCAATAAATACACAATTGGAAACATTAATGATCATATGGAACAAGGGACCTCAATCTTATTTGTGTCAAAGAAAATTTTTGCAGACTAGTGAAGCCCAGGAACTTTTCAGAATATTTTTCTATGCATTAAAAAATGTATATATATATATATATATATACATATATATATGTATGTATATGTGTGTGTGTATATAGGATTACAAAGGAAACATTATATTGAAATATAGCCAGAAATAATTTTTAAATATCAATTCATGTATCCCTTGTTAAGAATTCCTGATATAGAAATAGTAAAGGATAACAGACGAATGCAGAGTATCATACTGAAACCCATGAGATGTTAAAAAGACTCTGAGGAAGATTTCCTGTACTACAGATAGATTCTCTGTGCAGAAGTCATGGAAAGACATGGACAAGAAGCACACAAATAAGAAAGAATGGATTGGATTATGAGCGCCACAAGGGCAGGGGTTGTCTTTTGCCTTTCTATGTATCTCTAGTGCTTAGTGCAGTGCCTGACACATAGTGTTTATTAATAAATGTTTATTGACTGAATAGCTGGATAGATTGCTGCCTGAACCACTGAAAGTCATACTCATATCATTGATAACACAGATTTTGTTGTTTTTTTTTTAATCAGAGACTTTAAGGTATTTCTAAGATCTGGAATTAGTTGGTTTTTTTTTAATACTCTCAAAACATATAACTTAAACACACTATGAATAATGTTAAATTAGTATCCAAAACTCGTGTTCTTAATATGGAGAAGCCAGCACCTTGGACAATTAAAGTCAGCTTGAGATGTAAAATTTATGACTTTGATAAAGCTCTTTATTCAGAAAGAGACCTTTTATAATGGCTCTAAATCCCTGTATATCTTGAATGACACTTATTGTTGGCACAGCAGCAATTTCATTGTGGTGTCAGAGGGGTAAAGTTCCATGTTATTTTTCATGAATAAACATGGAAATGTCAGCAAGATAAACAAAGAAGGAGAAAGCAAATTTGGGAAGAAGCCATTACTATGTGCCAAGTGACCAGTGAAAGCTAGATTTCTACAGCAATGTTAGAAATTTGGGAAAAGGGAATATAAAATTTTCTTGAAAATTAAACAAAAGAAAAATACAAACCCAAAGAGGAATAGAGAAAAAATAACACAGGGGAGAGAAAATAACACTGTGGTTGAGACAAATTAATACAAGCAGGAATATGATGAGTTAAGCCATCCATAATATGTGCAATTCAGCCCCATTCTGCCTACAGCAGGTATTAGGGCACATATGGCTCTCTCATCAAGGGGTCTCAGAACAGTGGATGATCTTACATATCATGGAGCACATGGGGTTTAGATATGAATGTGGAGGCTCTCTATAGCTAAGTACAGCCAGGAGCCTTGGTAACTCGCATTCCAAACTTCCTCCTTTCTGTTTTGAATTTAATGGAAATATTCAGCAAAGGGAGAATGTTTTGTTACTTGAAATGAGAAACTTATCATTTGATCATAAAGCACACAGAACCTTGGTGAGGGGCAGTTTGAGCTAACATTACCTGAAAAAAATGAAAGGTTAAAAAAACACATAAACCACTAAAATCAACTGAGTAAATATTTACTAAAGTAGATTTTGTAAAATAATAACCAATTATTAATCTTTTTATCATTATCATTTAAAGCAAAATTCCTTCTTTGCATTTGATGCTATTTGTTAACGAATTATTACTTATAAAAGATGCAACTCAAATAGAGATAACTGTATATAGATTGATGGAGGAAAGGGTGGAAGGTTGCCACCCAACCCAGACACTGCTAACCTGGTGAATTTTTGTCCTTTTCTAATGTCATTACCCTTTCCATTTCTGGCTTTCCAGTTTGCCAACCTTAAGCTCCTATTAAAGAGTTTGGAAGAGTAAAACACTGACCCCATGAAACATTGTTTTATTAGATTTTTAGACACCATTTCACATCAGATCTTTTAGACAGCAAAAATTCCAGCTCAAAAGAATAAAATTCATTTTTAAGAATTCTCATTCTCCTTTAAAACATTCTAAATATCTACATGGCAAGAGAGAGCTATTATAACTGAGGGACTGGAGAAAACCTACCACCCTCTAGCCAGGGAAATAACAAGTTAAATGCTCACCTATGGCTACCATAATGAGGACACAAAGAAGCCACAAAAAGGTGACTTGTAGCCTAGATGAAGGTAGGGAGGGTGGAGGAGGAACAACTAGTGGCAACAGAGGGGAAGAACTTTGCATTGATTCTAGTAGGGGAATTTCAAAGGCTGACTGTATATGGTCCTCATAAAGCACCAGTTGGTGGAGCCATCCCCTTCTCTCCTGTCTTATACCCTGATTCACTGCCCAGCAGGATTCCTTTAAATTGCTATACCCCAGGGACATGTCTGACAATATAATTGATGCTGTTAATGTCTCACTTTTTTATGCAATGAAACACTGGGGAAAACTAGGCTCTGTGGCTTTAAAGACCAACATTTTCGAAATTGCAAATTTGGAAGTACGTTTCAAATTATTGTTCATAGCATGTTCAAACTTAGAGCTAAGGGGGAAAGGGAATAGAACCTTAGAAATCATCTAGCCTGGTCTTTTTATTTTTTTTTAACAGGTGATGAAACTGGCTCCCCCTAATGGTTAAGTGATTCATCCAATGTTAAAACATTTAAGTGTTTAAATTTGAACTTGGGTCTTCTGCCTACAAATCTGGTGTACTCTCCACCACTTCCAGTTAGTTACCCTTGTAATCTCATTTTTGTATGAACAATTACATGTGGATTCCCTAACACATTACTCAGAATGACTATTCTAAATTTCCTCCAGCCTCCTGCACTGTTTTGGCCTCTTCTCCTCTATCCCTCCCTCATCATCCTCTGAAGATACCTTCTTATGGCACTTTCTTTTGGTACTTTACAGACACATTTGAGGCCAGTTCAACATTTCCTCTGGACTTCAGCAGAGTTGACAACTTACAGCATGTAAGGAAAGTTCTCATGATATCCTTGTGGATAAAATGGAAAAATGTAGCCTGGATCAATGGTCACAAACAGAGATTATATATTTATGTTTATGAAAGGATAGGGACTAGATCCATGAATTCATTGATATAGGCAACTCCCAAGAGAGGACAATTCTTTTACCCAGGTAGATCTTGGAAAACTGACTAAACCATTGAGAAGTTAAGTGACTTGCCCAGGGTAACTGAGCACATATGTGTAAGAGACAGGAATTGGACCCAGGTTTTCCTGGCTTAGAGGACTGGTCTCCCTATCCACCACATGGAGTCACCCCTCTATTAAATGACTAATATTCAAATCTTGTTTTTCTTCCCAAAGTCTGGTTAGCCTTTGACAAATTTGTTAGAACAAAATGATAAAGGAATATGTAACATATAGTAGGGATCTCTAAGTAGCCAGATATACATTTTGAAATCAGAGGAATAGAGAGATACAGTTAAGGTAAATTTGAATGATGATAAGAAAATTATGCAGACTAATGTCATTGTTTCTTTAATTTTAATACCAAGGTGGCACAGTGGATAGAATGTTGCGCTTGAAGTCAGGAAAACCTGAGTTAAAATCTGGCCTCATTTACTTACTTAGCTATGTAATTCTGGGCAAGTCACCCAACCTCTGTTTGCCTCAGTTTCCTCATCTATAAAATAGGAACAATCATACTAACAAAGACAATGGTACCTAAGTCACAGGAGTGTTGTGAAGGTCAAATGAGATAATACTTGTAAAGTGCTTAGCATAGTGCCTGGCATGTGGTGGGTATTATATAAATCTTAGCTTTTGTCATTATTATTATCATTAGCACCAAGAAAGATATTGACGAACAAAAGTATGTCTTAAGGAGGGATAGCCAGGCTGATGAAGAGCACAGAAGCCATGTTGTAAGAGAGAGTTTAATTTTAAAATTAGAGAAGAAAAGACCCACTATCCCCTGCCTTGTTTTGGCTTCTTTTTATGTTTTGTCTTCTGCCATTAGACTGTGAGCTCCTTTAGAAGAGGGACTATCTTTTACCTTTCTTTACATCTCCAACAGTTAGCATAGTACCTAACAAATAGTAAGCATTTAATAAATGATTATTGACTGAATGTAAAGAAATTTGTATAGATTTTCCCAATCTTAAAAAAAGCCTTAACTTGACCTCTAGCTTACATTCTTTTTTTTTATTCAATGTACTATGTTAGGTGATGGGAGAAACAAAAACAAACAAATAAATAGATAAAAGAAATTATGCTTTTAAGGAAGTTATAATTACTAAGTGAGATAAGACCTCTATCCAAATAGAATATATTAAATGTATAAGAGATATGAACAAGATATGAACTTCAGCTTAGAGAAGGAAATGATTACTTCTAGCTGGGGAAATAGGAAAGGTGTCATGGATGAGTTAGAGTTAGAGTTGGGCTTTGAAAAATGAGCTAGATTTCAATAGTCAGCAATAGAGAAGGGAGCCATCATAAGAGTCATAGGAAAATTTTCACAATGATCCTTGATCCATAATCCTCACTGTGCTCCTGATCAATCACCCTTGTCCTGGTTTCACAATCTTGTCTCTATAATAAGCAATTTGAATAGTTCACCCTTAATTCCCTCCCATCTTATCATTTGGCTGCTTTTTGCAGCTCTTTGGGCAGCTAGGTGGTATAGTGGTATTGCAACAATTTGGCTAACAGCTGCTGTGGGGGTGAAAGACCAACACAAGCCCAACAACAAGAATGCTGCCAGCACAGACTCTTTTGATCTACTTCACTAAGGAAAGTAACATTAAGGGGTTAACAATCTTATTTCAATCCAACATACAAATATCATTCACTTAGTTCAGGGGAAAAAGCCAGCACCCTGAACTTCAGAGCAAATACAAATTACAAACATACATTTCTAAACAGACCAAATACAATTCATAGTTACCAACATCTGAGTTCAGCTGGGAGGCCCTTAAATCAGCTGCCCAGAGTCCTGCACCTCCAGGAGTGAGAGCCTCTAGCAAATAGCTCTGTTCTCTCTTTTTATATACTCTTTAGACATCATCAAATGTCATCTGAGGGACCAGAACTCAGGCTCCTACTATTTGCTCTGGTCTTGGCGACTCCCCTTAGGACCCTGAGGGCTTAGCACGTAGGGGTTTGGGCCTGGGGTTTAATACCTAGTAAGACTCAAAGACACCCAACTTAATTGATATTACAAGTGGATAGAGTGCCAGGCATGGAGTCAGGAATACCTGAGTTCAAATCTGGTCTTAGACGTTAGTTGTGTAATCCTGGGCAAGTAACTTAACCTCTATTTGCCTTACCTCATCTGTAACAACTCGCCACAGAGTTCTTGTAAAGATCAAATGAGATAAACAGAAAAGTGTTGAACACAATGCTTGGCATATAGAAGGCATCAAATAAATGCTTATTCCTTCCTCCCCTCAATTCCTGGGTCACTTTTAATAGGTAGGTCCTGCTCTGAAATTACTGAGCAATGCTGGGGGAAATAACATCATGTTGTTATGAGGTTCAAATGAAGTGAAATACTTTACACAACATCAGATGCTACATAAATGGCAGTTACTCTTATCATAGAGTATTTGGGAATGGATGGAAAGTTAGATTCGAAGTCAAACAGACTTGAGTTCAAGTCTTGCCTATGACACATACTGGCTATGTGACCCTGGACAAATTAGCTAATCTCTCAGGCAATTCTTTAAGACTTTAAATTGTTGAGAGGGTAGCAACCACATTCGTAGAAGGACTTTCTTCACCTTGGAATTTCTGATACCAATGAAATCACATGTCCAGTGCCTATTGCCATGATAGGTACCTGATATTTAAATGACTCTCCCATGAAAGAGCAAACTAGACTTGTTATGATTCAGACAAGGATATACCACTGAACAAAGACCATCCCCTTCATATGCCACATAGGCAACAATACAAGACTGCTTACTTTTGGTATGGTGCAGCTGGGTTATGCCCACACATGAGTCTTGTGAACCAATACTAACGACCCTCTGCCTTGTCTTTGGCACTCTACTAAAAATTCTGCATGTGTAAGCTTGGTGAGTGAAAGTATGTCAAGAAGGTCCTCACATGTCCCTCCAAAGTATGTGGGTTTCCTGTAGCATAATTTGATTTTGTTGTTGTTGAGCAGTATTTCAGTCCTGTCAAACTTTTTGTTACTCCATTTGGGGTTTTCTTGACAGAGATACTGGAATGGTTTGCCATTTCCTTCTCTAGCCCATTTTACAGATGAGGCAAACAGGATTAAGTGACTTGCCCAGGATTTCAAGTGCCTGAGGCTGGATTTGAACTCAGGAAGATGAGTCTTCCTGACTCCAGCCCCGGCACTTGATCCACTGAGCAACCTAGCTGCCTATAACTTCGATGCTAAGATACAAACTAATCAAAGTGGCAGTCACAAACTTAACTATACTCAGAAAAACTCTAATAAGTTTGAACTCTAGCCTGATGGTTCTAGGAGGTGCCATGGCCCTGATGGAGACTCCATGCCTTTTCAAGATGCCTGACAATACTAGGAATCCTCTACAAGAGATAGTACTTACTGTCTTGTCCATTGATATTAGTTCCTTTTCTTGCTTCCTATCTCTATAAAGGGTAATGCCATTCTCCAGGCACCACGATTAAGCACCTTGTGGTCTTCTCCCATCCTCCCTCTCATCCTATATTAACTTTATCTTCAGAAATTCTCATATGTATTTTTCTTTCCTGTTTCCCAAGGGCTACCATAGCTGGGACTGTTATCATCCCATACCTAGACCATGAAATAGCCTCTCTACCATCATTTTTTTTCATGTTTCTAGTCTATCATACAAATTACCTTTTCTCAAAATCCTCTAATTTCTCTACCATTATTTAATAATGTCCCAAAATACTTATTTTGGCATTCAAGGATCTCTAAAATTGTTCCCATATAATCATTACAACATTTATTTCCTTACACAATGCATATACAATAGCCAAATCGATCTACTTGCTATTTCATGAATACACATACTCATGAGAACCTCTTCACCTGGAATATTTTCTCCTACCATATCTGCCCATCTAAATCCCATGAATTCCTTTAAGAAGCAATCTTTTGGGCAAAGCCTTCCATGACCTTTTTGAAAAAGTGACATCTTCCTACCTGACTCCTATAATATCTATGCTAGTCCACATGGCATTTAGTACCTATTGCTTTCTATCACAGATTTTTGCATATATACCATGTCCCTCACTAAATTCAAAGATTGGTCTAGCCTTTATCCATCACATAATCCTCCACTATCTTTTGTGCATGTCTGTGACTAGTATAACATTTTGTACATGAATGAATAGATGCCAAATTCATTCAATATTTAGTACATATTATAAATGTTAAATAAATGAATTACTGAAAATATGCAGATTTTCCTAATAATTGCACATGTACAATCACTTGTTACTAAAATATTAGATGTATTTCCATGTTTGTTTGTTTGTTTGTTTGTTTTGGTGGGCAATTGGGGTTAAGTGACTTGCCCAAGGTCACAGAGCTAGTACATGTGTCAAGTATCTGAGGCCCCTTTTGAACTAAGGTCCTACTGACTCCAGGGCCAGTGCTCTACTCACTGTGCCACCTAGCTGCCCCACCTTGCTAGATGTATTTCAACTATGTATTTTCATTGTATATTTTGAGTCATCAAAAATATGGAGAGAAATAAGGAAAAGAAAAAATAAACAATGGCCCAACTGGACGACTAAAAAAAATAACAAGAATCTCTTTTAGTACTACTTAATGTAGTGCTTCTAACTGTGGAAATAGATTTGGAATGTCAGATTTCAATTTATTGTAATTTCTCTTGGGATGGACAGATCAAATCTCTGGTTCTTGCTCCAATCTTATCATTGAATACTAACAGCCCCTAGGCTTCTCCACTCTACTCTTTTGCTGGAGAACTTAGCTTTTTGAGCCTCATTTTTTCCATCTGTAAAATAGGACTAATCATTCTTTCTAGCAACCTATCTACCTCATTGGGATGGTATAAAGATTTACAGGATCATATCTGCAAAGCACTCAAAGCTTCCTGGATGAAAGATGTTACCAAGTACAAAGTATCATTACTGTTTCTTATAGGATTAAATCTTGCATGGGAAACTATAAATGAAATTCCCCAGAGAGAGAAGTAAAAAAAAAATGGTTCAAGAGTTGTTGAAGCCTTAAGATAAACTAATTTAAGCCAAGGCTCCAGAGTTAAAAAGGAAATAACTTTAACTGGATTAAATAATACCACCCAGAGTGACAAGATTAGTTAATTTAAAAACCATGTAAAGTGGTCTTTCTGGAAGTCTCTGTAACTTGCAATTATGTAGTGGGAAAGCGGAAGACAGAATGAAAGAAATGTTACAACATAAATCAAGATCTGATGGAAACTTTCTCTTATGCCACACCCAATTCAGTCTGCGACTGTATATCCAGTTCTAGGGATCACTGTTTTAGCAATATAGACACAAACTAAGGAATTTTAGCTTTCTAGAATTATAATACCTTTCCTGTTGTTGAATTCCCTAAACAGCTTAACATGTTCCTAAGTACTATTTACATTTGAGAATTCCTTCACAGGATTTTTCAGGAAATTTATGTTTTCCTGAATCCCAAATCACCACCCTCTCCCAAATAATCAGCTGAGAAATCAGCGTTGAAGGGGAGGATAAAGTATCATAGTCCTCCAGAGAGAATTAAAGGTTAACAAACAGCATGGAGATTCTAATGGTTCAAAGGAAGTCAAGTTAAAAAAAATAGGCAGGAAACACAGACACCAGGAGTGGAAGGTTTAGGTCAAGGTTAGCCACATTTGGGATAGAAGCACTTGGAAGAGTAGTCACCATCTTAATCAATGAGTCTTGCTTTTAACTGTTACTATGTTATCAACGCGTGTTCATGGCCCTTTCTGCAGCTAATGGCGGGAAGTTCTGGGTAGGGGTGGGAAATAAACATTTATATAGCACCTATATGCCAGGCACTGTACTAAGCGCTTTACCAACCTTTTATTTGATCCTCACACCCTGTGACATAGGGTTGCATTTTAGTCATGAGTCATTCTTTCAAATAAAATAAGCATTAATAAGTTTATACATATAGAAACTTTATAAAAATCCTATCAGTGGTCTTCCCCCCCACCCCCACCCCAAGAAATAACAAATTTTGGAAGCAAAATTATTTAAATGGGAAATTTCTCTCTGTCATTCTGTGCAGCACTACAAGGAGATCCTAATGTTATATTGTTCAAATACCACCCATAGGAGTTTTCCAGTGTCTGAATAGCCACTATATGAGAGAGTTCTTGTAAATACTAAACCAAGCATTTCTTATTTAATATGTAAAGTTTTTATATCTTCACAGTAATGAGTAAATATATGGAATGCTTGAAGTATTTTAAGAAAGATAAAGAAAATTAGTTGGCTCATTGTCAGATATATTTTATGTCAGTTCCACAATAATAATAAATCATGTATTTTTTTATATTTTAACAGAAAACTTCTGGAACTATGACAAAAACGATTCATTATTCATTATTAGTAGTTGCTCATATTTAAACACATGGAGATAAAATTTTTTAAAAATGTAGAACTTTGTTGCTTTCAGAGCAAAATTCTAGGGATGAGCCCCATTTTATCAAATACCAATGATACCTCTCAAGTCAGCAGCTACATTCTACCCCAGTCTAAGACCCCATCACCAATGTATTTTAAATTGTAGTCCATAAATTCAAATTCTGTCTCAGACTTCCTGTTAAACAGCTGTTCATTTATAAAATCTTCCTCCCCCCCAAGCCTTTATCCTCATTTAGCAGCAGTGATGAAAATACTCCCTAAACCTGTAAAGTCTTAATTTTCATGGCCAATTCATCATAGTGCCTAGAAATTCTCACTTCCTGTGTTAATTTTTATCGTATCTGAAAAGTCTTAGGATGATCTCCATTTCCTTCTAGACACATTTCCCATGAAGATAGTCAATCTTTTTATGTTAACATTAGTTCTAAAAATTACTGGCTTTGAATGTCCCTTAGGAGGGAGTTATCAATCATCACTGTGCCCTGAGTGCTGCTCTATAATGGTGGGTACTTCTGGATTACATGGATTCTGAAACTGCTTCTCATTGCTTATTCTCTTGGTTCTAGTGATTAGGACTGACCCATGGATCATAATTATATGGCCTTATTCCTTTAAGAGGCTGCCTAGGCATAAGTTAAGGGCATCCAAGTAGGAATTTGAGGGACCAAAGCACTGCCATGAAGATTCCACAGTCTCTCTTGTAGGGTAGGAGCCAGATGCACAAAGCAGACTATGTAGAACCCTGGTGAAGATGGTATAGATCAGAGGTGGAGAACTTGTAGCCTGAAGGCCACATGTGGCCCTTTGACTGAATCCAAAAAATTTGTTCTTTGACGTTTGGATTCAGTCAAAGGGCTACACTTGAGGACCTAGTGGTGCTCCTCCCACCAGATTCTCTTGTCTTCTGCTTTCTTGCTTTCCTTCTCTTGCTTTGACTTGTTGGGCTTTGATTAGTGGCTTTTTTTTTTTGCTTCCTCATTCTTATGAGTTCTCTATTTATACCAATAAAAGGAAATGTGGGTAGATCTCCTCCTTCTTCCTGCCCCAAGAGCCCCAACAGTGCCCAAGAAAATTATCCCCCTCCCCCAAAGAATTATTTGTCCATTTCATCTTAGACCGCAAGGTCCTTGAGGTCAGGGAGTATGGCTTTGTGTTTTGTGCTACTGTATTGAGTCTCAATAAATTGGAATGAATTTCTAGGTGTGGGGAGGACTATTCCTTGACAATCCCTATTCTGATGCCACCAGTGCATTTATGTTATCTTTCCTGAGAGCACAAGCAGCTGCTGACTTCCTAGGAGGATCCAGTTTCCCCTTCTACTAAAAAAAAATCAAATCTATTGTTTAGCTCCAAGTGTTAAATGGTTCTTCTTAGTTCAGTCTTCTGTGTGACATTTTTTACCCCCAATAATCAAACTTCTGACATTGGTTACAGTATCCTCTTGCCTCTTCAGATCCTGTGTTTTTAACCTTGAAACACCTTTCATTTTTCCAAAGAACATTTCATTTACACCTTATCACCTGGAGCATATAGATTGCTATACTTTATCCTAGCCCTTTCATGTTCTCATGTAGGAGTGAGACCAACAAATTCTTTGTGTTCAGAAAAAAAAAAAAAACCAATCAGTTAGCAATGGCAGAAAAAGAAAGCTAAGATGCATATTGAATAAACTCATTTCAAAATTCCTGCTGTCATCATGTGGATAGCTCTTGTGGCTAACTACCATAGAAAATTGCCTATTGGCCAGGTCCAGTTTCTTTACTGGAAGAAATACTGAAGAGAAGTACTGAGGATTCCTAGGTAAGGCTTTATAAACTTATGGAAGTCTTTCAACCCCTTTAATATGGTGATGGAACTAGATAGTTCTATTTATTTTGATTGTCAAATAGTCATTTTCTTCCAGTAATAGGTGCTTAATGTTTGTTGAATTGAAATGAATTGAATCTTCATCCAAATTCCTATGTAGCCAGTAGCTGAGTTTAACTCTCTCTCTCTCTCTCTTTCTCTCTCTCTCTCTCTCTCTTTCTCTCTCTCTCCCTCTCCCTCTCTTTCTCCCTCTCCCTCTCCCCTCCCAACTTTTCCTTCTCTCTCTCTTTTTCTGTGTGTCTGTGAACACACACACATATACATATATACACACATATAAGTATATAATTATCTAGATGGATGCAATTATTAATCACTTCAAACAATTCTCTTTTCTTTTGTACCTTTCCCCAGAAACTAGTTTTTAAAAACATCCTTCTTTCTCCCCACTTCTCCTCAGTTCCTCATTGTTCTTTCCTCTTGAAGGGCTTTATAGCTGATCATCTACAAAAATCACAAACCAAGAGGTGAGCACAAACAATCTGGTTGAACAAACAGATGTCCAATAATTAGCTTTCTTTGTAAGACAGAACAATGCCCCATTGGTCCAATTAAATGCTAAAGAAAGCTGATTCTTGACTATATAAACTAAACTCTATTGTACTACATAAAAGGAGGAGATCATGCGATCATACAATTAGAACAGGAAGACAGCTCAAAGGTCATATAATCCAATTCTTTCATTTTACAGGGGGAGAAACTGAGGTCCTGTAAAGTTAAATTTCTTGCTCATGATCACAGAGAAAACACAGAAAACATGAAGCACAATCAGTTTTTGAACCCACAAGCTCTGACTCAAAATCCAGCACCTTGGCTACTTATTAATAAAACTTGCTTCATTCCTTCCATATGTAGGCTTCAGATTATGCTATACCTTTTTGTTCCCTGGGGAAGGGGCATCTCCTACTCGTTTAATTCTCTTCACAGAGGACTCACCTGCACAAAAATACGGGGTTGGAGTGGGAGGGGGGTGGAGGGTTAGGTATCTGAGGGACTTGAGTACTCAATTTAACTCCTCTTTGGTTGAAGCCCTGAAGTTAGTTAGACCTAGCTCTACCAAATGCATCATGTGTACAGTATTTCTACCCTCTAGGAGTTTACAATCTAAAATTTACACTTCAGACAGAAAGATAATAAAAGACTAAAAGTTAATGGAAAGAGGTATTTTTCTAAAGTGCAGAGAACAAATCAATTGGAAAGTATTTACCTCTATGAGTTTATTCACGTATTTACTTCTATGCAAGATTGAATAGATGAATGATGAATGAAAGCCCCAGTCATGATTACTGCCTTCATTATCCCACTAAATACCTGTATTCTTTCCTAGTTTGTATTACAAATACCTGTTTTTTTTTTTACTATACTCATATTATAGTTTATATAATGGCTATAGAAAATGACTATTATTGGTCATCACTTAGCCACCTCATATTTAATTATTTCTTCAAACAATTATCAAAATTGTTGGAAAATAAATACAGCTGTCATCTGGGTTGCACAGTGGGTGGGCTATGGTTAACTCTAAATAGTGTCTTCTCTCACAAACAGCCTAAGGGAAGCTTTACAAAGGAGGTGAGTTTTGAGGACTTTTTACATACTAGAAAAGGAATGAGGGTGGGGAAAAATTCAGAATTGTCTCAGATATACTGAGCTGATCAAATGAAGGAAGTTTTGAATGAATTTATTTGGGATGAAGGGAAAGCCTGTTCAAAAATCTACATGAAGCCTAGTGATATCCAAAGTAGAATGAATCAAGTCATTCAAGGTACATGGGAAATATTGCTTCAGACTTAGTTTAAAAAAAAGTAAACTACTATTTGAATGATTCATACTGGTACTGCATGGTATGGCATGGTATATGTAGCCAAGAAGCCTGGGATTGAAGTGCTACTCTTACATACTGAATGGCTGACCTTTGGTTAGTCATTTAGTCCTTTAAGCAACTCTGTAAAACTCTAAGAGCCAGAAAAAGTATCAACCTGTATTGGTAGAGAAAGTTTTCTCACCTGAAAGTTTGCCATACCAATCAAACCACAGATCCAGTACCTATCACTACCCAACATACTGACCTGTTGTAAATGCTTCAAGTCAAGTAGCATTTATTAAGCATGCTTGAATACATGTTGAACCAAATTTATTTAGAATTTAGATAGCAAAACAGCTAATAGAGAGTTCTTTAGGAGATCAGTTTTTCATAGGGATATCTAAGAGTGAAAAATATTAAATAAATATTAAACTAATTGTGGACCTTCTCTTTCAAGAAGCCAAGGTCAACAGAGACATTAATATCTATCTCCCTAGAAACCAAAAGCCTGGAAGCAAAAAGAAGGCAATCTCGTATTTATTAGAGCTGGAGGAATCATAAGACATAGAAGGGGAGAGACCTTGTAAATCAAAGGATCATGGACTCATAGAGCTAGAGCTGGAAAGGATCTTATAGGTCATATAGTCTAACACTTTCACTTTACAGATGAGGTAACTGGGGTCCCAAAAGGCTAAGGGATTGAACCAAAGTTACACAGTTTGCAAGTATCAGAGCCATGATTTGAACTCACATACCTCGAACTCTAAAACTCTAGCTCTTTTCACAGTATCACACTGTCTCATTTCACAGAAGGGCAAATTGAGGTTCAGAGAAGTTGTATGGCTTAGTGGTAGAGGTTGTCATTAAGCACAAGAAAAAATTAAATTAGCTATCTTTGCTTTTGCTTAGATGTTCTCATTAGAACTTTCTGATTAATGTCAGTATGATTCCTACTTGAGAATTTTGAAAAATTCAATTTGCAAGCTGCTCTTGAAATTTACAAGCTGTTGTATTTTTTAAAGAGCTATTAAAATATCTAAATAGAACAAAGACAAAATATGGCATGTTTCCAAGATGGGTGATTACAGTACAAATGCAAATCTGAGAAGTGGAACCAGTAAATCTGAATCACATTTTTGTTAACATGTAGTTTTATTAAATGATTTCAATAATCTCATACTAATTGATGCATTTTATTAGTATTTTAATAACCTGTAACCAATTTCAGGGTCAATGTGTTTGGAAAAATTTAAGATAATAGCTATAACATCCATTTTCTTATTCAGATGCTCTTAAAGATTTTTGTTTTGCTCTAGTCCATTTGAGAAAAAACTTGGTCTTCTCAAATCTTCTTCTAAGAAGAATGGAAGCATTTTAAATTTACCTTACTGTGGATAGCCTTCACCAATTTGTCATAAGTTTTGATTTAATATCAATCTGTAGAAAAGCTGACACTACCAGTCCATTCTTATTAAACACTTGAGAATTTAATTAAATAGGCATTTAATATCAAAAAAGCACTGATAAAAACCAAATAAACTTTGGTCTTCTGACCTTATCGATTGACCAAGGTAAAACAAAATGTCAATATCTCATCAGTCATGAAAAGTTATTTTCAATGAACCTTTGCCACTGCAAAGTGCAGAATTTCAAAAACTGGTGACAGAACAAGACTTAAAATCAAATTATTCTGACTTGACAGCTTTATTTCAGACTAAATACTATCTCATGCACAGCACCATGAAATATACTTGGTAGTTTAATGGTCTATTTTTCTTTTTAAATAGTCTAACTTTTTAGTAGTAAGTTTGCCAGGTTAAAAAAATGTGTGAAATCATATTAAACTTATGAATAGACACCAAAGAACAATAGACTTTGATTAAAGAGGAAATTTATCAGTAGTGGCCTAAAATGTCACTGTTTCCTATGAAATCTAAGAAAATGAATACATCATTTTAAGTAGTATGCTTAAATAAGAAAATAACTTTATAGTGATAAAAATAGCAATAAAGTTATGTCACTGGTGAGTTAAATTATAATAATAGAATAATATAAAAGAAAAGAATAAATTTTGAGCTTTTATTTTTAGGTAATTTATTTTCAATAAGGGAGATAGTTGGTCTTTAAAAAATAAGAAAGGATGATCATGGTAACCTTAACTTTTGCTAATTACTTTTGTTTGTGGATTTTGGCTTTTTCCCATAAATTTTATAATTACCAAGGATAGTGAAGCACTGTATCAAGTTTGTAACACAATGCATCAGGGGCATCAAGAAACTTCGTTGTGACTGGAGCAGTGTCATTTTTAAAGGAAGAGTTAACATTCTAAGTTTAATAAATTTAACTATGGGAAATATCATCAAAATATTTAAAGGGCTTCATTAAGTAAAAATTCCCTGTTGTATGAATAATCAATTTGGCACTACCAAATCAAAGACTTTTTAAAACAGTCAATAAGCAATACAATAAGCACAGTGCAATCTTATATTCTTTATACCATTTTTACACTTGTCCTACTATGGTGGTATAGTTGACCATAGATGATCATTTACAAAAGCCTTCTATTTCCCTTCTTGTACTTTTATCAAAGATATCCTTAATATGTGTGTGGAGATAGATTATTTTCATAAAGATTTTCTACAGACAGAAAATTGGGCATATGTATTGGTAGTTATTGACATTGCTTTCCATTACCATTTTTTGGGTAATAAGCTACTTGCTTTTTAAATTTTTTAATCAAAATATTTGGTATCCTTCCCTATTTCAGCCTGAAGTTCATCTCTCAACATTCAAAATGTTAATGGCTCTGCCCAGCTAGTCTTCCTTTCTCTAATTTATTTTTCTAAATTCTCCTTCCCAATACCAGTGTTACAAAAGCCTGTGATGTTAGAGGGAGGACACTGGCTTACTTGTCCTCACACACCACATTCTATCCTCCATTTCTGTGCATTTTCATAGGCTGTTCCCCCATAGCCTAAATTCTGTTGTCTCCTAGCCTTGGCCTCTTAGAATCCTCACTTTGCCTCAAAGCTTGTTTTTTCTCCACGTCCTACATGAAACCTTTCCATCCTCAAAGTCACTCTGTATATATTTTGCATTTACTAGGTAGATACAAGTAATATGTTATCTGACAGAATATAAGCTCCTTGAGGGAAGATGGCTCTTGTTTTTTGGCTCTGTAACTTTAACAAATGGCAAAGTATCTGTCACTTATTAAATGCTTGCTGCAATCAATGAAGCTAGAAAAACAAACGCATCTTAGTAAACAGCTGAGAGAGAGAAAGAGGGAGGGAGGGAGGGAGAGAGAAGGAGGGAGAGAGGGAGGAAGGGAGGGAGTGGGAGAGAGAGAGAGAAAGAGAGAGAGAGAGAGAGAGAGAGAGAGAGAGAGAGAGAGAGAGAGAGAGAGCCATAGATTTTAGATATACATATAGATAGAAATACCACCAATATATCAGTCCAAGAGCCATGACACAATGGACAGGTGTTCAAAGGAAATAAACAAACACTTTTCAAAAAGACTTGTGAACTATTGACAGCCACGTGGAATATTGCTTCAAATCTCTATATAATAAGAGAAAGACAAATCAAAGCCACTTTGTAATTTTACATCATGCCAAATAAATAAATTGGTAAAAATATTAAAATATGGAAATAATCAAGGTTGGAGAGACTGTGGGAAGTTGTGGAGTTGTCAACTCATCCAACAATTCTGAATCACATTTATCACAATTACCACATTTAAAAAGTGACCAAATGTCCATACCCAGATATTCTATTGCTATGTATATATATCCTGAGTTGGTCAAATATTAGTGAAGCGCTTGAAAATGTTAATAAAGTACTTTTTGTGGCATTAAAGAACTCTAAATGAATCCAGAACTAAAGAAAATATTTCAAAAGTGATCCGAGTAGGGCAGAGTATACTGTCACTATCACTTCTCTTGCTTCGAACATTACATCTTTCAATATATTCTAGGATAGCAATAGAATTTTATACAAACACACACTCACACACACACACACACGTGCGTGTGTGTGTGTGTATGTCAATATATCACATTCTTGATTCAGGTTGATTTTGCTATATACTAAAATCACAAAATTTCCTTCCCCTACCCCAACCCAAACCCCAGAACTGATGATCTGATGATTAACCACCATTCATTCTCCCCCTACACTTATGAAATTATTTTTTGAATCCAAATGTAGAACTTTATATTGAACCTTATATATATATACATACATACATACATACATACATACATACATACATACATACATATATATATTAGTTTATTGGTCTGGCTTGTAGAGATTTTTGGGGGGATCCTGTCTCATTCAATTGGTGAATTATCCCTTTCAGACTCATGCTATTTACAAATTTGACCACTATGCCTTCTATGCGTAGTGTTTCCCTCATTGTTTTAGAGGTTTGTTTTCTGTCGTCTCCCCTCTCTGTTGCATTAAGAAGCAAGAGTGGTAAATTGAAATGATGGGATATAGCTTTGGAAGGAGGGGAGTGTCAGACTCAAAGTTAGAAAAAGGGCCCCTATGGCAGCAACGGAATTTTACTAGCTTCTTGCTAAGGCTAGTCATTGAGCCTGCTCATATCGTTCCATTGTGGGGTACCTGAAGCCAGAAGTCCCAAGTCCCTGTCAATGGTAGAACAGAAATAGCTTAGAACATCACCAGTCATAAAAGCTTTTGTTATTAAGTATACCTGGTGTCTGCATGTTAACCTTGTCATCTGATAATGAATATTGAGTGAAATGCTGTGACAATTCTGTTGTTTGTACTCCATTTCTGACTCCAAGGAGTCCTCAAATTGTACATGTCATAGAACTCCTGAATCATATTTATCCTCAGAATTCCTGGACCCTATGACAGTACTGCTCATTGATGTTTAGTTAACACGCATATTTTGGTTATTATGCCCTATTTACTTCTTATCAAGTCTATGCCCAAAGTAAAAAATGTTATTTTTAGCATCCAGGCACACTTTACCCTTTACTCATTCTCAAATTGCTGCTTAACCTTGACACTCCCAAGTCTTCCAAGAAGGACAAAAAGGACACAGACTTATAACTTGCCCTCAACCTTAACATCTGAGTTAAAAGTCCTACACTAGTTTTGGCTCTTGAGAGTTGTAGAAAGCTTACACATGGCCTGTGTAAGCATGTATTATTTATCCTCTAGTCTTTCTGTGTCAAGATAAAACTTCAACTGCCTTCTTGCAATTTCCCAGAAGAAAGGTCCTTCAAATGTCCTTGTTTCTTTTCTTGATGACAACACAGAAAGAGTTAGGGGATCACTTAGCCTACGCTTAACAGTAAAATGAACTTGTGATAGCTCTCATCCATTCACTCCAACAACGCAAATCACAAACTATTCACGCCTGTCCATCCTTTGAAAATCTTGGCCAAGTGCTCCAATACGTTTGTCATCTGATTAAGGAAGGAGGGAGGGAAGTTCCTCCCCAAAATGGTGGGAACTTTGCTCATCGTCTCAGCAGTAGTCCAACTCATGGATGAGTTCCATGGGCTGTCCCCCCAAATGGGCAAGCAATTCTTTATCTACTTTTTTTTTTCTGATGTGGGTACTTTAACCAAGCTCTTGAATAATTATGAATGTGACTACAATGGGACTTAAGCAATCAGTGCAATAACAACTCGGCAGGAGTTTTCCAGTACAGCGTTTCAGAGAATTGTGCTACTGAACAGTTTTTACCAATGACTTAGATAAAGCCCTTATTTTCATGTTTTCATAAAATCTGCAGATAACACAAAGCTGGTAGAGTCAGCTTGTGAAGGTTACATGACTAAGGCTAATGTAAATTATTCAAGAATGATATGAGGTTCAGTGTACAGCAATTTAATAATCTGAGCTAGTACTACAATGTAACAGCCGCAAAAGATTATGTGCTTTTAGGCTGCATTAAGAAAACTGTAGTTTCTAAGAATAAGGAGGTGATATTAGCTCTGTTCTCTGCATTGGTCAGTCCAATTTTGAAAATTCTGTTCAGTTCTGGGCACCATATTTTAAATGATACACCGATAATGTAATTCTAAAGAGTTTAGAGAGGGGGACAAGCAGGATGGTGAAAGGCCTTGAATCTATGTCATATTAAAGCTAGTTGAAGGAAGTTTAGTCTAGAAAAGAGAAGATTTAGGAGGGATATAAAAACTGCGTTCAAATAGCTGAAGGGCTGTCATGTGGAAGGGAGATCAGGCCTATTCAATTTGACCCCGGAGGCCAGAACCAGAACCAATAGGTGGAGGTTAGTAAGGAGCAAATTTAGGCTTGAGGTCTGAAAAAGCTTCCTAAATATTAGAGTTGCCCCAAAGTGGATTAGGCTATTTCAAGAGGCAGTGTCCACAATGGTCTGTACATATACCGAAGAGCCTAGTAATGAAAATAACGTATTTAATTTTTAGAAAAAGTCAACTGTTTCAAAATCACTAGCATCATTTTTATATTTTAGTGAAAAAAATAGATTTATGCCTTTTCCATTATAGTCTTTAGGAGTTCACAGAATATAAGTGCTAGAAGAGACCCTGATAACTTCAATTACCTCTTTACATAAGCATAACTAGGCCCTGGAGAGGCAAAGTGACTTCCATAAGGTCTCATGGCTAATTAATGGAACTCAGGTCTTCTGACTTCACTATTTCATGAGACAGACAATTTCTCAATCAGATAATTTAGGTTTAGGCTGCACTAAGTAATCTTTATAGGTCTGTACCACTTCTAGGATTCTACCATTTGGGGATTTTAACAGAAATTTAAATTTTGCCATCCTACATACTTAAAATAGATATACATGCACAATTTGTTTCAGGACAGGCATTAACAATTGATACGATTCAGATGACAAAGAGAAACCCATCTAATGTGGGAATTAGTGGGCACAAAATTAAGTAGAATTAGCCTTCCCTTGATGGTATTATGGACAACATACTGGTCTTCTACTCGACATCTCCTTTAAGTTGCTTAAAGAATAATACCAGATTATGAAATATATCTCAGATCATCCAGGGCTAAATTCCTACAGCAATAGATTTTTCTATTGGATATTTAATAGCCTGCCACAGTTTTTAACAGTATCTGAGGAAACAAGAAGTGTCAAAATGCCCCCCATCATTTCCTAAGCAGAGAAATGAGTTTCATCTCCTTTTAAGAGCTAACATTATTTCAAAATATACTTCTCTCTTTGGAAGTCATTTCTGTTAGTTTGATAAACTTACTGCTTAATAAATTCTCCAAGAAGAAGGGGGGAGGAGGTGGAGAAAGAAGGAATTCAGTTAAGGAAAACCTTATGTTCTATCTTTTGGACAGATTCACTCTTCCTTTCCTGCCAACCCTGATTCCATTTCTCTTTAAAAACCCAAGGCAATGTTGGCAAGTATGTAACATGAATGTCAACAGAATTCTGACTTTGTTGAGCATTTGAAGCTAAGATATAATAAGTGAGATTAGAAAAGATTTGCCAAATGAAGGTGGATGAATGTTTGAGAGTCCCCAAAGAGCAAACGGTGAATCATTCTCACTGTAAAATTATTGCCCACAGCCATATTGTATAGCAAAAAAGAAACATAAATACACAAATCCCCTCTGAGTTCAGTGAATGCCTTTATCCAGACAACCCAGCTGTACATTTTTTGAAAACTGGACAAAGAACACACCTCAAGATTCAGTCATATGCACACAAAGTGTTCTCTGTTCATGATTCGAACATATTTTTGATATTTTAATGTCCTTTTCAGTGAGCTATCATGGATTTCCTTTATTATAAGATATATCTAATGTAAGTATAGATTGATTATAAAAATACACAATGGTTCTACTTAAATTTTGATATTTTCCCAAGTGAGAATTTGAAAACAAAAATAAAAGGATGTGAACCGACAAACACAAATTCTAAGCGTTAGCAGAAGATAAAAAAATAAAGTCACTATTGAAAAGTCATTCACTTGCACTCATGATTCAAATAATTCAATTCAAATGATTCCAGATCAGCCATATCTGATATTAGCCTTATTTAGATATAAAGAAAACTAACAAATTCGGTAATTACCCATTACATTTCAGTTCTAAAAGCTAAATGTTAGTGTAACAAAACCTCTATGTCTACAGTAGCACAGAATGTGATTAAACTCAGACATTTAATCAGGCTCATGAAATAAATGAGGCCATCAATCATTAATTAAACATGCCATTTAGGTGGAAAAAAGTAGTTCATGTAGGCATGATCTATCAACTTGTTGTAGGTTATTAATCAGTTGCTATAGAGAAAAAAAATGACTCTCAAGATATGAATAATATGAAATATTTCTATAGGTGGTCTTTCTGACATTCTAGTAGAAGCTTACCTTAAGAAGGGTCTTTGATTTGGGTTTATGGTAGTACTGTTAACATGTATTAGTTACAGGTAAAGACCAAATAGAAAGTGACAGGAAATCAAGAGAAGGGAGTTAGGAAGATCTGGGTTGAAGGGTTCAAGACTGTCTCGCGTGTGTGTTTGTATATGTCTGTGTGTGTGGTGCACACATGCACATATACATGTGTATAGTTATACATCTGCAGATTTGTCTTAATTCCATAGCAATCTAAGACTTTAATTTGCAAAATAAGTTCAAAATCTTCAGTAGTGAGTTAAAGAAATTTCATCTCCAGGATTTCCCCAAACCAATGATAAGACAGAACTAGACCCTTCCATCCCTTCCACCATCTGAAAAAAGAAAAGAAAGTTAAATTGCAGAGGCGAGGAAAAATTAGAAAATCCATGAGTTATCCTCATTGTACATTTAAATAAGTTAATTGGTATTTTTTCCATTGATAAATGAAGCTATTTTCGTTTCACAAGTGATGAAAAGTTTCACACCTCTAAGAGTCAAATCAATCAAAGTACGTTATGGCAGAATGGACTAGTCTTAAATTTTAAGTCAGGGAGCCTGAGTTTCCATTTTCATTCTTCTATGTGCATGATCTCGAGCAACCCATTTAACTGTTTGGTTCTGTCTTTCCCCATCAATAAAATGAGATGGTGGGAGTAGATAACACCTAAATATCTTCCCATTCCAAATGGATAAATCCTCAAATATTCAAAGGTAGAGTGTTCAGTTTCAAATTTTGAAGGATGGCAGGTTTTATTTTCCCACATAGTGTCTTAGATTACTTACACGTGAATGGGATGGATAATTGTGAAGACATCACAGGGTATGTCTAATGGAGTAGGAGAGGTTTTGGGATTTGGCTTTGTGATTTTGGAAGGTCAGGGCCTAGAACTGTGGGCACCCCTTCCCCCTCTCTCTCAGATGTTAGAAGATAATGAACTTCCCGTGAGCTATTTGTTCTCTGCTCCAGAAATGTCTCTCCTCGCCCCCCCCCCATTTCTTCTCCTAGACTTTCAGACACCACCCTGGCAGTTGAGTTCTGATAGGGAAAAACCTGAATGGACCGGATCAACCTTGGTCCTCTGTGTAGTTTTCGCACCTAGACTGTAAGCACACCTACCAGCCAATGGTGAGAAGGGATAGAGGTGGGTGGGGATCTTTTTCATTAAGAGTATGAATTAAGGCAGGTTCCCTTTTACCTCGCCTCCTCCATTATGGAGGTGTGCCCAAATCTTGCAAGGTTTGTGAAATAAATTTACTTTGTTTCTCCTAAGGATGTCTCTCCTATTATTTGAAAATCCTGTCCCAAACACACGTTTCCTGAATGAATAACCTTCTTCAAAATGAAATTGTTTCTTACTTTACTTCTACCCTAAGTTTTAAAATTTTCTTAAGTGAATTTGCATTTGCCAAGGGATAGTTTCATTATTCTGTAATATTTTCTTCATTCCCCTTTTGCTCAACCTATGGAAAATCACCTCTTGTGAAGCATCACTGGATGAAGACTTAAAACACAGGATATCCTATGCTAACTTTGGCACTAACTAGTTGTTTAACTCCGTAAAATTATTTACCCTTTCTAAGTAGAATTTCCTTGTTTATAAAAAGAATTGGTACCAAAATAATTTCTATGAAGTGAATTTCAAACCTAGAATCCTATAACTATGAGAAATTCTAATTCCTAGAGAAGCAGATATGTTCTTAACTCTTCCCTCCTACTTTGTTGGTTTCCAATAGAATATTAACAAACAAGTTTATTTGGAGAAGAACAAATACAAGAGAGAAATACATTCCTTTATCAGTATGGCTTAGAATGATAATCTTTAATTCCTTCTAGTTTCATGATCTGATACCCTGTCCATGCCAGTGGAGGAATTTTAAGATAGAGACAGAGGAACTGATCTTGATTTCATTTCATTTCAATTGAGCAAACATTTATTTAGAGCCTCCAATGTTCAGGCCTGAGTGATACATAGGATACAAAGGATTCCATGAGTGGAAATTTAATTGAGGTATATTATTTAGTTAAGCTAAAATTTCACAAAACACAATGCTCATGTTGTCTGCTATGCTTTTTTCTCAATTCTTCAATGCAACCTGTGTCCATAAAACCTTATTCTCCTTAATATCTCAGTGTATTTTGTTTGTGTTCTAGATGTATATATCAAGCTCTGTGAATACGTTTTATCTCATTTATTAGATGGCAAATTATTCAAGGGCAAAAGGGCTCCTGTTCCTTTTCCTAGTTTATCTTTATATTAGCCTAGCTCAGTGTTTAATGTTTGTCAAATTGAAATGAGTTATATGCTGATAGATATTTGACTATTTAAAATATTTACAAGTTTATCCTTTTGTTCAAAAGTTTCGTTAGTGGATAAATGGTTCTTTGGAACTTCAAGAAGAGTTAACCTGTCATCGCAAATTATTCCTATCTAAGCCATTAGGGTGGCAGAATTTTCTTTGGAAACCTTGAGGATTTAGAAGTTTTTTTTGTTTATTTTTTTGCGTTTCATTTTGAACATAACATTATTGAAGATAGAGTAGATGCTGGAACAAACAAAAATCCTTTTCCACAATTGTGCCAAATTAAAACAAAATTATGCTAAATGGTTTCTAATTCTACAAAATCTATAGGGTGCCAGGGACGGAGGTAGGTTCGGGGGGAAAACCCTCAAGTGGCAATGATTTATCAATTCTTCCCCTGTACATATATTAGTACTGAAGATACTTTAATACAGTCTAGGAATATATAACTATAGTTCTTATAGTTATGCCCATACACAATCCAGAGTTTCAATAACTAATAGTCAGCAGGCCTGTAAAACCATGTAACAAAAGGCTGTTTTAATTAAACGTTCATTTCTCTTAGCTCTTGAAAAATGTGTATTTCCCCCTTCTTTTCCCTCAGAGAAACCACAGTAAGAAGAGACTTATAGAGTAAGCAATGTGTGCTTTGTATTATTAAGGGTCAGAAACAAAGACCTGAAAGGGAAAACTGGATCTTGACTGAAGGCAAGCTGCTTTTTTGGCTGCAACTTGCATGAAATTGTATGCCTTGGAAGAAAGACAATTTGTCAGCAGCATACAAAGTAAAGATTCTTTGCTGAAAAATACTCTTAATGGGTGGTTAGTTTTCTTATTGTTTTTTTTCCCCCACACACAGACCTTTCATTTAACCAAGCCAAATAAAGGAAATGTTACTGAAGGATGCCATGATTTAATTCCCATTTCAGGACAGAAGGTGAAGGATAAGAGGAAAATGGGAGGCAAAAAAGAATGTGGTATAACCAAATAGTGATGTTTAACTTTCTGGATATTTATGTCAGGTCTTAAGGAAAATGGAGGTGGGGATGGGGTATTCCCTAAAAGGGGGAACCAGACATCAAGAGAATAATGGAGAATTGAAAAGGTGGAAAACTCAATCATAGTCTAACTAACTAATGTGTAACTGGGGCAGATAAAAATATTCATTATTCTATCTCTAGACTGGACCAGTTTCCCTTAGAAGTAGAGGATATTTTGAGGATTATAAATTAAGGAAATAAAAAAACCAAAACAATTAATTTTGATTTTACAAAGTACAAAAAATAAAATAAAACTAAATAAATTATCTTCAAGGACTCTTAAAGAATTAGATTCAGTGAAGTACAATTCAACAAAAATATTCTCATTGTTTTCCCCCTACTCAGTCTTAAAGCCATCACAGAATCCTGGTATCAAAGGGAATTTGAAAGAACACTCCTTTCAGGGGACAGAGGTAAAGTTACTTGTATAATGCCAGGCAGATACTGATTATCTGAGATAGGATTAGCAGTCATTTCTTCAGATTCCTGTTATCTGAAGTGATATTTTCACTATACTAGATATTCTATTTGGCCTCCTACTAGTGCTGAAATTCCCAAAATGTATCATATTTGATTTTGCATCTATTTACCAGCTCTACAACTCATTGGAGTAGGTTTGACTTTTTAAAAACACATTTCTATCCCTTTTGGTAAAATAAAAGTTTATGGGATTTTACTCTTACCATCACACTTAGTATCTTTCACTTTTGTGGATGTAAAAACCAACAAACTGTTCTATATCTGATTACTTGCTTTACTTTTTTATTTTTTTCTTATAATAAATGATTTTTGCATCAATGCTATAATCAAGAGAGTAAGATGGATACTGTATAATGCACAACATTGTATGTTATATGATGTATACTGTGTTGGCAATTATATTAGAACAAGATACGAATAATACTTTCCTCCCCCTTCTTCCAGCACTAAGAACAGAAGTGTTCATTAGTAATAGTATGCCAATTTAATGGTGATAAGAGAAAATAACTAAAAAACTTGTGTCACAGAAACTTGTGGTAGTCATTTCTTATTTATTCAACTGAAAATAATAAATGGGAATGCTAGGAATCAAGGAAGATGAAAAGATTTAATCATGAATATCATTCATTTTCAAAGTTGATCATTTACCTGTTTTTCATCCTTTAAAGGAAATTTGTGGGGGGAGGGGCTACATCTGAAAATATAAAATCATTATCTTAAGAGAGCCATATTATTTCTAGTATGGAGAAAGAGTATTAAATTTGAAGGCCAAACAGATCTATTCAAATCCTGACTCCATTACTGACTACATGTGAGATCCTGAGACAATAATTTACTCTCATTGGGCCCCAGATGCCTATCTATAAAACGTAGGGGTTAAGCACGAATAACACTAAAGTTCAAGCTCAAAATTCTATGATTCTATGAATTTTTAGGTCAAACAGTTTTCAATACTAGACCATAAAATTTACAGCTAGAAGGGACCTTAACGAAATCTAGCCCTTTGATTTTTACCAATGAGAAAATAAACCCCAGAAGAAATTAAATGATTTATTCTAGGTCATAGAGACAGAAAAGCCGGTATTTGAACTTACTTTCTTTTCTTCTAAATACATTGTTCTCTCCACTAAAACATTCTATCCCTAAATAATTTACGTTCTTGAGTTTCCTTATTAAGGAAACTGAGAGGAAGACAATATGCCATAAGCTAACTTTGACGTGGGGAAGCAAGAAGAATGTTACCAACTTAGTATGTATAACATGTACTCAGGGTCAGGTATCTCCCCACTCCTCTTCCTCTCCCCTCCCCCACAGGAAGGATCAAAAGAACTCTTAGGTGAGTTCTTGAGGACTTGTAATTTTTGCTGATTTTCCTAGCCAAGATCGCAAGACTGTTCAGGGTCTTCTCTGCTCTGTGGGAAATCTGTGGGAGGTAAAGAAATCAGGAAGGAGGAGGCAGAGAAAGCCAGGGACTGGAATGGTACTAAAATGCAAAAAGACTACGGCATCTGGCACTGTGAACAAAGATGTGGTGGCTGGCCCTATGTGACAAAGAAACAGTAACTTTATTAATGGGGTTCTGGAGAAGCCTAGCACATGTTATGCCTTTATCTCCAACCTTCCCTGCCCACCAACCCATTCTCCGCTGGTCCTCTTTACCTGTTGCTTTGTCATGTCAAGAAAACCTTTATGGTATGCTTTCTGATTATGTTTTACCTATTGTTTTCTTTTCATTCTGAATATGGGGTTGATCTCAGAGAAGTGCATTTCATTCTGTATGATTTCATTCTGAATATGGGGTTGATCTCAGAGAAGTGCATTTCATTCTGTATGATTTAAAATGCATGCAGAGCATATGGTGTTTTTGGTGCTGAAGTTATAACTGCTCAGGGTACAAATTTCTGATCTGGAATAGGTGATTACTAGATTAATAGAAATCACCTGGAGGTGATTTTATTTTGCTTTTATTAACAGGAAAAAAAGAAAGAAAATCTTAAAATGGCATCTAGCACCTTCTTTCTTCCCTGTAAGGAGGCTGTATTATTATCTCTAGTGTGGCAGAGCTCAGGGCTGAATACTTTCAGTACTCCTTCCCCATCATCCACAGCTTCAAGAGGGAAAAGGGAGGGGACTAGATGAGAAAGGCCTGACCTAAGCAGGCCCAGATCATGGAGATGGGATAATCTGTAAGGTTTTCAATTTGGACCCTTTCTGGGTGAGAGAGAGGCATGAATGAGGTGTGGCAGGGAAAGGAGCTACAGTAATGTCTCAGGGCTTCACATTAACTTAACAGTTAAGATAAAGTACGAAGATATTTGAGTGCAGAGGGGAAAAATACAAATGGTATTTTCACTGAATGTAGCCAGCATCTCACTTCCTTCCTTCCATTTCTACCATTTCAGATTCTGAACAAGTGAGAACAAAATGATGGCTATATAGGAGGGCAAAAAGAAAGAAAAGTTATGGTAAGAGAAAAAATTCTGCAGAGAAAAGGTCAGAAAAGTGTGGGGGGGGTTATTATGTAGTTGTTTCTTCTCAAAAGTGATGGGATGAAATTAAAATTTTAAAAAGAGGAGCATGGTTTCCCTTTGGACCCTCTTACCTCCAAATTAGAGCAAGGAAGGGAAGGGCAAGGAGGGAAGGAAAAGGGGACAAGTTTTAAGTATACCTACTATGCGCCAATTACTGTGCTCAGTGCTTTACAAATATTTGATTTGATAAAACAATCCTAGGAGGTAGGTACTATTATTAGCTTATTATCCCCATTTTACAGCTGAGTAAAGGTTAAGTGATTTGCCCAGGATCAAACAGTTAGTAAGTATCTGAGGGATAATTATGGCAACATACAGTATATGTGTAGGATAGCTAGGTGGCACAGTGGATAGAGTGCCAGCCATGAAGTCAGGAAGATTCCCTCCACCTTCCCTATTACTATAGAGGACAACATCATTCTCCTTGTCCCTCAGACCTACAACCTAGGAGTCATCTTGGATTCTTCCCTATCTCTCGCCCTCCATAGACATGCCATTGCCAAGGCTTGTTGATTTCACCTTTGCAGCATTGCTCAAATTCACTTCCTTCTCTCCTCTGACACTGCCACCTCTCCAGTGCAGGCCCTCATCACCTCATGCCTTGATTACTGCAACTGACTGCTGGTAGGTTTGCAAGTCTCCAGTCTCTCCCCACGGAAATCCACCCTCTATTTAGACACTCCCATTCAATACACTTCAGTGGCTTCCTATTGCCTTTAAGAGCAAGTAAAAAACACAAAACACTTTGTTTGGCATTCAAAACCCTTCATAACCAAGCCTCCTCCTGCTTTTCTAGTCTTTTTACACCATAACTCTTTTGATTCAGTGACATTGGTCTCCTGGCTTTCCTTAAATAAGACATTCCGTCTTTCAGTTACAAGATTTCTCTCTGGGTGGCTGTCCCTCATGACTGAAATAATTTCCCTTCTCCACTCCAACTTCTGACCTCCCTGGCTTCCTTCACTTTTCCACTAAAATCTCACCTTCTCCAGGAAGCCTTCCTCAACTCCTCTTAATTCCAGTGCCTTACCTCTGTTGATTATTTCCTGTTTTCCTGTATATGATTTGCTTTGAATATATTAGTTTCCATTTTGTCTCCCCCATTAGATTGCAAGCTTCTTGAGGACAGGAACCACCTTTTGACTTTTTATGTATTCTTAGCGCTTAGCACAGTGACTGGAATATAATAGGGGCTTAATATTTACTGATTGATATACTATATACTGCCATAACGTATGCCATATGCATACACACACATTACTAGCAGAGAAATAAGGTGCTATAGTTGAGAGAACAATGGTCTTGTACTTAGGAAGCCTGATTTCAAATCCAGCTCAGACGCTTACTCTGGGAATACAGGCAAGTCAATACCCTGTTTTTGGACTCAGTTTCTTTATCCGTACTATGAGGCGATTGGACTAGATGATTCTAGGTTTCCTTCTATCTTTGGATCTGTGATGTTTCTTTCTGAACCTCAATTTCTTCAGCTATAAAAATAGGGTTACTAATATTTGTACTGGTTTTCTCATAGCTGTGATGTGAGAAAAGAACTCTGTACTTCGCTAGTTAGTTGATGGTGGTTTTGTATTATTAGTTCTAAATTCTGATTTAGGCATTCTGCTAGCGTAACGGAATTCTTTCCTAAGCATTATTATCTATACTCAGAGAAATATCTTAAGAGCATAGGTTGTTGGCTGGATCTATAGCAGCTTCACAAATCAATGGCAAAATCATTGTTTCTTTCTAGACTGCAAGACTGGTTTTAAGACTGGGCAAGTCACCAAACCTCTGTTTGCCTCGGTTTTCTCAACTGTAAAATGGGAATAACAGCACCTATCTTGCAGGGTTGTTGTGAAATTAAATGAGATATTTGTAAAGTGCTTAACACAGTGCCTAGCACATAGGAGGCATTATTAGTGCAAATTCCCTTCCTGAAAGTCATGCTGTGGTTGGTAATCAGTTTTCAGGAAGCTTTAAACAAAGTTGCAAACAGCTAAACAGAAAAGGACATTTGTGTTCTTGAAACATTGATTAACTTATGCAGACACCACTGTGTCAAAATGAAAGGAGCTAAATAATAGGGAATATTTGATGATTTGTAGAAAATATCACACAGTCATCTGAACAAAAATTTTAAAAATTAGAAACATACACAGTAATTTGTCTTGGGAAAAGAATCATTCACAGAATAATAAAATGTTATCAATGGCAGGGAACTTAGAGCTCGTGTAGTCCCACCGAATCACTTTATAGACAAGGGGATGGAACTGCAAAGAAGGTAAGCAATGTGCTGAAGTACAGACAGCTAACAAATGGCACAGCCAGGACAAGAATCCATGCCTCTTGCTTCTCGAGAATTTTCCATGAGTTATTTTATGGTTTTCCCATCTTTTAGGCTAGTTTTATCACTATGAAATCATGATAAATTTACTCAATAAATGCCCAATCGGATAGGATGTCTTTTATTCAAAATCTTTGAACATAATTTGAAATGGGATCACATCGTACAGAACTAATCATTTAAAACCTTGGGAGCTAAACTGACAAATCTGATTATTTCATTAGACATAGCAGTTTGAGATTATTGTCTAATGACACAATCAGATTAATGCTTTAGTATAGCATGGGTGTCCTTGCAGGACAACCAGTATAATTTTTTTTAGGATTAAAGGAAATCCATTACAAAATGTTGCCCAGAGATTGCATTGCCCCTTTCTGAAAATTTGCAACAGAGAAAGGAAATCTGTGGTAAACCATAATCTTTTTACCTAGAAGAATGTCTGAGGGGAAAGACATGTTTATACAGAGCTGTACAAGCAAGGTTTCACTTTATTAAAGTGATTTAAGAAGAAGGTATTTCAGAAGGAAGCTTGGCAGAACACTTTGAAATAAGCTATCATCACAAAACAGTCTGAAGTGATTCAGAGAAACTGAAGAGACAACTGTGAAATTCTCTATTTTTTTTAACAGTGTAGGGAAAAAAAGTTATTCTGACTTTTATACCTTAATACTACTATTTATAAAAATTAAAATAATACATTACCATTAACACAAAAATGCCTTTCCATTTCAATTATGAGATTTTCACTACTATGTATTCAGTATTAACTTGGTTTTTATAATAAATAGCCCATCTACCAATTGTTAAAGAAATACTCATTAAGAACACCAGCTATTATGTCAATGGTTGTGAAACATTATAATTTTTCATTGCTTAAAAAAGCCCTACTGAAGTATGGCCATCAAAAGCTATATATATTTTTACAGAGACATTCGTGGAGGAAATGACCTAAAACATGCAAGTATCATTTCTATGAAGTCCATATGTATTGAATTCCTATAAATACTCTAGCTAGTTTCTAAATCTTTTCCGGAAAATGCTGCTCAAAGACATTGGATTAAGTACTTCAAAGAAGAAATCTCGAATACTGCTTTTACTTATGACATTTACTTCCCTCAATTTCAATGTGGCTCTTGATGGACGATTAGCATTACAATCTCTCCTGCCTAAAAACATAAGCATATCTCCTCACCATCAATGTCCTGGTATTGAGATCAGCATGAACAAGGAAAGAGGTATGCTCCTATCATTCCATTGGGATGCTGAGCTTGTCACTTCCCAGATATATTCGTATTCTTCTGGCTAAAAACGAACCTGGGGGTAGGGGTGAGCCCAGGTGTTTCATGGCTCTGGGCTGACCTGAATATTGAATATGTTCACACAGGATTCCGTGATTTGATTCTCATTAAGAAATCCTATATCCTATAAATATTTCAGATCAAGAACATTTTTTTTTAATTTAAAATCCTTGGTCTTCAGGAGGGAAAAACTAGGGAGTGTTGCATGTCAGAGTTTCAGTTCTCTAATATGCCCGAGGACAAAAAAAGTGCTTGATGTATACCACAACTGACAATAGGACCAAGGAAAGGCAAATGTCCTACTTCTATGAAATGAAAGTTTCGAAGATTGCTTTACTACACATATGCCACTTAGTCTTTTCTCCTTTGAAATACTCTCTCTAAATGAATATATTTCTAGTCTTTCAAAATTTGATACCTTAAGAGACTTAGATGTAGTTTTTGTTTTTTCTTGTTTTTTTCCCTCAATTCAGCAATTTTAGCATTTTAGCAATTCCTATACTACTAAATGCCTGAGTGTATTTTCCATCACTCGTTTTCTATTTGTTTGCATGGGTGAGGTACGATGTACTGAGGTCTGACAAATAAGTAGAGCCTGGTATAACCCCCTCTCAACCTGTCTCTCTAAATATTTGCTATTTCATACTAAAATTATTATCAATGAAAAAATCTTAAAATGGACATTCACTGTTTTTCATATTCCTGGATGTAATACAAAAGAATCGTACATTCAGAATTAAATTCTTAGGATAGATGAAGGCCAGACTTTGTTTCTTGAGTTGAGAGAAAAGAATATGATCTCCAAGTAGAAACTTACCAAAGGCATTTTTCAAGGACTAGTTTGATTACACCATACTTTATGTGAATATATTTTCCTACTTTTTTCATTAATTGTCTAGCTACCATCACAAAGTGGAACATCTGTCCAGATACTACAGAAAAATAACAGAAAGATTTGATAATGTTTGGTTTTGGGAAAAAAAGTACAGAAATATACATACTGTAAGGGACACATTCATACTGCACTTCAAGATATTTGTAGGTTCCTGGACATGGGTCTGGAAACACATCAGGGCCTGCTACCACAGCACACTGTGTTCGGTTATTGCATCTGAAGTCAAGAGATTAAAAGAAAAGGACAATCAGACTATGCAGCAAGTTAACATTATTAATAATTTCACTTTGAATCTCCTATATAGACTTAATGGTTTGGTTAATTTGAGACTTCTTTAATATTGGGGGTTACTTTTTGTTATATACCAAAAAAGAAAAGATGAAATCAATTCACCCGCATTGTCCATGCTAACTTGTTTAATGTCTGGTAGAACATAGGGTGGCTTTGAGTTAAAAGGAAAGAAATCGAACCTTAAGCAATCTAAACTCACCTACAGTCGATTGCCAATGCAAACATACAGCTAAAAAGACCTACTGGTTCAGAATGGGCCACATAGCTGTTCTGTAGAGCACATTTAGAACATACTGCTACAGTTTCATTATACTGATTTGAAATAAATTCATTTAATTTCACCAAATTATTTTTTAGAAGGGCAATTGGTAAGCTGTATAGAAGTCTTAGCTAAAACTGGAAACCTGAGGCAGAACAATATGAAAATCTAATTCAGCTTTTATAAAATACATAATAATTTTAACTGAAGTTATTCTGATAGTGTTATTAACACCAGTAGGCAAAATCATTTTTAGGAATTTGATTTTCCTATCCCTTGTGTTCCCCTAACAATGACATTCAAATAACAGATTAAAATAAAGATATGGTACATTTTCCTTCAATAAATATTTGCTAAACTACCTCCTCTGTATAAAGTAGTATGCCATAAGCTACAGGAGAAATAAAGATGAGTAAAACATAGTTCCTGCAAGCCAGGAGCTCAGAAGTTAAGACCACCACAAACACACAAAATCACAAAATCACTTGAGTCAAGGCAGAATTGTAGTAATGGTTCTAAGTACAGTGCTGTAGGTGTTCAGAGGAGATGGGGTCACATGTGACTTTGGAGAGGTTGACAATGGAAGAAGAAGCATTTGAACTTCACCTTGAACATGGGTAGAATTTTAAGATATAGCTATGAGGACAGAATATCCAAAACAGAGATGGTAGCACAGTAGCAACAAGGGTAAGGCTACAATGAAACACGGAACATGGTTGGGGAGTGGTAAATAATCTGATTTAGTTAAAGTATAGAATATCTTCAAGGGAGGCATAGAAAAAGCAGCTAGGAAGATAGATTGCATATATATTGTAGAAGGTCTCAAATGCCAATCTATGGAGTTTGGGTTTTAATCTGTAGGCAATGGGGATCACTTGAAGATGTTTTGAGCTGTTAAGTGACATGACTAAGTCTGTGCCTTATAAAGATTAAGGCTTTTACTGTAATGATCTAACAAAGAAAAAATAAGGCCTAAAACTAGAATGGTAGAAATGGAACTCAGAGAGGACGGATTTGAAAAATATTGAAGTAGAATTCACAGGACTTTGCAAGTCTCTGGATGTTTGGGGTGGTGGTGGTGATGAAGGACAGGAAGGAGTCAAAGACAATTCCAAAACAAGTGTCTGTGACACGTAAAAAGAAAGGTAATGCCATTGAAAGAAATTTAGGAGGAAGTACTGACAGTGGTAGAGGGGAGAGTGTAGATTCAGTTTGGGAAGTGTTAATTTGTGGTTCTTTTGGTAGAATCATGCGTAGGCATACCCTAGTGGAACAAACTAACTCTAGGTTTGAGTTGCAGCTCCCACACTTCCTAGTGGTGTGATCTCAAGCAAGTCACCTAAACTTTCCAAGCTTCACATTCTTTATCTGTGAAATGGAGATGAAATTATGTGAACTATCTCGAATAAGCGTTGTTGTGAGAAAAGCACTCTGTATGCCTTAAAGTACACTCTGTATGTACTATTACATATGTAGGATCATAAGAGTTTAGAATGAAAAAGTATCTTAGAGAACATATAATCCAAACCCTTCATTCAACGGACATCAAAGAATATAGATACAAAGAAGTGGCCTTAATGCCATAGAGGTATGATGTGACAGAGTTGGAATTTAAATTTGGGTGGAACATAGGTTATCTGATTCTAAATACAGAGTTCTTCCCAGTATAGCCATGTCAAATGGAATAGTGGTTATTATCATAACAATCAATTGAATTGAGATTTTATTAAGTATCTATTGATATGCTAGGCACTGTATGAGGTCCTGAGGATACAGACATCAAAGTGAAATAATGTTCACCCTCAAGGAGTTTATATTCTACTTTGGGGAAGGGGGAAAACATGTATGCAGATAAATATAAAGAGAGACAGAGAGAGAGAGAGAGAGAGAGAGAGGAAGGAAGGGAGGGAGGGAGGGAGGGAGAGAGAGAGAAGAGGGATCTAACTGTGAATGGGTAGGGTCAAGATCAGGGAAGGCCCAGCAAAGGAAATAGCCCTTGAATTATTTTTTAAAGAAGAGATTCAAAGAGACAGGTGAGGAAACAGACAGAAGGGTTAAGTGGCTTACTCAGGTTCAAAGTATTAATAAATTCCTGTGGCTGAATTTGCACTCAGGTATTCTTGACTTCAAGATCAGCACTCTATCTGTTGCACCGACTAGTTCCTTCTAACATATAATAGGGTATCATGGTAGACATAGAGAAAGAGGCATTGCATAGTGAGGTGGAATATGAAGGAAAGCATGGGATCAACAATAGAAGTAGAAGATTTGGCCTTCTCTTTCTCAGAGACTAGAACAAAGAGAAATTAGGAGAAATTAATAATAGTGGGAGGGATAGAAGAGGGCATAAGGATTGATACTCTTTGTAAAGTAAAAGGCAAAGCTCTTCACTGAGAGAGAGGAGAAGTAGTCATAGGCAGTTTGAGAGGAAAAGTGAAGTGGATAAAATGCGGGGCCCAGCTTATATAAAATATAATATGATTATATATTATGTACCATATGATATAGTGTATAATTATATGAATTTCATAAATATATATAAACATAAAATTATATTCATGAATATATACATATAGAATATATTATTTAAAGTTAGGGCCCACTTTATATTATCTATGCATATGTAATATAAAGCGGGGGCCTAATTTTTATCTAAACTATAGTTTTAGATGTACTTTGCAATGGACCCACTTGGCACAGTTTTACTTTCAAAGTTTTTCTAAACAAAGTTTTACTTTCCATAGCACAGTTCAGTAACTCCGGAGTAGAGCAGAAAGTAAAGATGATGGTGGGAAGCTGGGGCGGAATTAGCTAAGGGGATGAAAAGTGATAGGACAAAGCAGCAAAGGAATTGACAGTAGAGGCCAGGACAGAGCACAGCTGGGTTGGTTAACTGTAGGGCTGTGCCAGTCATGACTCCATAGCTAGAATGATCTAACACTGAAAGTCTAAGGCTTAAGACAGGCAATTTCTTTAATAAAAATATATCAGTAATCCCCAAATAAAAGCATTCCACAACGAGGTAAAAGTAGTTCAGAAAAAGATAAAAGAAGATAAATAGCTGACTGCAAAGAAGTTAAAGGCCTCAGGAGTAAAAACAAAACAAAACAAAAACAAAAACAAAACAGCCCAGGAGAGAGAATATTCAGACAACACAACTGGTATTGAAATGCGGATTGGTTCTCTCTCTATTTTTCTCTCTCTCTGTCTCTGTCTCAGTCTTTGTCTCCATCCTATCTATCTATCTATCTATCTATCTATCTATCTATCTATCTATCTATCTTTTGGTTAAGACAACATCTGCAAATGACCTTAGACAAGTAACTTTACTTGTCTGGGCCTCATTTTCCTCATCTGCAAAAAAAAAAAAAAATGTTAGATTTGAAGCACTCCAAAGTCCCTTCCAGTTCTTGATCTGTGAACCTATGAATTTCTTCCTACAAAATATAGAAAGTGATTTATTTTTTGCCTTCAAGAAGACATTTAATCACACCATAGATGCCAAAAGTGTTAAAGGGTGCTTCACACAAACATCTTCAGTAACCTTCTAAATGCATTCTTTCTTCCTGTATATTCATTTGAAAACAATAACAGCCAAAAATATAAAGTCTTAAGTATTAATTTATAAGACTTGAAAATACAGTTAGTCTTTGTTTGATTTTCTCACTTTTCTGCAAGAAATACAACATCTTAGTGCTTGATTTTGGAGTTACTTTTTTGTTTGTTTGTTTTCTCCCGAGATGCTGTCTTCTGTGATGTGACATGGGACCTCTGAACCCTGGCTCCAGTGCTAGCACAATGAGGAGCATCTAGAGCAGAACTCATTTAGCTCTGGAGTGGAAATGCTTTGTGTTTACCTGAGGCTACAGTTTGTCAGGCTTAATGAGGATTTTATTTTAGCCTATAAATTAAAATTGATTCATTAGTGATTGCCTTAAGCAGAAAAAAGTTCTATAATTTCACTGAAAGATTAATAAGAGGCAATACCCCACACCCACTGGGCAATTTAGCAGGCTAACAGTTAGCCCAAAGGGTTTGTGTGTTCTGAAGTTCTCCCGTGGAGACACATGTTAGATAATTATCATAGGCAAACGCCTATTTATCATACATAAGAAGAAAAAAAGAAAAGGAGGTAAAAATATTTAAGCCAATTTGGTCATCCTCTGCAGTAATGCTTTTGCTAAACAGGTAGCTTGGCAGTGATATCACAGGTATTTAGAACAATTTGAGTGGGCAGCCATCCAAATGCACTCCCGGACCATTCTCCAAAGTCTCAGTTCTAATGACAATTTGTCATTGTTCTCAGGTTGCCTTTAAAAAAGTAACAATACTACCCTATTAAAAAGAGACTCCACTTCAAGAACAGTGATCTTGAGTTACAAAGAGCTCTTCTAAGTAAAATGAAAAACAGTACAGTCTTTATTCCACGTCTCTTTGGGAAAATAAATTCCTGAGCTAAAGTTAAACTTTCTAATTCCAACAGCTAGAAGAACAAAAACCAAAACATGCAGTATAAGAGACATATTCAATCAGAAACACTATAAAGGCTTGATTTAGCATCTTAAAGATTCATTTAAACACATCATACATAAGAGAAACACCATGTTATATGACATTGTTTTAGTGTGTCATTTTTAGGAATATCAACCACATTTCCCAGACTAATGCACAAACTTGGTTCACCTCAAAATTTATTTCAGCATTAAGGTCTTTGAACAAGCACTAGAAAATAAACCCAGAGGTGGCAGATAGATGTGTATAAACCATAGGCCAATCTATATCTTCCAAAAGGTAATAGCTTCATGTACAATCACCTTTTTATTGTGCCATATTATGCAAATGTATGTTTAATTCCATAAATTAAAAAGAAAATTAAAGAAGAAAATGATTTGGAAAGAAAAGGTAATAGCTATATTCAATAAAGGTATGAACATGACCAATTCACCATAGAATAATGCTATATTGGGGGTTCCTAACCTGGGGTGCTAAAGTTGCTTTAAAAATATTTTATAACTATTTTCAACTTATCTGATTTCCTTCATAAGCCCATATATCTTGTTTTATGCATTTAAAATATTCTGAAAGGGGGTGCATTGTCTTTATCAGACTATACAAGGCATCCATGACATTAGAAAGGAGGAGAAATCCTATGTTATAAAACTGTGAAGCTTGGACTATTGCAAATATGGCCACCCCAAGGGTAAAGGAAAAGATCATTTTGGGGATTAATAGGATGCAACATGCTATCAGGGAAGACTTGGATAGTATAAGAGGCATCATGTATATCCTAAGAGAAAATTATAATCAGTCATGTAGAGAGAATGAGGAAATACTAAGGGACAGCTTCCATTCTCCATGAGTATCTATTTAATGTCAAGTGATCTCGAGGAAAGACTGGATTTACAGGAGGATATGAGCATGAGTTTTACCAAATGAGGAATGGATAGATTATAATCTGCATTCATTGAAGGGAATAACCACTGATTTATAAGACCAGTAGTAAAATAGTTTCCCGATAAATGATAGAGAGAAGATACAGTTTTTAATACTTTTATTCATGTTCTAATTTTTCTACTGATTTTTCAATCTTTTGATTTTTAATAACAATTCATTTTAAAAATATATTTTGCTCTTAAAAATTCAAATTATGAGGTATAATCACAAGTACTTTAACACTGAAAAACTATCGATGTTTGACAACAGTTGGATTATCACTCATTTAAAACCATGATACAAAACTATGGCTTAATACAATGTAACATAGTGAATATAGCATTGGACCTCAAGCCATGATAATGCAAGGTCAAATTTACCCCAGACATTTATTAACTGTATGACCTTAGGCTATTGCCTCCTTGGGACTCAGTTTCCTTATTTGTAAAATGAAGAGATCCAACTCAATGACCTCTAAGTTTCCTTCCAGCTTTAAATCTATGATCCTCAGTGTTTTGTCCAGAAATTTTAGTCTTAAAAATGTTATATGATGTCTACAGACAACATTGTAAATGCCTGAGGAAATACAAAAAACAGTGACGTTTGAGATCACACAAAATGTAATAAATAAAAATCATGGATTTTTCACACACACACACACACACACACACACACACACACACACACAAATAATAAATTTAGAAATGTGGGCCCTGCATATTTTACCTAGCTTTTGGTCTTGTCCCAGGTTCATTTGCATGCCAATCAAGAAAGTCTTGTCAGGGAAAGGCTTTCTAATCAATGAACCTGAGTAGATTGAAGCAGAAAGCTGCTCAGTGATATGCAGCAGGAATGATGTTATGGAAAGCAGAGATGCAATTCACAGAAAACATGAGGCAGAGACAGTGTGGAACCCAGGAGAGAACAATGGAGAGGAATGTGGTGACAGCAATGATGAAAACATTGGAGAAGATCAGCATCTCTACAATGACGGACCTATAGGTCTCTCCAGGCTTGTATTTAAGACTATGGCATGGCCACAGATATCCTTCAATTTTTGCCCTCCACATAAGTGTTCTAACTGCACAGAATATGAAATACACCCCTTAATACATCATTCATGGTTGCATATCCTCCTTGTGTGTCCTATTCCTTACTTATAGTGTGTGGTAACCCATTATGCAATGTACCCAAAGTTTGCATGGGGTAATATTTTATCACTTTATTTGATGTGATGTTTGCGAAAAAATATTTCACATGAAATGATGCGTCCTGTGGCTGGGTAGTAAAAGTCAAAATATTGGAGGGTGCACATAATTGATGGTTTTAAATAAATACTGACTCACAGAATACCAAGAACTTTGGTAACTTTTCTCTAGGACCACAGTAGGGAAAAAAAGGTATACATAATCACACTAATATTTCAAAGGATATCAGTATTTTTCTCAAGCTGATTGGATTTAAAGCTAGAAAGTACTTTATAATTACTAAAGATTAGGCTCTCCTTTTTACCAATAGTTAAATTGAGGCCACATAATTACAATGTCATAATCAAACCATGAAGTAAACTGTTTTTGATTTGTAGCAATTATTTTAAAGAATTATCTGAATTCAAGCAATGAATATTCAGACTTTTTTAATATTGAAATTTTAAAAGGCATCATTCCGAATTTGGATTCTGTACTTGAATGATTATTTGTGAATATGATGCCTAGAGTTTAATGTGGTTGCATATTATATCAACACAGTGGTTAGTACTGCCTCATTAAAGGAGCAAGAGTACAGTTTAAACGGTCTACCATTCTTTTTTTCCATAACTTCTGTAAAATAGGAGAATCATTTTAATATTTGATCGAAAGTTTATTTAAACTACAGCAAAAGTAGAAAATAAGAGAGCAATTTGGTTACTTACAAATCTACACAGATTAAAGGAGAAAACCAAATATCACATAATTATCAGCATTTTTTGAGTTGGCATAGACATAATTTTCCAAAAACCTCACTTCATTAGTAAAAAAATTGAAACCCACAGTGAAGAGACTTGCTAATGTTCATATTGCTAGTTTGTGGCAGAATTGGAATTAAAATCTGGTGTACTGACTCCCAAATTAGTGTTTTTCACTATACCACATCATAAATGTACGATAAAAGATTGCATGTAGAAAATCTGAAATTGAACAAATTTCATTTCACTTGGAAATAGTGTACTTCAAATCTATGACTGGCTGACCTTCTCCTAAAATGAATACATTTTGAAAACCTGCACAATCACATATGCCAGTTCTAAAATATATTAATACACACACACACACACACACACACACATCCCTGCATCAACTAATATAGAAAGGCTGAATTGAGGCAAATATTTTCTAAATATCTTTTGAGGTTGGCTATTGAGAATAAAAATATTTTATTTATTCTAAATTTATTATTAGTTTACAACACTCAGTTCCACAAGTTTTTGCATTCCAAATTTTCTCTGGATGTGCATAGCTTTTTCCATCACGAGTCAGTCTTTTGGAACTCTTTGAACCTTTTATAAAAAAACATTTTAAACAGTGGTTGGTTTTAATGATTATATATCTACACAATGTGTTCAGGTATGAAGTTTGAGAGCAAAAAATTTAAAAAGGGGCACTAAAACACAAGAGATAATTCCAATAGAAATTTAACCAACTGCTAAGGACATAAACTAGATTAAGAGACAAGTTATACTTCTAATGAATATATGATGAATTAGCTGAATCATGGTTCATGTAATAGAATATTGGGCATGGATTCAGAAGGCCTCAGTTCAAGTCTTTGACTTGCCTAAGGTCTTTGGACATCTCATTTGACTGCTTTATGCTGGTTTCATTCTCTGTAATCTAAGGGAAAAGGACAAGATGACAATTTTTCGTGTGGCTCTAACATTCTATTATTAGAAATATCTAATGATTCAAGGACCTCATTTTCATCTGCTTTAAGCTTCCTGGTGTCACAAGGGCATCAAGGTTAGGTTAACAGAGTTTACTTGTAGATAAATTAAATCAATCTGACACTGATTAAAAATATAGGAATTGACATATTAAAAATATTCATGGATGATTTTTTTTCTGGATGTGAAAAGAATATAGGGAGGTAAGAAGGAGAGGGCTACTAACTATTTAATATCTGGCTCTTTGAAAAAAATATACACATGATATGCTTTTAAGCTTAATCTGCTCTATTAACACTTTCTCCATCATTTTCTTAGGTTTGGGTAAATTTTTAAAAATCAGCCATGATTTGTAATCTTTGTTGATTTCTGAGGTATAAATACTCACATTGAAAATATAATATTTGGCACATTCTAGCCGGCTCCAACGTACTCCTGCAGGTGAGACTCCATTCACTTTATTGAAATTAAACCTTTTTTCCCCCTGAAAGTTTCATTTGTTTCTGTCTTACCTCCAAGAATACAGAGTGAGATTGGATCTAGGAGGTATCAAAGTATCATAAGTCTAGGTAAGAAGAGACCCGGGGAGGTCAAATGCTTGGGAAAAGACAGAAAATAAGTGACAGAGTTGGGATTTGAATCCAAGTCTTCTGACCCTAAAGCCAAAAGCTCTTTCACGACCAAAGATCTAAATGTTGTCCTCAGTGTCTTGGTTATCTATGAAACTTCTAGTCTGAGTGAGTATTTCAGGGAGAGATCCGGGAATCCTAAGAAAACATTAGCTGAAATAGCAACCCTGGATAGTTCCAATTGGCATACTTAGGCTGGAAAATTCAATTTCTGAGGACAAAAGACACTCGCTGAGCTAGGTGGCTCCAAGGATAGAGCACTGGACCTGGAGTCTGGGAAACCTCAGTTCAAATCCAGCCTCAAACGCTTATTAGAATTGCGATACTGGGAAAGTTATTTAACTTCTGATTACCACAGCTTCCTCCTGTGTGAAATGAAGATAATAATAGCTTCTACATTACAGAGTTGTTTTGAGGATAAAATGAGACAATATTTGTTCATGGCTTTGTGAACATTAAAGTCCTATACAAATGCTAGCTATCATTTTTTCCCCCAAAAGAAATGCAGCCCTCACTCAGTACTCACACAAACCACCATCTCTTCCCCGACAGATTCTGAGATAAGCAATCTGATTTAAAGCATTGAATTCTGTGACTTGGTATTAATTGCCAGCCCCAAAACCTGAATTTACAGAGGCATGTTAAGATGACTGGAGGCAGAGACACAAACAATCAGGAAATGGGTAATTTGAAATAGATCAGAGGCAGACTTAAATCATGCATGTCTGAGAATTATTTAGGGGCCTTCAAACACTAAGCTTCAAGTGATGTGGTATGTGCAACTCACATTGAAGTGACAAGGTTCCAGAGAACAGGAGAGATTCTATCCCAAGGTTTAATGGGGATAGAATGTATCTATTTTATCCCCACTATACATACTGGGAAATATAACAGCTCCACTCTGAATGTTCATGTGGATGAATTGTGCCTAACTTGTGGTAAAATCTTCTGAATTCATATTGGTCTGACCAGCCAGTCAGACACACCATAACTTGGCCTGGATATAGTAATGTCATTTTGGTCCTCTTTGAGCATGAAGGACAATAACCAAGTGGAAAATAAATAATACTGCTGTAATACACATATTAAATGCCACGGTATGATAAAAAGACTGGAATTTCATCTAAAATATTAAATAACTTTGCCCTTTTGTTCTTGTTCTGAAAAATAAATAGCTATTCAGAAGACTCTATCTCTCTTGTTTTACATAGCTTTATGGTGGAACCTACCACATGATTTAGGAAATAGCATAGGCAATGTCCCATATAACAATCATACCATGGAGAAAATTTCATCATAATAGACTTAGGTTATATGAGAATTATTTATTAGTCCTATGCTTTGATACCAATTTTGCAATATGTATGATAATACATTTATTTTACAAAGTAAAATATTGCCTTCAACATAAGTTAAATAATAATATAAACTGAAATCCATTAAAAATTTTCAACACAAAGCCTTAAGTCCTAAAAAATAAACCCCAGTAAACTTATTTTATATGGTACAAACTTTAAATCAAAGGATCTGGGGAAAGATGGTTTGATTGTTAGTGCCAGTATATATTTATGAACAAGAATCACATGGGGTGATAAAGTATGAAAGTGCTGTAAAATGTGTTGGCGCAAAAGTATTCCTCTTTGAAATAATGGATCTCTCTCTCTCTCTCTCTCTCTCTCTCTCTCTCTCTCTCTCCCCTTCTATACAGACATACACTTATATATGTGTCATTTTGTCAATTATGCATAGCTCTACAGATAAATCATATAGAAAATCGAGTGAAAACCTAATAAAATTATTCTATTACTTGCCAAAAATCATAACTCAGGATCATCATCTGTACCCTTTTTACTTTTAAATTTTTCTCTAGAACATATCAAATATACATATACATATATACACATATATGCACATATATGTGTATAAATGTCTACACAAATGGATATGTATGTTTGGATAGGTACACACACTCTAAAAACTTCTATTGCTGAGTATTTTCTTGAAAGTTGGATATAATAGGATGGTGACAGTGAGAGTTTGTTCCTAATCACACATTTTACTTCTTATATTTCAGGACAGAAATTTTTAAAAATCTCCTAAAGGGCGAAAAAAGAATTGGTCTTTATGTGTTATGAGAAAAACACGAAAAGCGTCATCACTGAAGGTTACAGAATATCTTCTCAATGTTAGATTTGAGGGTCAGCCAATGCAAATAAATTATCCTTGAAAATACCACATTGGCATTGCTGCTTGCTGGAATCAAAGATACCACACTCTGGAATTACATCTAAAAAAACCTTGGGGCTTCCTATTTATAGTATAGTATTGTATATAGTATAGTATTGCAGAAAATAAACTAAAAAATATTTTCTGTATGTGCTTGTTTTCTATACTGAACCTATTACTCCAATAGATTTGTATTAATTTTTGCTAATATAAAAGTGTATATAAGGCAGATAGATGGCATAGTGGATTGAATGTTGGACTTGGAATCAGGAAGACCTGAATTAAATCTTTCCTCAGATACTTGCTAGCTATGTGACTGGACAAATTACTAAAATTCTTGCTTGGAATATGATATTCTGGAAGGCAAAGGAGCTAGTATTACAACTAAGAATGACCTACTCAGCAAAACTGAGTACAATCCTTTGGGGAGAGGGGTAGACATTTAATGAAATAAAAGACTTTTAAGCATTCCTGATGAAAAGACCACAGCTGAAGAGAAAATCTGACATTCAAACAAAAAAATCAGGAGAAGTATAAAAAGGTAAACATGAAAGACAAATCATGAGGGACTTAATAGGAATAAACTTCATATTCCTTTTTGGGAAGATGATATGTGTAACTCCTAAGAACTTTATCATTAGTGGGGCAGTTGGAAAAAGCCAATATAGACAGAGGGCACAGGTGTGAGTCAGTTCTGTTGGGATGATCTCAAAAAAAATTGAAGGGGTTAGAAAGAGGGATGTACTAGGAGAAGGGAAAGGGGAGAAAAATGGGGAAATTTAATTCACATAAAAGAGGTATAGAAGGAAGGATCTGTATATTGGAGGGGGAAAAAGGGAATTGAAAGGCAACATTTGAACCTCATTCTAATCTGAATTGGTGCAAAGAGAGAAGATGTAGGGACATTCAGTTGGGTATAGAAATCCATCTTACTCAATATGGAAGGAGGAGGGGAAAGGAATAAGATAAATGAATGAAGGTGATAAAAGTGAGGGCAGATTAAGGAAGGCAGCGGTCAGAAGCAAAATAATCTTTGAGGAGGGACAGGGAAGGGAAAGAGAAGGATAAAAATTTAAAAAAGAAAATATGGAAGGAAATGCATGGTAATCATAATGGTGAATGTGAATGGGATGAGCTCACCCATAAAACAAAAACAGATAACAAAATGGATTACAAACCAGAATCCAACAATATGTCGTTTGCAAGAAACAAGCTTTAAACATAAAGACACACCTAGAGTTTAAGAAAAATGATATTGAGCCAAATCTATTATGCTTCAGCTGAGGTAAAAAAGTCAGGTGTGATAATCATGATCTCAGAAAAAGCAAAATTAAAAAATGGACCCAATTAAGAGAGAGAATCAGGGAAACCACATTTTATTAAAAGGTACCATAGACAATGAAGTAATATCAATAGTAAACATGTATGCACAAATGGGCAGAGCATCCAAATTCTTAAAGGAAAAGTTAAATAAATTACAGGAGGAAATGCTAAATTCATACTACTGGGGGACCTCAACTTATCCTTCTCCGATAAATCTAGGTAAAACTAGATAACACTAATCACAAATAAGAAAGAAGTTAAGGAAAGGAGAATTTAATTTTAGAAATGTTAGATATGATAGACTCTGGAGAAAACTGAATGTAAGTAGAAAGTATTATACCTTTTGTTCACCTGTATATGGCACCTTCACAAATATTGATCATGTATCAGGGCACCAAAATCTCACAAACCAGTACAGAAAAGTAGAAATATCAAATGAACCCTTTCCTAGTCCATACTGCAATGAAAACTGCATTCAATAAAAAGGCTTTGGAAGCACAGATTAAAAATTAATTGGAAGCTAAATAATTTAATCCTAAAGGATGAATAGGTAAAAGAACAAATCATAGAAATAATCAATAATTTCATTAAAGAGAATGACAACAATGAGACAACATACAAAAATTTATAGGATGCAGCCAAAGCAATACTTAAGGGAAAATTTAGATCTCTAAATCCACAGATAAATAAAAGAACAGACAAATGAATTTGGCCCTCAAATAAAAAAAAAACTAGAAAAAGAGCAAATTAAAAATCCTCAAACACCAAAATAAAAATCCTGAAAATTAAAGGAGAGATTAATAAATTGAAAGGTTTAAAATCATTGACTTAATAAAATTAGAAGCTTATTTTATGCAAAAGATAAAGCATTTGTTATTATAATTTTAAAAAATATGACAACTTACTAAGCATCAAAAATGAAAATGGTGAATGTACCAGTGACAAAGATAAAATAAAAGCAATTATTGGGAGTTATTTTGCAAGGTTATATGCTAGTAAAACTGACAATCTAAGGGAAATGTATGAATATTTACAAAAATACAAGTTGTCTACATTAACAGAGAGGAAATAGAGTACTTAAATAACACTATGTTGGGAAAAAAAAAGAAATTGAACAAGCCACCAATGAACTCCCTAAGAAAAATATCTTCTGCACATATAAAGAACAATTAATTCTAAGACTATATAAATTATTTGGAAAAAAGGTAAAGAAGCAATCCTACCCAATTTTTTTTATGATACAAATACAGTTTTTTGGGGGGCAGGGCAATTGGGGTTAAGTGACTTGCCCAAGGTCACACAGCTAGTACATGTGTCAAGTGTCTGAGGCCAAATTTGAAATCAAGTCCTCCTGACACCAGGGCCAGTGCTCTACTCACTGCACCACCTAGCTGCCCCCTACAAATACAGTTTTAATACCTAAAACAGACAGAGTAAAAACAGAGAAAGAAAATTATAGACCAATTTCCCTAATGAATATTGATGTGAAAATTTTAAAGAAATGCTAGGAAGACAGCACTATATCACAAATATCATGCACTATGACCAGGTGGGATTTATATCAGGAATTCAAGGCTGGTTCAGTATTAGGAAAGCTATAAGCATAATTGAGCATATCAATAATAAATATAATAAAAATGATGATTATTTCAATAGATGCGGAAAAAGCTTTTTGATGAAATACAATATCTCTTCCTTTTAAAAACAATAGAAGGCATAGGGATTAATGGAGCTCTTCTTAAAATGATAAGTTATATCTACCTAAAATTAAGAGCAAGTATTATCTGCAATGGGGATAAACCAGAAGCCTTCCCAATAAGGTCAGAGGTGAAGCAAGGATGCCTATTATTAACACTATTATCTAATGTTGAAATAGAAATGCTAGCTATAACAATAAGACAAGAAAAAGAAACCAAAGGAATAAGAATAAGAAACAAGGAAATGAAACTATCACTCTTTGCAGGTGATGTAATGGTATGCTCAGAAAATTATAGAGAATCAACTAAAACACTAGTTGAAACAATAAGCAACTTTAGCACAACTGTAGAATATAAAATAAATCCACATAAATCTTTAGCATTTCTATTTATTACCAATAAAACACATCAGGAAGAGATAGAGAAATTTCATTTGAAATAACTGCAAACAATATAAAATGCTTGGGGTTCTAACCAGTGAGACAAACCCAAGAACTAAATGAACACAACTGAAAAACACTTCATACAAATAGACACATCTGAACAACTGGAGAAATATTAATTGCTCATGGGTAGGCTGAGCCAATATAATAAAATGAGAATTCTACCTAAATTGATTACTAATTCAGTGCCATACTAATCAAATAACCAAAGAATTATTTTATAGAGATAGAAAAAAATAACAAAATTCATCTGAGAGAACAGAATGTCAGTAATATCAAAGGAATGAATGGGGAAAAACTGTGAACGAAGGTGGCCTACCAGTACCATATTTTGAAAATATATTACAAGGCATTGATCATCAAAATGATCTGGTACAGTCTAAGAAATAGAGTCATAGGTCAGTGAAATAGGTTAGGCATGTAATACACAGTAATAAATGATCATAGTAATCTAGTGTTTAATAAAAACTCAAAGACCCAAGTTTTGGGGGCAAGAACTCACTATTTGACAAACCTTGAGGAGAAAACTGAAAAGCAGTTTGACAGAAACTTGCATAGACCAACATCTCATGTTGTACACCAAGATAAGGTCAAAATTAGTACATGATTTAAACATAACAGGTGAAATCATAAGCAAATTAAGGGAGCATGGAAAAATTACATAGCAGATTTATGAATAAGGCAAGAGTTTTTGATAAGATAAGAAGCAGAGAAGATCATGAGAAGTAAAATGGATAATTTGTATAAAGAAAACTAATGCAGCCAAGGGGGAAACAAGAAACTGGGGGAAATTATAAAGGCTTCATTTTTCAAATACATATAGAACTGAGTCAAATAAAACCAAAACCAAAACAAACAAACAAGAAAAAAACAAACCAAAAACAAACCCAAAAAACCGAGTCATTCCCCTATTGATAAATGGTCAAATGGTATGAACAAACAATTTATAGAAGAAATCAAAACTGTCTATAGTCACATTAAACATGCTCTAAATTACTATATTGATTAGAAAAATGCAAATTACAACAACTGAAGTCTCACTTCCCACCTATCAGATTGGCTAACATGACAGAAAAGCAAGATGACAAATGCTGGAGGGGATGTAGAAAAGCAGGGACACTAATGCACTATTGGTAGGCTTCTACATTAGTCTAACCATTGGAAAATAAAGGGCCCCAAAGGGCTTTCAAACTGTGCATGCCCTTTGACCCCACAATATCCCTACTAGGTCTGTATCCCAAACAGACAAAAGAAAAATAAGACCTATGTTTACCAAAATATTTATAGCGGCTGTTTTTTGTAGTAGCAAAGAGTTGGAAATTAAGGGAATGCCCATCAACTCAGTAATGGCTGAATAAGTTTTGGTATATGAATGTCACAAAACACTATTGTGCTATAAGAAATGGCTTGGTGGATATTTTCAGCAAAAACCTGGGAAGATTTATATGAATTGATACAAGGTGAAGTGAGCAGAACCAACTGAACCTTGTAGACAGAAACAGCAATTTGTTTTTACTGAATATCAACTGTGGAAAAACTTAGCTACTCTGATCCATATGATTATCCAAAACAAATCCAAAGGATACATAATGAAAAATGGTATCAACCTCCAGAGAAAGCTCTTATGAACTGAGTACAAATTGAAGTATATATATATATATATTTTTACTTTATTTTCCTTGCTGTTTTGTAACTTGGATGATGTGGAAATATATTTTGCATGATTTTACATGTATAATTGACATTCTATTGCTTGTCTTTTCAATGGGTAGGGCAGGAGGTAGGGAGACAATTTGAAACTAAAAGTTAAAAAGAAAGGCAATGGTAAAAATAAATAATATATTTTCAATATGTTTATCTTTTTAACTATTTTCCAATTTTATGTAAAATTATTTTCACCTTTATTTTAAAAAATTTGAATTCCACATTCTTTATCTTCCTCTCCTATGTTCCCCTCCTTGATAAGCTAAGTAATCTGATATCAATTATACGTGTGAAGTCATGCAAAAATAATGAAGAGAGAGAGAGAGAGGGAGAGAGAGAGAGAGAGGAGAGAGAGAGAGAGAGAGAGAGAGAGAGAGAGAGAGAGGACATCAGTAAGCCTAACGTATCTAGACTATGTTTGGGTAATTTAAATTCTATATAAAATTTCAGTCCTCTAAGAGGCTTAAAAGCATTCATACGCTATGGAGGTATTTCTTTTTGGGTTAGAGGTGGACACAGGCGAGGAATGGACCTATGGTTTTATCAGAGTAGGAATTCCTTCTACCAACCAAAAAGGGCAACTCTGTAACATATTTTTCAATGGAGCTACTCAGGTCATTAGAGGTCTCTATCAGAGAAATTAACTCATTTACCCACGGTCTTCATAATAAATAGGCCTTCAACTCAGATGTACTTGATTTCTAGGCTAACCTTCTAACCACCAGGCCAGGCTGCCTTTCGTCCATCCAGTCATCTAATAAACTTCTATGTACTAAGTGCTGTGGACACCAAGATAAAAATCAACAGTCCCTGCTGTGCAAGAGCTTATATTTTAGTGGGTTGAAAAGGCACTATATATATATATATATATATGTGTGTGTGTGTGTGTGTGTGTGTGTGTGTGTGTGTGTATGTCTGTATGTGTGTATGTGTGTACATATATATGTACAAAAATTGCTGATTTGGAGGAGAAGGGGACTATAAATAGCAAGGGTTAGACTATGTTTTTTTGGAGAATTTGGCATTTTAACTGAGCTTGAAAGTACCTCAGAATTCTAAAAGGCAGAAAGGAGGAGGGTACATATTGCAAGCTTGGGAGACACCATATAAATAAATAAATGCACATAATACACACACACACACACACACACACACACACACACACACACATATATATATACACATACATGCATACATATAAGTATATGTGTATCGATGTATATATGTGTATATACATTGATACACATATACACGCATACATATACCTACATATACATACATACATATATGTATGTATACACACATATATACATATACATGTACAGAGACACACACAGACACAGACACAGACAGGCATGGAGCCTGGAGATGGAATTTTGTTATGTGAGGATAAGGTATTTATTAGAATATTGGAGGCTTTGCATATTAGAGATATGTTAGGAATTCTATCTGTTGGTTGTAGAAAGAATAAAGAATATTTATGTGATTTTTTTGGAAAATGTTTATGTGATTTATTCATAGATGGATGTGTATATGATTTAAATGAATATTTTTCCCCATGTTATACAATTTTATTTGGACATAATATATTACTCTACATTTTTAGATTTTTAGCTTTAGGCAAAATATGTCCTGAATATAATTTGTGTACCCAAATACTTTTGCATAATGGTTTTTTTTTTCTTTTCAACATATACATGATTTCATTAAACATAAAATATACTACTAACTCAGGCAACTTAACTTTAGATGTTCCAAAATGTCACATTCCCAGTTGATTTTAGAAACTAAAAGTTAGATTTAATTTTCGATCTATATGTTGTTCAGTAAAATATGAGTGATTTTTTATTTACGTTTTATTGAAGAGACTACAGGTGTGGTGTGTGGCATATAATGTCAGCCTTTTTTGATGTGTCAGTTTTGATAAGTTTTTTTTTCTTCCTCTACACTCTTTTTTTGTTATAAGGAAGGCCCTCCAAGAGAGAGGGGAGGGAAGCATAAAGTGGGAAACATAAGTGATAAAAGAAAAAAAGGATTTCTACAATTATGCTAAAAACTTGACAATTTACTCCTGTTAAGACTATATTTCAAATAGGGAAGAAATTAATTTACATATAATTTAATGCATATGACTGAACTATCTCCATATTAGTTCTTACACATCCATTCTCCTTTTACTGCTATTGCACTGAATTTCTCAGAAAAAATGGCTACTCTATTTTACAAATATACATATATGTATACACTAATAATATTTAAAATAAGTAAAATGTATAGAATATCTTCTCTGTTTTTGAGATGGCTATTCGAGTCTTCTCCAAGTGTGAGATATTATAATCTATCCCCATTTTTAAATGGCAATGTAGGATCATAGATTAAAGCTGTAAGCATCCTTAGAGATTACATAGGCTAATCCCCCATAATAGTTTATTCTTTAAATTGGACAGATATTATATATGTGTATATATACATGCCTGTGTGTGTATGTGTATATATGCATACATACATATTCAAATATATTCTTAGTATGCTACTCAGTGATTTCTCTAGTAACAAATACCTAAAGACAAAAAGAAAAAAAAAACACTACATTTTTAGCAGAGCCAACCAACTTGCAGATTGCTTCTGACTGGATAGAGTAATATTGTCTTCCTCCAACCCACTCACCTCTTCAACAAAAGAAAGGATTTTTTTCTCAACTCTTCTTTGTGGTCAAGGTTGCCTATTATAAATTTATTACCTAACCGCCTCAATTTCAACATGAGGAACGTGAGGCCTAGCGAGGTTGACTTGCCATGTTAAATACGTAGTAAATGGCAGTGCCTGAATTTGAAATCACCATCTGTGATTTGGAATCCAATGTTCCTTTCCATCAATTTAGACTTTAAAATATTTTGTTGCTATTGAGTCATTTTTCAGTTGCGTCTGACTCTTTGTGACCCCTTTCGGAATTTTCTTGGGAAAGATACTAGAGTGGTTTATTGTTTCCTTCCCCAGCTCATTTTATAAATGAGGAAACTGGAGTGACCAGGGTTAAGTGACTTGCCTGGGGTCACACAGCTGGTGTCTGAGGCCAGATTTGAATTCATAGATTTGAATTCAGGTCTTTCTGACACCAGACCGAGCACTCTATCCACTGTGCCATCTAACTGTCCCTTTAAAATATAGCCCCTATTGAAAAGAACCTATGTGTATAAAAATATTTATAGCAGCTCTTTTTGTGGTAGCAAAGAAGTGGCAATTGAGGGAATGCCCATCAATTGAGGAATGGCTGAAGAAGTTGTAGGATATGAATGTAATGAAATACTATTGTGCTATAAGAAATGATGAGCAGGTAGAATTCAGAAAAACCTGGAAAGACTTACATGAACTCATGCTGAGTGAAATAAGCAGAAACAGGACAACATTGTATATGCTAACAGCAATATTTTGTGATGATCAACTATGATGAACTTAGCTCCTCTCAGCAATACAGTGATCCAAGACTATTTCAAAAGAGTCATGATGAAAAATGCTATCCATATCCAGAGAAAGAAATATGGAGTCTGAATGCAGATTGAAGCAGACTATTTTCACTTTTTTGTTTTTCTTTCTTGTCTTTTTTCCCCTTTGTTCTGATTCTTCTTTCACAACATGGCTATTGTGGAAATATGTTTAACAAGATAGCACATGAATAACCTATGTTGGATAGCTTGCTCTCTTGGGGAAGGGGAAGGAAAGGGAAGGAGGGTGAAAAATTTGGAACTCAAAATCTTATAAAAATGAAAATTGAGAACTAGTTTACATGCAATTAGAAAAAATACCATTTAAAATACATCCCTTATCAAATTTTTTATTAAAAAATTTGTTTAGAAACAATTGAACTTAAAGAGTATTTAGTTCTAGAGATTTTTATATCATTATTGATATAATGGTAAATCAGTTCTTTCTTGAATTATAACATTTATTTAAATCTTAGTAGGAAGAATAATTTTTCTAGCATAAAAATGTATCCTTTAAAAATTGGTCACAAAAGCAGAAATAGCATGTAAATCATTACAAAAGAGCAGGCATGGCATAATTATTATATGTGAAAGTTACTTGGCTTCAAGACCCTTCCAAATAACTCAGTATCGTGTTAAATTGAACTAAATCGCCCAAATTGCCAAACTACATTAAAAAGACATTTGAGGTGCCCATCTCATAACATTTTTTAAAGAGAGGAATTGTCTCATAGTTCATATGCATATGGATAAAAGTATTTGTTAAAATAAAAAAAGAATTGTTTCTTTGTAAGTTAATGTACCTTAAAATACTGATAGGAAAAAAAAATCACTTGAGCACTGAACTCCACATCTGTGGTTTGTAGACTACAATGTTTTGGGAGTAGTTACATATTGAACACTAGCAGTATGGTATTATGAAAATTTCCAAATTAAATAGCAGTTACAATTGTATCTCTATTATTGTGTTATCATCTACTAGAAGCATTTCATAACTGAAAACTCTGAGCATTCACGAATGGTTAACAAAATAAATCAGACTATATCAGTATTCATTGTGTGAAAAGCATAAAAATTGAGATAGTGTTCACTTTCTCCCCAAAATAAATAAGGAGAGGGAGGCAATACTTTAAATGCATACACATTTTTCTTAGGTGAGGACAATGTCCATATCACTAAGACACAGTCAGGATGTGAATATATTAATCTCCTTCCGAGGGCCTATCCTATTAATGCAATGTTTTATCATTATTTCTAATGTAAGAGACAGACCTAATTTGTTATCCATCATGAGAATGCTACAAGACATTCTTCCCTTCCCTGAAGTACAGAAATAGCCTTTCTGCATGACTGCTTTAAGATGAGCGCTTGTTTTCTGAATCATTCAATTAAGAATTTTTAATATCCAATCCATATGTAGGATTTCCCAATCATCCTATTAGTATCTCTAAGGAAACACTAGACCAAAACCTCAAATATATTCAAGGGAAACAAGATTTCAAAGAAAGCAGTCTTGCTGAGATCAGGCTCTCAAGCCCAGTGATCACGATGGTCTCTACAAAGGGGAAAAATACAAGGCATGAAAATAGCACTGGGCTTTACTTCATTTGTTCTTAATCATACACTAAAAAAGCAAATGTAAAATCCCTTCATTTTTACTTATGTTTGGACTTTGGAAACAAACGTTTCTCAAATAGAAACAAGGAACAAACAGAAATTAATTTTGGTAGTACCCCTTCACGAAAAGACTTCATTCCACTAGATTTACAAGAATCAAGTGGGGAAAGTAATAGCTTCCCTGGCAGCAAGATGTAGTTTTCAGAGGTGTGTGTGTGTGTGTGTGTGTGTGTGTGTGTGTGTGTGTGGGTGTGTGTGTGTGTGTGTGTTTTGTTCAGTCATTTTGGTTGCATCCAACTCTTTGTGACCCCATTTTGGTGTTTTCTTGGCAAAGATACTGGAGTGGTTTGCCATTTCCTTCTCCAACTCATTTTGCAGATGAGGAAACAGGCAAACTGGGTTAAGTGACTTGCCCAGGCTCACACAGCTACTAAGTGTCTGAGGCAGGATTGGAACTCGAAAACTCCAGGCCCAGTGCTCTATCCACTGCTCCATCTCACTGTATAAGGAACAAGAAGTAAGTGAAAGGGCCCAGAGGACATGGGATGAAACTCTACTATCCACAAGTTCCCTGATTCCTCAAATTTGCTATTCCTCACTTTGTGGTCAAATTTGATTGAAGTTCAGACATTAAAGGAGATTGGAAGTTTTAGGCTGAGTTAGAAATTCTAGACTGTGTCATTCTGCTCCTGTTTTAGCTTTTGCTATTACAAAGAATTTGTGTATTTTTCAAGGCATAGGAGCCAAGAAAAGTAAGTTTTCCTATAAGTAGAGGATTTCTGTGCTCCATCTCAAATATTTACACATCTAGCTGTGCATATCTCTGTCTATCTCTGTTGCTCTTTTCTCTCTGTCTCTATCTCTCTCATTATCTCTCCTATTTATTAGGGGTAGACAGTTCCAAGGGTAAAAATTTCCTTTGCCAATGCAGATCAACGATTCGTCAATAACTTAGGTTATGGTCTGGGTCAAATTATATTCCTCAAACACATAGAAAGCACCTCTCTGAAGAACACTTAACACAAACATTAACCTATTCTCTGATTCTAATGATACAATTGGATTATGCTGGACTTTTATTTATTCTTCTTCTAGAACAATTTACCTTCCCTTATTTATTCCTTGAGCCAACATCCAATTTTAAAGACTATGCTTGGTTTGAGAATTAATACAGAAAATGAACTTAGAACCTTAACTGCTTTAAATGTTTCCCCTTTGCACCTTTCATTATAGCTTCTCATCTTTCGTTTTAATGACTTCAATAGGTTCCTTATACATTACCAGGCATATAAAAATACAGTGCACAATCTATAAAACAATTATATGTTACAATTTAGCCCTTATTTCAAAACAGTTCCTTGCAAAGAGTTTTCTGACTTCAACTTCCTGTGAATTTGACACTATCCTGTAATTTACCTTTTATCATAAGAGATAACATGTTATCTCTATGAAGCTTGAGATCTTCCTGTATATCTGGCATCCTGGTAATATGGCTAACCTCATTTCTGGCAAACTGCACAGCTCATTCATAGATGGACAACCCATACTTCAGCTACAACAGGACTTGAGATTATGGGAACTGTGGGCTGATTGATCTTAGAGTAATTCTCATGACAGATTCTCCTTTCCCTATTGTTAGCTTCCATGGACTTGGGAGTGGGATGAGAGAATAGAGGGAAGTGTCTATGTGGTTGCAGTCTTATTACATCCCATTCCAAACCCAAATTGCCCTAGGTGGCTTTTGGTTGAAGGTTTAGAGAAGAGCCCCTTCCCCATCTTCAAAGCAGAGAGAAATCAGAGAGGAAGCTGTATGATTTGATGTGGGGGCAGGGAAATAGACTGAGGACAGTGTCTTTCTCTGGGATTTTTAGAAAGGGACAGAAATGTCCCTAAGAGTAATCAATCATGAATCAATGAATTACTATGAGCTTCACAGACGTATCTTGGCACAAAAATACTCTATAGATGATCATGAAGATGTTAAATGATGTGAAAAGTCACTCCCAAAATCAGGGCCATAACAAAATAACTCAATTCTGCTTGAACCTGATTTAGGGTTTACTTAAATGATCTCATACTATAGAAATAATAACTTGAAAGGAAAAATATAGTTGTTGGTGCATTCATTAATTCCCAGGATATCTTTCACCATGTAGATTTGTATCTACAAGAAAATATTAAGGATGTTCTTACTAGAGATGAGTTAGTAGGAATTCTCAGTCACTGTTTATAACAGTATGTTCTGTTATGTGTCAAGATGGCATCAGAATGTAAGTCTCTGGGCTACCACCTACCAGCATCACGGCATCACTGAGTTATTATAAAGGGAAGGTCACCTTGACAGTGAGACAAGAATTCACTAGTTTTGTCACAAATAGCAACAAGCATACTGTACTTTAACTATTCTGAACTTTTCCTGCCAATTCAACAATTAACTACTGACTATATTCACCAAACTCTGTTAGATGATGGTAAGAATATGAAAGTTAGATAAGATATGGTCCCTATTCTAATAAAGCTTACACTTTAGTAGGTCATGTGTGTATGTATCTATGTATGTACTTACATATTTATATCTCAAAATAAGATGCCAAAAGAAATGATACAAGTAGCCAGCTTTCTTCAGAATTTTAATGACAAAATAATTAAGAAGTTCCTCCCTCCCTTTTCCACTTCAACAACAACAAAAATGTTTGTTCTGTGTTTTTGGTTCTTTTTCCAATGAAACTGAATTTTGTGAAACTTCACCAAGGTCCATAGGCCCATTGATTCCTCAGAGAAATAAATATATGAGGACTTCTATAATCAGTTCTTTACCACATTAAAGGGAAAGCACTGTTTCTGTCCCTCTTTGGTGTTTAAGATTAATTCTCACACTGTCATTTCTAGAACCCAGTCACATGGCAGAGCGATATTCATGACAATGAAATACTGTCTTAATAGTAGATGTGGAATTTGGCTATCATTGGTTGGCAATAGATTTTTGACTGCATCAAATTAAGTGCAAATGTGTGTTTGCATATATGTACTTTAAGTTCTATTTCTCTAGAGAAATGAAGATGAGTATGTTGCAGAAATACAAGTTTAGTCTCTTGGGGGCAGAAAAGAAGCTAACTGTTTCCTTCTCTAACATTCCCTATAGTCTAATTATAGAGTGTTCTTGCGTCAGCTTGTGGGGAAGCCACTCTCCTGGTTTTCAAACTTGAGGGAAGCTGCAGTACAGTGATGGAAAAGAAAATGAAATATTCTCCTACTGTCTTATTCAAAAGGAAATACCAGTGATATCCAGAAACCAAGAAGTCCATCCCACAAAGCTTTTCTGGTATTACCGTAATTCAAACAACTTCCAAAAATAACCATTAATAGTAAGTGTTTGGCCAGGATATAAAAACTAGAGGATGTATATGCTGGATTTAGAGAAAAACAACTGAAAGTAAATGCTAGTGAATATTTAGTCTTAAAGTCTGTTTTAATAGCATGAGAACATTTCTTCTAAATAAACCATGATGTAATATCATAAATCAAGCAGTATTCAAATATTAAGATTCTTTTTGGATTAAATCACCCTGAATAGGCCATATCCATGTATAACCCTGCCTCCTGAATTTTCCTACATTGCCTATAAAGACACACGTGTATGTGTGCATGTATGCGTGTGTGCGCGCACACACACACACACACACACACACACACACACACATACACACACATTTTCATAGATCTGCCAGTAAAACTGAAGTTTTTGAAAGTGGTCAGCATATGATATTAATTGACGTTTCAAAGTTGTGGAGTAGGGGATGGAGTATGAGGCAAAGAGGAATGAGGGACATAATATTTGTACTGAATCACATTGGAATGGATTTTTCTTTTGGATAAGTGGCATGCCAAGTTGCTAAATTCATTTTAGACTGTTGTTAATTTATATTTTATGAATGACTTTTTAAAGCAATTTCTCCAATCATCAAATGTACCTATATTCATATACTTTTAGTACATATCTATATCTAATTAATGATTCAAAGTGTTTATCTAATGAGTTTTTGACTGTTCTAAAATTAAACCTAAGTATATTGTCACAAAATGGTATTGCAAATTTTTTTAAACAATTGATACAACTTGGTTTGCTGCAGCACAAGCTTTTTTTGGAGCTTTCACCAAACTTGAAAGTACAAATAGTAACTAGTTAGGAAAAACAAACACAAAGACTTGAGGAATAAGTGGCATCAGGCTTTCATTCATCAGTGGAATAATTTTATTTACAATGTTACTAGTGGATTATATGGTGATTTTCACTAACCCTGTAAGATTTCTGACATTTTACACAACCAAGCCACATTTCCTGCATTTTAATATTAACAGGCAAACAATAAAGAGTATTTACTTGGAAATGTTATTTGCTAATTCTAGTATTTCATTTTGAAAGTACTGCTTGCATCAATCAGAGAATCTTGGACCCAGAAAACTCAAACTTCAAATAGTCTAACCTCCTAGTCAGTGCTGGAATCATATTTATAACCTAACTGGTGTTCCACGAGATACACACATCTCTGCAAATATAATATGTTTAAATCACGGTGATTTTTATTCTGCAATAATCACACAGATTTTCCATTTAGATACACACACATACACACATATACATGCATATAATCCCACCTTTGGAAAGTTATCAAAGTGCTTTGAAGCTGGAAGAGATCTCAGAGGCCATCTGGCCCATTCCAAATCTATGCTATTTATATATCAAGAATAGGTAGAATTGAACATTTACTACTTGGGTGACCTTCAACAATCCACTTAATCTCTCATGAGCTGAGCAGCCTCATTTATAAAAATGGTGGTGTTTGATCTCAGAGGTCCTTTGCTGCTCTAGATCCTGTTTCCTAAATTATATCTTGGTGCATCATCACATGCAGAAACTAAAAAGATACTTCAAACCTCTTTGAAGATCGGTAACAGAGTGATATCACATATAAAAACAGACTCTTTCTAGTTAAGAAAATTAGCTGAATAAATACTTAATGTGTTGTGCATATTATAAGTACAATGTCGCTGCTCTCACATTAGTTCCTTTTCCCCAGCCAATATGGTTTAGGTGTTCAGGCTCTTATTACTTTGCTCTTAGAGTTTTATGATTCTTTTCTAATTAGTTTCCCTGCTTTTAGCCTCTGTTTTCTAATATATCCTCCTCATAGCGGGTTTGTCCACATCACTCTCCTGCTCAAATATCTGTTCTGGATTCCCTATTGCCTCTAAAGTAAAATGTAAACTCCTCTGCCTGGCATTCAGAACTCTCTACAGTTTGGCTCTTTCCTACTTAAGGTAAGCAATAATAGCTATCTTAAATCATTTGAAGAGCTGTCACATGGAAGAATTAATAGACTTGTTCTACTTGGCCTTATAGGGCAGAATGTCTCCTGCAAGAACTTGCTAACCATCAGAGGTATGCAAAAGGGGAATGAGCTGCCTCATGAGTTCATAAGCCAGGAGAGCCATTGATTTACAGTAGGAGGTAACTTTAGAGGAAAGAATCCAATGCCATTTTTTAAAGATGAAGAAGCTGAGGCCCATTAAAGGAATGTGGCTTGCCCAGGGTCACACAGGTAGTAAGTGCCAGAGTCAGGATTCTAATCCAATTCTTCTGACTCCATGGCACATTGTAAGATCATAAGTAAAGTCTGGATGCCTACATGTCAGATAAGCTGGAGGGATGATTCTTGTTTAGGTTTGGGATATGCCATATGGCTTCTGAGGTCTCTTCCAACTTTGGAGTTCTATGATGACTTTCCAAGCATCTCATCCCTTTTACACATGCTATTTTATATCCAAACTAGCCTACTAGCTGTCCTGTGAATTAAAAATTTTATGTCCTTGCATTAATGTATTGTTAACGCAACGAGAGTACTGTTAATATATTGTTAATACAATTTGAAGATCTTCTTATCCATTAATAGGCTCATGTGATCTGTCTGAGTCACATGAGCCTGTGGTGGGAGGAGCTTGCTGAAGGGGTAGAGCAGAGCTGGGAGGAAGAGAGAAAGAGCAGTCAAAGCTGGGAGACAGATAGCAGGCAAAGGAACTAGCATGAGTGAAAGAGGGAGTATTTCTGTCCTTGTTGTGGGAAGGCCCTAACAGAGGGATGGCTTTGGGATGACCGTGCCCCCTGTATTGTTAATGTGTGTAGCTTTCTTTGTTGCTATGATGGATTTGACTTTCTGGTGTTTGAATAAATATTTTGGTTCTGTCTTCTATGTGTCTGTTATATTTTGCAATTCAGAACTATGCCAGCATATTCATAGCCACTGTAGGCACAGTGAATATTGGATTGGTGCTACAGTCCTAACTCCAGGTCTCAACACAGGTGGTCCTCCAAAAAAATGCATTCCCACTTGACATCTGCCTCATAGAATTCCAAGTGCTTTTTGAGGCTTGGCTCATGTGCCATATCCAACATAAAACCTTTTTCAATACCCTAGTTCATGTATTTCTCTGTGTACATGTGGGTATCCATGAATAGAAAGTAAACTCCTGATATGCAAGAACAATTTCATTTTTGTTAAATAACAGCTAACAATAGTAAAATAATAGGCAGTATTTATATATCGCTGTAAGGTTTGCCAAGCACTTTACATATATTATCTCATTTTGTATGTGTGATTCCATCCTCTATATGCAGCACAGTGCCTTTCACATAATAGGAGTTTAATAAATGTTAGTCAGATTGAATTAAATTGCTAATATAACTCACTGTTATGCTTATGTCCACATAATTACTAAACACTTAAAGGCACATTATAAAATTAGAAATTAGCCAAATATCTTAGAGGCATGAGTAAGTTCAAAAGTGTATTTATTTTAGAATGATAAGAAATTCATAACAATGAAGCAAAGATAATTCAGACATGATCCAGAAAGGGGGAAAAATAAGCAGAAGTATATTCTATTTCATACACATCTGGCCTCCACACCAGGAAGACCTGACTTCAGATCTCATCTCTGACATACAGGCTATATTCTGGTCACCTAATTTTTAATGTTCAAGGCAATTCTTTAAAATTAGAGGCGACAGAGATGATGCTGACCCTGCACTGGGGAGTTTCCTCATAGATAGTTCCCTATACCAATGAAATCAGAGGTCCAGTTTTTATCCCTCACCATATCCCCAGAGAAAAAGGAGAAAAATTTTCCACAGAGAAATACTTGAAACAGTGTGCTGACTGTGTGATTAAATGAGAGAGGAGACAAGAGAAAGAAAGGGAAGGGAAGGGAAGGGAAGGGAAGGGAAGGGAAGGGAAGGGAAGGGAAGGGAAGGGAAGGGAAGGGAAGGGAAGGGAAGGGAAGGGAAGGGAAAGGAAAGGAAGAGAAGGGAGGAAAGGAGAGGAGAGGAGAGGAGAGAGAGGAGAGGAGAAAAGAAGACAGACACACAGATAGAAATAGAGAAAGGAGAAGGTAGAGGGAGATGGAGAGAGAATGAGATGATGAGGGAGCTAGAAGGGGAGAGAAAGAGCTAGAAGGGAAGGAAAGAGAAAGCAAGGGTGAAAGTGAGAGAGAAGAAAGAGCAAGTGAGAAGAGGGAAAGAAATATTGGGAACATGATTTTTTATTGTGCAAATTCCCAAAAGAGATGGTAGAGGATATAATCAAGAGCCCAAGTAGAAAGGTTTACTTGGCAAGGATAAAGGACACCTCTTCTTTAAAGACTGATAAAACAACAAAGATGAAGATGTAGAGAAAGTGTCTCAGTTTCTTTCCATTTCCTATAAAATATATAGGTTTAAAAAAGAAGCAAAAACTACATATATTTGATGGCTAGATGATTCAAGATACTGTTTTGTATCTATTCTTCTTTTTACTGACAAGTTTCTAGAAAGGATTCTAAACTCTGTATTCACTTTTCCCCCTTACATTCACTTCTAACTAGGTTCTGAATCCACTACCTTACTGAAACATCTCCTTTTAAAGTTAGCAAGGATCTCTTAACTGCTACATCTGAATGGCCTTTTCTCTTGTCTACTTTTAATGGTGTCAATCATCTCCTCCTCCTGGACCTTCTCTTTTCCCTTGACTTCTATGAAACCATTCTCTCTGAGTTTTCCTTCTATTTTTCTTACTCCTCCAGTTCAGTATATTTTTCTTGATCATTCTTTATCTCCAGCACTCAGCATTAAGATTTTCTGAGGCTCAATTCTTAGCTCTTTTCTACCCTCTTTATATGTATTCTTCCAGAGATTTCATAAGTTCTTACTGGCTCAAATATTATTTCTATGAGGATGACCCTCTAATCTACTTATTCAGTTTCAAATTAACTCTCAAATTTCTGTCCTGCACTGATTCTGATTTACTGGATATGTCCTCTAATCACAGACACCTCAGCCTCACCATATCCAAAATGGAACTTATTATTTTTCATCCCTTTCCCCTACCAAGTCTGCCCCTCTCTCTTCCATTTCTTTTGAGGATGCACTTATATCCTTCTAGTCACCCATTTTCTGAACCTCAGAAAAATTCCTGAATCTTTTCTCCCCTCACTTTCCATATTTGATCAATTGTTAAATATTATCTATCTGTACATATTTCATATTTATCTTTTGATTTACACACACAATCATCACACGATTCACGTCCTCAACTCTTTTTTTTTTTAAATTAATTAGTTTACTTTTAGTTTAAAAATTTCTCCAACTCCTCCCCTCCTCCTCTTCAAGATGGCCTGCATTCTGATATAGGCTCTACATATACATTCTTATTAAACATATTTTCACGTTAGTCAAGTTGTATAGAAGAATTAGAATGAATGGGAGGAACCATGAGAAAGCAAAAAACAAAACAAAACAAAAAAGAGAGCAAACAGTATGCTTTGATCTGCATTCAAACTCTGTAGTTCTTTCTCTGGATGTGGATGGAATTTTCCATCATGAGTTTTTGGAGTTGTTTTTGGTCCTTGCTTTGATGAGAAGAGCTAAGTTATTAAAGTCAGTCATCATACAATGTGGTTGTTACTGTATACAGTGTTCTCCTGGTTCTGTTCACTACATTCAGCATCATTTCATATGAGTCCAGGTTTTTCTGAAGTCTGTCTGCTCATCATTTTTTTCTTTCATAATTTTTAATTATTTTATTATTTATGTAATATTTTAGTTTCAACATTGATTTCCACAAGATTTTGAGTTACAAATTTTCTCCCCATTTCTACCCTCCCCCTACTCCAAGATGGCACATTTTCTGACTGCCCCATCCCCCAGTCAGCCCTCCCTTGTGTCACACCACTTTGCCCCCATCCTCTTTCCCCTTACTTTCTTGTAGGGCAGGATAGATTTCTATTCCTCATTCCCTATATATCTTATTTCTCAGCTGCATGCAAACAACTTTTTCTTTTCAGCATCTGATTTTAAAACTTTGAGTTCGAAATTCTATCCCTTCTTCCCTTCCCACTCACCCTCCCTAAGAAGGCAAGCCATTCAACATAGGCCACACATGTATCATTATGTAAAACACTTCCACAATACTCATGTTATGAAAGACTATATTTCCCTCCATTTATTCAATTTTTTCCCTTTACCCTGTCACTTTTCCAAGGTGTTTGCTTTTGATTACCTCCTCCCCCTATCTGCCCTCCCTTCTATCACCCACCCCCCCCTTTTTATCCCCTTCCCCCTACTTTCCTGTGGGACAAGATACCCAATTGAGTGTGTATGTTATTCCCTCCTCAGGTCAAATCTGATGAGAGCAAAATTCACTCATTCCCACTCACCTGCCCCCTCTTCCCGTCCAATGAACTGCTTTATTTTTTTTACAACTTTTATGTGAGATAATTTACCCCATTACATTGCTCCCTTTCTCCCTCTCTCAATATATTCCTCTCTCATCCCTTAATTTTATCTTATGTTTTTAGATATCATCCCTTCATATTCAACTCACCCTGTGCTGTCTGTCTATCTATCTATCTATCGATCTATCTAAATATATATCTATATTCCCCTCAACTACCCTAATACTGAGAAAGGTCTCATGAATTACACACATCAACTTTCCTTTTAAGAATGTAAACAAAACAGTTCAACTTTAGTAAGTCCCTTATGATTTCTCTTTCTTGTTTACCTTTCCATGCTTCTCTTGATTCTTGTGTTTGAAAGTCAAATTTTCTATTCAGTTCTGGTCTTTTCACTGAGAAAGCTTGAAAGTCCTCTATTTTATTGAAAATCCATATTTTGCCTTGGAGCATTATACTGAGTTTTGCTGGGCAGGTGATTCTTGGTTTTAATCCTAGCTCCTCTGACCTCTGGATTATATTCCAAGCCCTTCGATCCCTTAAGGCAGAGGCTGCTAGATCTTGTGTTATCCTCATTGTGTTTCCACAATACTCAAATTGTTTCTTTCTAGCTGTTTTCAGTATTTTCTCCTTGACCTGGGAACTCTGGAATTTGGTGACAATATACCTCAGAGTTTTCTTTTTGGGATCGTTTTCAGGAGGTGATTGGTGGATTCTTTCAATTTCTATTTTAGACTCTGGCTCTAGAATATCAGGACAGTTTCCCTTGATAATTTCTTGAAAGATGATGTCTAGGCCCTTTTTCTGATCATGGCTTTCAGGTAGTCCAATAATTTTTAAATTATCTCTCCTGGATCTATTCTCCACATCAGTGGTTTTTCCAATGAGATATTTCACATTGTCTTCCATTTTTTGATTCCTTTGCTTCTGTTTTATAATATCTTGATTTCTCATAAAGTCACTAGCTTCCACTTGCTCCAATCTAATTTTTAAAGTAGTATTTTCTTCAGTGGTCTTTTGGACCTCCTTTTCCATTAGGCTAATTCTGAGAAAGGCAGAAAGGAGGCATTCTTCCCTTCACGGACTTTTTGGAGCTCTTTTACTATTTGTCATTTGCCATTTGCCATTATTTTTTAAGGTGTTATTTTCTTCATTATTTTTTGGGTCTCCTTTAGCAAGTCATTGACTTGTTTTTCATGGTTTTCCTGCATCTCTCTCATTTATCTTCCCAATTTTTCCTCTACTTCTCTTACTTGCTTTTCCAAATCCTTTTTGAACACTTCCATTGCCTGAGATCAATTCATATTTTTCTTGGAGGCTTTTGATGTAGGCTCTTTGACTTTGCTGACTTCTTCTGACTGTATGGTTTGATTTTCTTTGTCACCAAAAAAAGATTCTAGAGTCTGAGTCTGATTCTGACTCTGCATCCTTTTTTGCTGCCTGGCCATGTTCCCAGCAAACTACTTGATCTTTGTGCTTTTTGTCAGGGTATAACTGCTTGTAGAGTAGAGAGTACTTCATCCTAATCTTTAGGGACTGTGTTTCTGTTTTCAGAGCTACTTCTATTCCACTGTCACCACAAGTTCTGCCACAGCAGTGCTCCTTCTCCCCCAAAAACCACCAACCAAGATTGCAACCCAGATCCAAGCAGGGCAAAGCAAGCCCTGCACTCCTGCTCTGGTCTGCAGCTTGATTCCCCCCACTGTGTGAGCCAGGGACCCCAGAAGCAGCTGACACTGGAGCTCTGGAAGCAGCTGCAGGAGCTTCTTGCTGCTGCTGCCACCACTGTGCAGCACCTCCACCACCCCCAGGGCTAGGGCCAGACCACTTTCTAACCCGATCTAACAGTTTTCCCACTCAACTGCTCCCTGATTTTTGGTGTTTGTGGGTTGTGAAGTCTGGTAACTGCCACAGCTCAATGATTCATGGCCCTAAGGCCTGCTCTGGACCAACTCCTGGTCTGGTCTGTCCTGGCATGGCCCATGCTGGGCTGCACTCTGCTCCCAGCACCATGTGATAGACCCTGCCCAGTGACCATCCAGGCTATCCTGGGCTTGAGACCTGCTTCCCTCTGCTATTTCATGGGTTCCATAGCTCTAGAATGTGTTCAGAGCCATTCTTTACAGGTGTTTGGAGGGATTTGGGGTAGTGCTTAAGCAACTCCCTACTTTCCAGCCGCCATCTTGGCTCCGACCCTCCTCATCATTTCTTATAGCACAATAGCATTCCATTATATCCATATATCCATATCCATATATCCATATCCATATACAACCTGTTCAGCCATTCTCCCATCCTCTTCATCTCTTGCACTACTGCAAAAGCTTGCTAATAGATCTTGTATCTAATCTTTCCTTTTTCATTTTATTTTCTGTCCACATGCTGAGTCAACCTTCTGAAGATATATATCCGGCCATATATATAGCCCTTCTCAAAAACATTTAATGGTAACCTATTACCAACAGAACAAAATACAAACTCTTCAGTCCAGCATTTGGGGTTCCCATCCTCCAGCCCTTACAGTCCATTTCCCACCTACTTTTCCAGCATTATACCTTACTATCCCCTTCAGAAAGGAAGTTTTATCCTATTTGGATGACTGTGTTCTCTGTAAACATTCCATTTGTTATCCTCCTAGGATCCCTGTAATGTAGTAACCCTCTTTTACATCATAGCAGAATTTTTATCTTTCTTTCAAGGCACCGTTCAAGTGCTACTATCTCCCGGAAACCTTCCCTGATCCCCCAACTACTAGTGACCTCTTCCTTTTTAATTTCCATTTACTACACATGTTTACATATATGTTGTATATGCTTACTCATATGTAAGCTCCTAAAAGACAGGATTGTTTCATTTTGATCTTTCTCTCACCAATACCAGTCCTAGTGCTTGGTACATATAAGAGACACAATAAATATTTGCTGAGGTTAATTGAATGGAATTTTAAAAGTAAAAGTAATGATGCCTGCTACATTTTAATGTGTAAAGGATTGTTGTAGGTGCACTAAGATGAGAACTTAGTTATCTTAATTAACCAAATGCAAACTATCATAATAAAAGCATTCATGGGAGAGAAATTCTGGGATATTAAACTTAATTATTTCCTCCAAAAGGGAGATGTTATAGGAATAAAATAATTGAAATCTAAAATTAAACATCATAATCATAAGGTACAGAATTTATATTTTAAAAAATTGACTTCCTAAAGATATAAAAGTCAGGAAATATTTTCACAGTTTAGAGACATATCGTTACCAAGAAATGTTAAAATTTTGTTTCAACAGGAAAGACAAAATAAATCCAATATTAATATTAAATTAACCTGGTAGTTTTTTTTGAAACCACAATACACTTTTCTTCTGAATGCTTTTTTAAAATATAGTTAACTACTTGCACTTTATTTCTAATGTTTACTTTTATGAAATCTATTCAATATGCATTTAAGTAATTTCAAAAGTTCCACTTGGGAAAGGTGATATCTACTTTAAATTATCTATTGAGGCTTTTGCTAATTCTGGCAATGCGATCAGAGACCCTTGCTGTATTTCTTAATGTGATTCCTTCATTATGGAAGATCATCAAAAGTACAAAGATAACAATTTAAAATTAGTAACCAGGAACAGAAAAAATGTTATACTAAAAGGAATTCTGGCACATCTTACCATAAATGCTGAACTATTTTTATATAATATCTCATCAAAAGGTTCACCTTATGAAATATAGATTGTCAAGAAGAAATGTACCCTTAACACAGGGGTAGGATGCACCTGTGTAGATCTTTTAAAAACAGTAGCAGAGGAAAGCAAAAGATGAATAATTTAAAAAAAACACATACAACAGAAAACAAAATACTAATAGAAAAAGAGAAAATTAGAAAGTATAGATTATGAAAGAAGGGCATAATTTACTTTCTACCTGAAACCTACTGATAAATGAACAGAAGATATCTATAAAAAGACAGGGCAGATTAGAATCAGTTTGGGAATACATAATCAGGTCTTTAGTCTTCATGAATGCTGCTAACTAGTGAATAAAATAATGAAATATACTTGTAGTCAAGAGAGGTGGACTATATCTCACCTCTGCCATTTACTACTTATAAGACTTTTAAAAAGTCACTTCATCCTTTGGGGCCTTAATTTCCTCATCTATAAAATATATGTATGTATGTATATGCATGAAAGAGATAGTTGAACTAGAAGTGTTCTAAAGTCACTTCCAATACCCAAACTTTGTCATCCTATGATTAAAATGATGCTACTTCTTAATGGTAATAATGCTTTTATACAATTTTACAGTCATGATGTTCAAGATAACCCAGAGAAGTTATAAATGTGTAGCTCTATGTTTCTGCAATATAGAGCTGTATTCTTTCTTTCTTTAATGACATTAACCATGCCATAATTAAGTTGTTGATTGCTTCTAAGCTGCAAAGTAGATGTGGCTTATTAGACATTTAGCTTTATAGGCTAGAAGGTTTTAGTTAGCATAGCAATTGATTTGGGGGCTGGGGTGGGAATCCAGCTTCCTAATACAAACTGTAGCTGTGAATGATAAGAACCACAATAGACAGAAATCCTTGACTTGATTAACTTAGTGACCTACAAAGAGGGTTGTCTCTTATTCCAGCAGAGCAGAACAGAGAAATACTTATTAATGGTTCTATTCAACTCAAATTCTAGAGATTTCACTCCCCAATCCCTAATAGCTATTCACCATCCTTCCTGGATTAAGTCTGAAGGCTTCTCCTTTTATTGTTAGATCTGGGATACTAAAAATCAAGTCAAAGAGAAGTATGTAAACTTAAATAATGATCATGGATTTAGAGCTGGAGGTTAAATTTCACTTTGGAGGTTAAATGAGGGTTTGCATAAATAAGCATGCTCTTATATTCTTCTTCCTGCCTTGGCATTTCATTGATTCTGCTGGTCTCTAAACATTAATAAAAGTTACTTAAATGAATGTTAAATCAATTTGATCTTTTTAAGAGGAGTTGTCATGTGGAGTATATGTTTTGCATATACAAATTTTAAAGTAATCTCTTTGTATGAATAGATGAAAAGTATATACACTTACTTCTTTATTTCTATTAAGGATACAGCCTATTTTCCAGTGACAAATGCTGACAATTTAGGAGTCATTCTCAATTTGTATGTTTCCCTTACCCCCCAAATCCAATTGGCTAGTTAAGTATCATCAATTCAACCTTCACAACACCTCTCAAATCTGTCTCCCCTCCATTCATACAGCTATCACATTTGCACAGATCTTCATCACCTCTCTTCTTTCCCCAGTATCCTCTTACTTGGCCTCCAAACTTCTAATCTCTTCTCTTCATTATGATCCACACAACTGAGTGAATAATATTCCAAAAGCAGAGGTGTCACCATATCACTCCCTGGCTTAAGAAGTTTCAGACTGCTAATAATTTTGAAACTAGCCTACCATCATTCTGCAATGACTGAGCTAACATCCAAATACTCTGAGTATGAAAAAGGTTTGCTGATAATGTGCCAATGTAGCCCAAGTGGCTTTGGGAAGTGGGTTCTAATTTTTCAGTGTTGTTTGTTTCTATGATGCACTTGTGAAGATTGGCCTCAGAGTAAGAAGAAAATTGGGTTTGAAGGTATCTGACATTGAGTAGCTATGCTACAATGGGAAATTCATTTAAATCCTTAGAGTCTCAGTTTCCTGATTTATAAGATGAAGGTGATAGTATCTATATAGTGGAGAGCTATAGAAGTAATTGGTAAAGAGGGTCAGATAATTGACAGAAATAAATTAGGATGCAAACAGTTGACATTAGACTGGACTAAATGCTCCATTTCTTAAGAATCCTGAAATAGAGGTTTCCCCCTCTTCCTTCACCCTCTCCTAGCCCTGAGGTGCAGATGTTTCAAATACCTAGTTTTTTTCATGGAGGGAACCATTTTTTCAACTATTCTAAAAATAATGAATGGGATCATCAAAAAAAAGCATTCAATAATTTGCTATGGAAACATACGAATGTCTTTAGTTTTTTGGGAAGTCACAAATTTCTAAACAATATAAGGAAATCATACTATGAAAATTTGTGTCCATCAACCCAATCCTTTGACCTTTTCATTATCTCCTTTCAGACTCATGGCAATCTCTAATGCGGGGCCATATGGCTTTGTCCCTGGCTTTTCTTCATTCAATATTTTAGTCCGTGCCTCAGGTGAGATAGGACCTCTCAAAATTTCACATAACATATAGCTGAGGAAAGTTTAGATTATAAATTCAGGATCCAAAAAAATCTCAAAAGACTATAAATTAAGAAAGGTGAAATTTAAATAGAATGAATGTGAAGTATCCTGCTTAGATTAAATAAATCAGCTGCATACACACACACACACACACACACACACACACACATATATATGTATATGTGTGTATATATATATATATATATACATATATATATATATGTATATATATATATATAGGACAGGAAAAGCATGACTAGACAACAGTTCATGTAAAAAAACACATACAAAAAACTTTGGGGTATTAGCAAAAGAAATGTTCTACATGAGCAAACAGTGTTATGTAGCACACTCCCTGCCCCACACCAATGCTAAGGTAATTTTAGACTGTATTAATAGAAACATGATGTCTAGAATAAAAGAGGTACTCTTCGCATTGAACCTTGCCACAGAGTACTGAGTTCAGTTCTGGTTTTTCGTCTTAAGAAAAATTTTGGAAAATAGGAGGCTATTCATGGTCTGGGGAGAAGAATTAAAACCATGCCATGGAAGGATTTGTTCAAAGAAGTGAGTATACAGAAGAAAAGATTTAAGAGGCACAAGACAGCTGTTTTCAAAAATTTGAAGGACTTTCATGGAGAAGAGGAATTTGACTTGTTTTGTTTCATCATCAAATTAGAAGAAACTTGAAGGTTAATGAGATAAGGAATTCAGCTGAAATGAGGCAAAGATTCCTAATAAGAACAGTTCCACAGATGAATTGGTTGTGTTGGATAGTAGAGAATTTTTTGTTATAGGAGATCATCAAGAGGAGCTTAGATCATAAATTAATTGGACACTATATTAAAATGAATTGATTATTTAAGGATCATAAAGTGATGCATAAGAATCTGATAAAAAGATTTACTGGAAATTTTAATGATTAAGATCAGTCTTCCAATAATAACAATACTAAATATGTATATATAGCTCTTTGAATTTTGGAATTTTCTTTTAATAAATATATGTCTAGACTTGCTTGTACCTTCATTTCCCCAAACCCATCAAACTTCTAAATTCTCATTTCATTGAAATTGCTTAAATTACTACAGATCCCCCCTAAACAGTTTAATGTTCACACATATTTCACACATCTAAACATAATTGACTTTTTGTTTTGTTTGCTTAATTAAATCTTAAGTAGGAACTGAACTCTTTGTAAGCCAGATTTTATAATAGTTTCATTTGATTCTTCTGTATTTATTAATGTTCCTATTTTGCCTTAACAGATAATACTAAAACACCTTTTTGTGAGTTTGGAATAGTGAATTCCACAGAGAATAAAAGTAGTATTAAAACAGAAAATATTTCTACACTCAAGATTAACACAAGTCACATAAACTATTTTGATGCTTACACAGATGTTCTACTACCCATACTAACACAGCTGTTGTGTTTAAGAAGAAACATTATAATTGAAATCAACAAAAACAAAACAAACAACAATAAAATCCTGGGAATTTTTATAGATGGAAAGCTGAACATGATTGTGATGTGAGCGGATTGTGACAGCCAAAAAAAGCTGATATGTCCCAGGGCTGCAAAAATAGTGTCCAGGAGAAGGGAGGTGATAATGTCCTTATGTTTTGCCCAAATTGGACTGTACCAAGGTATTGTCTTCAGTTTAGAGGGCAGTGAAAATATTACCAATTCACAATGTGCAAGTGTGGATTTATGACAGCTAATACCACTTAATGTGGAGAAAAAAAATAAAAAGGTTAAAATGTCAAAAATAATTTACCAATCCACCAACAAGTAGATATTACATATGTACATACATATATACATATACATACACACATATATATCAACATATCCACTATGTATACATATATATATATGTGTGTGTGTGTGTTTTACAAACCTAAAAACCCTATGAATATCAATGATTATTGTTGTTCTTGTGAACTGAATTATGGAGATGCAATGAGAAATAATTCTAATGAAGAAGAGAAAGGCAGGGGGAGGTTCATCAACCAAATTACAATTTTTAAAACTACATATAAAAATGTATCAATTGGCTTTGGACTTCTGAGGAATCAATAATTCCTAGGAGTCCAGCTCATTAATGGAATAGAGTGAATATCTCACACATATTCTCTATTTCAGCACATTTTAAAGGTTATATGGATACTGTTATGATTAAAGAAATACAAATTCATTTCAAAGTACTGCTGGTTTCATAGTTGTCTCTTTTTGTCATACATTTTTGTCACAATAGTAGCTTATCTGAGAGGCAATATGGAGCTCTGGATAGTAATCCAACCTCAGGGGCAGGAAGACCTGGACCCCAGTCCCAACTCTGACACATCTTATCTTTTGGACCCCGAACAAGTCATTTAACTGCTCACTGTTCCAGGTAACTTTCTAAGAATGTATGTTCAGTATAATTGCTAATTGGTAACTGTTAGAAAATTTCCTTACTGGAAAGATCCTTATAATGATCAAATCACAAGTTCAGACCTGCCTCCCCTCCAAAAAATGTAATTCATTCACCATCATGTCGAGCTCCTTAAAATTATTTTAACATAAAAGTGTTTTTGTAATTGAAAAGGTTGAAAACTATGATACACCAATTAACTAGGTAAATAGATTAAATGGGATTTTTCTATGAAAAAGGAAAACCAAGGTCAGCACTGCTGAAGAACATCAATTATCCACTCTTTGGTTATCACATTATTAGGAATGTCTTCTTAGTATAAATGTTGTTCTTTAAAATATGTATTCTAATACATAAAGAAATAGAACATATAGGCCCTCTCTTCAAGAAGTCTTTCTTTTAATGTATTCTTTATTGCATATTAGAATATTTTACATACAGTAGGTACATAATATATTCTTCTTAAATTAAACTTTTGAATTTGATTACTTTAAATAAGAACTGGATTGAGAATTATGTGTGACTTAGCCATTAAATACATAAAGACAAAATGACTTATTAATGCATGCTAGTCATTTTGTCTTCATGTATATAATGGCTAAGCCACACATAATTCTCACAGAGAAAGAACTAATAAATATAAATACATATAGAATCATTTTACATATATAGACATTTGTGTCTAATGGTAGGCATATAGGACTGGGAAGAAGTAAAAGGGGAAAAAGTTACAGGATAATTTTAATATATACTTAAAAGGAAAAGCAAGTTCCTGTACATAATGGATTTGCAGTTTCATGTGCAATCATCTTTTTTCTTTCCTATGTTATGAAAATGCTTGTTTTATTTCTTAAATACAGAATAAAACAAATTTTAAAAAAATTAACTTCAACATTCTCTCAAGAATTTAGAGGAGTCCATAGGCTACACCAGATTGCCAAAGTGATTCATGACACACAAAAAAGACTAAGAACAAGTTCTCTCTTCTAACAGGTGAGGAAACAAACTCTGAGATGAAATGTCTTATTCCAGGTTTGGCAATTATTAAGTGATACAGCCAGGATTCACACCCAGGTCCTCAGACTCCCAATCCAGAATTCTTTCTATTTTACCAGGCATCTGAGGCTCAAGACTGTTACTAAATGCTTTAAAGTCGTGGAGGGCTTTGGCCAAAGTCTAAATGTGCTTATTCAAAAACCTGGCATAATACAACAAGAAGGTCCCCCTTGGAGTCTGAAAGCTGAAAATTAAAGACCCAAAAAAGTCCTGTTGGAGGAGCAGAGGAACAATTCAGAGACTGCAATAATGTAAATGAAGAACACTAAGAGGAAGCTTAACTCAAGGTAAAAGAAATAACTAATCTTGGTCTTAGAGAACAATTTGTACAGATTTCTCTGCTCTTGGCATACAGGCAGACGGTCAGTTATTCTATTTACATTTCTATTTGCTTGTGTTTTGTTTTATTTTGTTTTTTGTAATAAGGAAGGGTAATATTCTCTGATGTTATTTGGAAAGGGAGACAGGAGGAGCCAGAAATGTCTAACAAAAAGCATCAGAATTTTTTTTTTAATTCCTGTGTAAGAGAGTGAGTTATTATCTTATGCAACTTCCTAGTCCTATATGAAAGCCCATATGACACTTTTAGAGACAAACTACTAGGCTGTATGTCTCATAGTTCTGGCCAGATGTTGAAACCCTTTTATTTTTACTCCATCTTGGAGAAATGGTCTATTAAAATGTGGTATTTACTGACCTCTTTCTTTTCTGCCTCCTGTAATGCAGCAAGGAAATCCTTTTTCCCACCCCCCTACCTCCTTCACATCATTCCCCCTCACTGAACTGCTTTAGCTGTCAGCAGCAGGAGCTGTTGATCTGATTGCTTGGCAATGGAAATTATCTGAATGAGCCTGTTTGCTGAAAGTAAACGGATAAGTGGTTAAAGAGGTCTTAAGAGAGGTTAATGACTGGCCAAGTCTTACCCCCCTTCTACCACAGGGCAGTATGGTTAGGGCTTCTCCTTTGGTTTCCTTAGCGGGGAGGCCAGACATCATTTACTTACACAATCTCCCTCTCTTTTCCCTCATTCTAACCTCAACCAATCTCCTCTATCCATTTCATTTAAGCAATACAACAATGGCTAACAAGGGGATTAGGGCAGAGAACATACAGCACCAATAATTACCCCATCACCCCAACAGTTAAAAATTTCAAAAAAAGAACTTTTCTGATTGAGAGAATGACAGATAGTGCTGTTAGCCTGTATAGCATTCCTGGCTTCAGAAATCATACATGATAACTTAAGAGTTAGAAGGCACCTTTGACATAATCATTTGTCATAAGACACTTGGTTTGCATTTGCTTTTCACATATAATACAATATGGAAAACCAAGAGCAAAATTGTGATAACAAAATTATTACGAAGCTACTGAATGAATTATGTGCTTTGAATATAATTGGAAATTAATACTAGCTATGCTGCTGAAGAGTATTTTTAAATATAGTATGAAGAAAATATTACCAATTCACAATGTGCAAGTGTGGATTTATGACAGCTAATACCACTTAATGTGGAGAAAAAAAAATTCAGAATTACCTTTTAAACACTTTTATGCTGTTGGGGCTGCCTCAGTTTACAGCTCCTACAGCTAAAGTTTTAGCAGGGTATTATAAAGGATTTTATTAATTGAGTTAAAGCCCCTTGTTGAATCATGCTTATTCTGGATAATAAAACTGTCTTCCAGATAGAGTTACATTTTCACATAGTCCTTTACCAGAGCTGAAAATAAACATTAGGAGATCCCATTTTTAGCTTTCACTAACATGTAAGTACAAATTTGTCCGCTAATCTGCGTTTTAAACTATTAGCATACAACATTATAATTTAATTGTATTTTGTGGAATACAGGGGGCTCTGCCTGGGGGAGAAAAGTGATGTTTATTTTTCCCCAATGATATATATAACAATTTTTGTATATATTTGAAATATTTTCATTATTTCTCAGAATGCCATAAAAAGCATACACAGGAAGATATCTCTCATCACATTTATATGTATCATAATATCTCAGTTTTAGGATGTAATGAAAATTATCACCACATATTTGACAACTTTCAGTGGAGACTAGGAAAGTGTAGATAAAAACTGTCCATAGTCCATAAGCTTCAAGTAAGAGACTTCCTACTTGTGTGTTATAATTTGTTTCAAGCATTAACTCTTTCATGGATCAACTTGATGTGCATAAGATTTTACTTGGAATCAGGAAGACCTTGTTTCAAATCCTGCCTTAGATAATTGATAAGCTCATGTGACCGTAAATAAAGGGCTTACTCAGCATCTCAGTTTACTCATCGGCAAAACAGAGATTTTAATAATAGTAGTCACTTCATAGTGTTGTTTTGAGATCAAATGAAATTATTCAAGAAGGAGATTTGTTATTACTACCTTACGAACTGGCATTATGCTACTACCTTCCTCCTGTATGCTATATATACTCTGGGGATCTACAATAACAGAACTGTTATTCTGGAAGTCTCAAAAGCGGGTTAGAAAATTAAGGAATGAAAACAGTTTGCTATACCAGAAGTTCACAAACTTTTGTGTTTCAGGACCATTTTACACTTTTAAAAAGTATTGAAGATCCCTCCCTATACCCCCCTCTCGCCCATCCCCAAGTTTTTGTTTTTGTGGGTTATATCCAGAGCATGCTGGTAAATGTCCAATAACAAGCTATTAAGAAAATTGAAAAAAAGAAAATATATCTATAACACACTTTTATGTCTAATCTGCATTATTAACATTTTCTCAATTATTTTCTTAAGTGTAGATAAAAAAGAGAAAGAAATCAAGCCCTGATTTATCATGTTTGCTGATTTCTAAAGTATGAGCTGACATTGAAAATATAATAATTGGTTCTTGCAAGCCAGGATAAGCTGGATATAATTAGAAATGGAAACATCTAAGTATTATTTTGAAAATAATTCTGACCTTGCAGATCTCCTTAAAGAGCTTCAAGGACCACAAGGGTTGCCTTGAGAAATACTTCATTAGACTATTCAAGTCACACAGAATTTATCATCATATTTGCCTCCAGCAACTAGTACATTAGTAATAGGTTCTTAATCAATGATAAACACAGGAGTCCCCCCCCAAGGTTGGTTAATAGTAAGAAAGACCTAACATGGATAAAACTAATAGGGAGAGAAGCATCATTTGAGTAAAATGGTGCTACAAATCCCACCCAACACTCAGATTTTATAAGCTTAACATGAGAAGGTATTAGGTGAAATGGTATAGGGAAGACCGGGGGAAAGAACATGAGATCCTTCCCCTCCCACCCCAAAAAAACCCAACAACAAAATAATTGTGCTCTTAATATTTAAAAAAAATACTGTTACAGTGATTACAAGTTGTGGATGGACTGCTTTAAAAAGCCTAGTTTAATAAAATAGCCATCTTAAAACAACTTCATGAGGTTAATTCTTAGACCAAATGATATTTATTTATTTTGAATTAATTGCTGCAAATTCTAGGTACTGCCCCTCCTTCCCTTTTCTCTCTGTACTTTACACCAATGTATATGTGTTTAAAGCAGCATTTATTTACTTTGATGTTTGACATTTGGTATTAATCATATTTGTGTAAATAAATAAAAACACTAAGGTAGAAGGATTATATGTAGACTTTAAAGTGAAATAAACAAATACATAATCATCATTCTCAATAAGTTTTCCCTTACAAACAGGCAACATCTCCCTCACCTACCACTGTGTTTGCTGTGCATATCACGATATAAATCCTTTGACATATGTTGCCCACGTAAAAAAATAATAGGGATGACTTATTTTCATTGGCAGTAATATTAGAAAATAATCTTTAGTTCTGCCATTATATAGTCATGTATGAGAGGTAACAAATATGTAAGTCTAGGTTAATCTATGATCCTGCGGTCAGTACAAGGTTTCTGTCTAAGCATTATTCACAAGAAGGATATATTTTTAAGTGGGTCAACTTCTTACAGTGACTATCCTGGAAGTAACTTCTTAATTTTATTTTATTTCAAGACTTATCAAATATTTAATCACTTCATATACTATTTTGTTAAAAAAGTCTCCAGTTGTCTGAGTCTTCCAGGTTGGTGACTAGCTAAAATCTTTTCCTCCCTCCCTTCTTTCCTTCTTTCCTTCTTTCCTTCCTTCCTTCCTCCCTCCCTTCTTTCCTTCCTCCTTCCCTCCCTCCCTTCTTTCCTTCCTTCCTTCCTTCCTTCCTTCCTTCCTTCCTTCCTTCCTTCCTTCCTTCCTCCCTTCTTCATTCCTTCCTCCCTCCCTTCCTCCCTCCCTTCTTTGGTTCATTCATTCCTTCCTTCATTCCTTCCTTCCTCCCTCCCTTCTTTCCTTCCTCCTTCCCTCCTTCTCTTCCTTTCTCCCTCCCTCCCTCTCTTCCTTCCTCCCTTGCTCCCTTTCTACCTTCTTCCCTTCCTTCCTCCCTCCCTCCCTTCTTCCCCTCCTCCTTTGCTTGTGAATTCAACAGGCTGGAAAACTGCATAGGGACAACTCTCTACCAATGCTGGTTGACAAATCATATGTAATTTATAATCTCAGAGAGTTGCACAGGGCACTCAGAGGTTATATGACTTGCCTGTAGTCATATAGCCACTATATGTTAAGGTGAGATTTGAACCTAAATATTCTGGACTAGAGACCACTATGCCAAACTGCTGAGATCAGCATTTATTTATGCTGGGATTTTTACCACCCAAATAGTTTATTTGCCACCATATGCAGGCCTAATATTCTTAAAATGAAAAAAAAAACTGAAGAAAAAAATCCCAAAAGTTCAAAGATCACTGCCCAAATACCTAAAGTACTTAGCATAAATTTATAATTTCTGTTTTAGATGCAAAGCCCTTCTCAGTTCCATTAACAGTACAATTTAGTCTCTAAGAGATACATTCGGTATGATTTTGTAAAGATAAAATAAATGTAGGATCTGAAAAATTGTTTGGGGCAACAGAAAGGGATTCATTAACTCACTTATTTGTGTGGAATATCCAGGATCAGAGTATAAGCTGAGATCTAATAACTTAACCAGTTCATTTTTACCATTGATCCAAGAGCCATGACACCAGATTGCACATCTAAGGGGCTGAATAAAGACTGCTTCCTAAGCTGCCAGGCAGGAAAAGAAAAATGTAAGTGGAAAGAGCAACACAGAGGGCATTTTCCCTCATTGATTTTTAAACAATATATTCTTTGATGGTGACTATTGCTTCCTTTCATTAACTTGAAAGAACAAGCTGCTGCTCTGGGAGATTTAAAGGCTTAATAAGGTACTCTCATTCTGAATGTGACTTTCACAATATTTATAAAGACATTGTATTTAATGTGTTGAACAATGATTACTTCTTCAGAAGATTTTAAGTAAGCAAAAATAGATTTGTTTACAGGAATTTTTTTAAAAAAACACAACTTATTTACAACTATAAACTCTGGCTCTCCCTCTCAGCATTCAGACATTCTAAAGAAAATGTATTATTGATTTAGCTGTTTTCCAGAAAAGCCAAAATTAAAATAAGCAGTGTTGCAATTAATTATTATTTGAACACGTTCTAGTAGACTACCTCAATCAAAAGAGGTCACTTTACTTTGGTATAACTTTCTAAAAGATATATTTTGCTTCCTGTAATTCAATGGCAGGTTCACTCTGAAAATATTTCTATGTATGGCAGTTATAATGTTCTTTTTTAAAAGCTAAAGTACCTTAATTAATGACAGTTTTCCTACTGAGGTTAAGAAACCAACAAATTTCACTTTTGGGTCAATAAAGATATCTTTTCTTTCATACATTTCCCTCTTTACTAATCCAACCAATCACCTATTAATAATAATAATAATGAAAACTGAAAAAAAGAGTGCTTTACTAAGTGCTTTCATCACAACGACTCCATGTATAAATATTGTTCCCATTATATAGATGAAGAAACAGCCATGGTGAAATGCAGTCACAGCTTTATAGCATACCCAGAATTCACATGCAGAACTCTAGACTTCAAATGTAGTATTCTTTTCCCAATGCCTTAGAGACAAACAATCACCAAAGACTGATCTTATGTAAGTCATTTAACCTTTTTGGGACTCAGTTTCCTTATCTGTAAAATGAAATGAATTAGATGGGCTGGAAATTTATTCCTAAATCTACAATCCTATGAACTAAAAAGTCATTACTATTACAAGAAGGCCATCTATTATCTACTATATACCAACTACACATTTTCTATTTTAAAGAATAGAAATATCAACCTAGTAGCAGTATAGAGCATAGAGTGCAGGGAGTAAAAGAAGGGAAAAAAAGTATTTATAAGTGCCTGTAATGTACCAGGTACTGTGACAAGGGCTTTTCAACAGATATTGTTCCATCTGATTCTCGTGACAACGCTGGGAGGAAGGTGCTGTTAGGATTTTAATTTTACAGGTAAGAAAGCTAAGGCAAAAGGAGGTTAAGTGCTTGCCCAGAGTCACACAGGTAGTTAAATGTCTGAGGCTAGCTTTGTGCTGGAAGGTGCGATAGAAGATGGCAAGGAGAAGGGTTTTGTCCAGATAAAGAGACTAGGAATTTATTACAGAATTTCAGTTACGTGGATATGAACTATGATGGTGGCCTTTAGAATGAAAAGATAATCACATATTTAAGATATACTGTGAAGGAAAACAAATTAAAAAAAATTTGAAGAAGATACTGAGGAAGAAAAAGAAGATAATAGGATCTAGATAGCCGCTTTGTTTACAAAGGGCTTTACTTAGGTCATTTCCTTCGAAATTCTTAATCATTCTGCAAGGTAGTTTCTGGAAGTTCCATTCTTCTCATTTTAGAGATAAAACATCTAAGTCTGAGAGAAGAGTAGGAACTAGATAATGATGCAGAAAAGGAGACTGAGAAAAAGCCACCAAATATGTAGAAGCAGAGCTAAGCAAGACAATCCAGAGAAAATAAAGTATGCAAGAAGAAAGCATGGTCAAGAAAGACAAATGCTACAGAAAATTCAGGAAAGTTGAATATTCAGCTAAGGGCACCAGACTTAGAAATTAAGAGGTTGGTAGTGTGGGGATCTAGAAGTCAGGAAGATCTGAGGTCAAATCTGGCCTCTAGCTGTGTGACTCTAGGCAAGTCACTTAACCCTGTTTGCCTCAGTTTCTCATCTATAAAATGAGCTGGAGATGAAAATGGCAAACCACTCAAGTACCATTCCCAAGAAAACCCCAAACGAGGTCACAAAGAGATGGACATGACTGAAAAAAAAAAACAACAAAAAAGATTGAACTAAAACCAAATTTTGGGAGAGAAAAGTTTTAATTGTGACAAATATTGCTAATATCAAATCAAATATCAAATAATACCTGCCATTATTCCTAATAATTCTACTAATGTCAGAATTTCATTAATGTCCTTGTATTCCTAATCTTGATACTTACTCTTGATTAGATTGAGCTGAACCACGCTCTAAATACTACCCTGAGATGTTACTCCGTAAACCAGAGGTTCCAAACTAATTTGGCTACCTGCCCCCTTTAAAAAAAAATTACCCAGCACCCTCCTGGAAATCTGCTTTTTTAACCCTTTAACATTTTTCTTTGAAATTTGCATTTTCAAATATATATGTATGTATGTGTATATATATACATATGCTATATGATGCATCTTAAATTTAATAATTTATTATAAATTTGTGGGTTTTCTTCCTGCATTGAAATTTTGATGATGCAATATTGGGTCATGAAAATATGGTATCATATTTAAATAAGTCATTATACACACATATTCCTGCTGATGCAGGCTCGACTTCCTGACATTGCCTGCCAACTCTTCCTCGTTAAGGCCTGTCAGAAGACTTGACCACTGATGTGTTATAACTTGCATTTTGTGTGTTTATTCAGAAAATAATGTAATCACTATGACTTACATAATGGATGAAACATATAAAATTTTTTTCAAAATTTTCTTACCTTCTCTTCCTTCTACTGCTCCCTTATTTTTTCAATGCCCCCCCCACCCAATTGCACCTGAGGCTACTACAGCCCTCACTATTGTTCCAGCACCCCTGACTTTGGGAACCTCTGCAAAACCACCTTGAGACAGACCAGTTTCCAAAGCAGATGCTAATATCCTTGCTCCCTTCCACTGGAGTTCGTGGCATGAAGGGCAAACCAGCCTGAATGACATGATATTCTTTGCTTGGATTGCTGAGGGCAGCTAGCATTGCCTGACCATGCCCTACTACCTAATGCAACTCCCTCCTTCTTTTCTCCTAAAAAGGATAAGAAACTTTTCTAGTGAGTTTGCTAGTGGAACATCCCCCAGGGTGTCAGATTTGCTACCTTGTTATCTCAATTAAAAACCCTTTATTCCTCCACTTATGACATTTATTTCAGGACTTCACAACTGAATAATAAGTTCAGAAGTCAGAAATGCATAAGGTTGAGGAGTGAGTGATAGTTTAGGAAAGAGAGGATTGTAGATAGCTTTTTTTCCTGGGAATTTGGCTATGAAGGGAGAGACATACATGGTAACTTGAGGCAATGGAAGGATTAGGTGAGTGATTTTTTTTTAAGGATGGGCATGTTTGTGCATAAAAGTAAATAAGCCAGTGGATAATCAATTTGTAGGTAGAGATTGGAGATTAGAAACAGAGGGAGGATAATTTTCATTGTTTTTTTGTGTTAATAGGAAATGATACTGATTTTTTTTTAAAGAGAGAAGTAGTAAAAATAAATTTTAAAAGCAGGAAGGGTAAAGGAAATAAATTCTCTATTTCTTGTATCTTGCTTTTCATTTCCCACCTGACTGCTCACCTGTATTACTATTGTTTTTTTTTAGCAATTTGGGGAAATAGATACTTCATAAATAATACATGAGTTTCTAAGGACAGCTACAAAGCAATGAAAATTATATTTAAAATTTAAGAAAATTTGGAAGTTTAAAAATGTAATTTCAAGATACTACACATATGAAACTTACAAGCTAAGTTCTAAGGAAAGTTCTAAGCTGAATTCTAAGGAAAATCTAGGAACTATTATTAAGTTATGCTAAGAAAGAATGTTTCATAAAAATGTGTTAATATAGTATGCCATTCTCTAAAATATAATATTCCTTTAAAAGCTTAACAAGCTTGAAGCGCAGATTTCACAGAAATTATTCTTCTGCATTTTAACAAGGTGGGTATGCAAACTAGTAATATGAAGAGATATGTCATTCTGTTGATACCCTGGGGTGCTAAGATGGCAGGATTGGGAGACATTTACCCAAAGATTGGCAGGAATTCTGTCAAGGACTTAGCTCAGTAATTGATGGGAAATCCAGACTACTTAGACAGAATTGATTAGAATTAGTCTCTACAGGATATCATGGCACCACATGGATACAATTAGGACACATGTCCAATGCAAATAACCCAGATTCTGGCAATGGGAGTTATGTTTTTTAGATGAATCCAAATTTTCTGCATCTTCAAATACACGAATTATACATGGTACACACTGATGATCTAATAAGTGAAGGAACACAAAAATTAAGATGAAAGGCTTGCACTACTAAACATCATGACAATAGGAGCAAACCATGATTTAAGTGACTACTTTGGCAGGGATGACAAAGCACATTGCTTCTTAATGTTGGCTTATTGAAACGGCCAAATAATATTCATGTTAATAAACTGTGGGATTCCAAGTTTGGAGATTTTGGTCTTCATCTTCTCTAATCAGTGAAAGCTTTTCATCCAAAATGATTCTCAGAAAATCAACTGTATATGGTAAATTTTGCTCAGCCTCACCTTGCTCCTCTGTAAATCCCACCTTTCTAAACAAAGTCTTCCCAGCATTGCTCTCTTAATTGAATTCTGGAGGAAGGTCTCACATTACTGAGGTGTATGCTTGCCTTGAAACCTGGGTTATTTTTACTCTTTGAGAGTAGGTGAAATGTAAGCATAAAATAGTACTGCATAGAGCAACATACTAACTCCTGCATCTTATGGTATAATGCAACTTTTACTTTACCAAATTATAAATCACAAGAAGAGATAACTCTGAGCAAAAATGTCAAGGCAGCCAACAAGACTTCTCTTTAGTGCCCTGAATACTTCTTTCTATCACCCACCCCAACGAATTCCAATATCCTTATAACAATCTTCTTTGCCAGGCTCCCTCAAATGAACCTGTCCTTTCCTAAGGACCTAAATGTCCTAGAACTTCCAGTTGCTCTCTTCCCAAACCAACATAAATCTGTACTGCCACTCATTTGTCAGGGTCCCTAAAGCTGTGTACTGCAGCCTCTTCATCAGGTCTGCTAAAGCAGCTATCAAGGAACCTTTGGACTATTTATTCTTGCCAGGCAACACATTTCAATTTTTACAAGGGCATTCTAGAAATAATTTCTTAACGCATAAGGATGGTTAAAATGGTGACAATTTCTGGGTAGGTAGCAGGGTGGTGGGTAGAAAGATTTGGGATATTGTCTGCACTCTGACAATAATGTCAGAGAATTACCTATTTCTTCCTACCTCTACAGGGGTCTCTAATTCAAATAAGTATGTGTCATGAGGAGACATTCTTTAATCACTATGCTAGTTCATTCAACCTACTAATGCACAGAATGCAAAAACATGCAACAAGATGGCAATGGATATTCTCTACCTCTACCACATACACATGTCCCTCTTTTCAAGCACAAGTACAGTGAGGTTTGGATCAACTAGTGGCACTGGTACTAACTGCATCACAGAATGTATAAACTATATTTGGGCTAGCACAGAAGTACAATTATGCCATTTTTTCATAGCACAATGGAACCTTTTCAATCAACATTCTTAATTGACTTCTTTACTTAAAATCAGTGTTCCCAATAGCCATAGCTACTGATCAATGTGACTGGACCAAGAGCAAGAGTTTCAACTGCTGTTTTCAGACCATTCAATGAACTTTGTTCAGGAAGCTCATGCAATTAGATTATCCTCACTTCTATCACCTACCAATTTCAATTCCACTCACAACTTTCCCAATCATTTTAGTACCTTGTTCATCAACTCATTTCCCCGATTTTCTACCATTATTTTGAAGGACTTCTATACTCAATGACAACCCTTTTAAAACTCTGATCTCAAAGTTCCTTGTTTTTATAGACAGTATCAAAGATCTGGAGATGGATGGAAATATAGACAGAATTTGGTTTGCTTAACCTGGAGAATAGACTTAATGGAGTCATGATGATTATCTTGAAATATGCAAAATGCTACATTATAAAGCAGAAATAACAGACTTGTTCTGCTTGGCCTTAAAGGACCAATAAACTGAAATGGCACATTTAGGTATAGTTTAGGGAAAGAGTGTCTAAAAATTAGATTGATCCCAGAATAGAAAGGGCTGCCTTGGGACATAATGAGTGCTATTCCCACTTCCCTTCCCTGGAGGTCTTAAATAAAAATGGCTAAATTAATTATTGGAAAACTTTTTTTTTAAATTTAAATTTATTTATTTAACATATTTGGTTTTCAGCACTGATTTTCACAACAGTTTGAATTACAAATTTTCTCCCCATTTCTACCCTCCCCCCCCCACTCCAAGATGGCTTATATTCTGGTTGCCCTGTTCCCCAGTCAGCCCTCCCCTCTATCACTCCCCTCCCCTCTCATCCCCTTTTCCCTTCCTTTCTTGTAGGGCAAGATAAATTTCTACGCCCCATTGCCTGTGTATCTTATTTTTTAGTTGCATGCAAAAACTTTTTTTGTTTTTGAACATCTGATTTTAAAACTTTGAGTTCCAAATTCTCTCCCTTGTGTATGTATGTGGAAAACTTTTAATAAGCACTTTGTATTTGCATATTATGTGCTAAGATATCTAGAGTGGATTATTGTTTGTCAGGAATGATATAGGGGTTTTTCCTCTCCCAATACAGGGTGGACAATATAGCCTCAGAACTCACTTCTGATTCTGAGATTAGGGGTTCTAATAAAGACAGGTGGGGAAATGCTATCTTAAAGAAACAAAAATATTGATTATTAACAATGAGTATATAGAAGATTTATCCATTATCTTTTTCTCTGGACAATTTGTCCTTGACCTCTCTGAAGCAATTGGCATTACTACTTGCTCAGACTTGTAGTCCAGTATGTTACATTCTTAGGATATATATATAAAATGTGGGGGGTAGATAGATGGTGCAGTGCATAGAGCACTGAGCCTGGAGTCAGGAAGACCTGAGTTCAAATCTGGTCTCAGACACTTACTAGCTCTGTGACCCTGGGCAAATCACCTAACCCTGTTTGTGTCAGTTCCTTATATGTAAAGTGAACTGGAGAAGGAAATAGCAAACCACTCTAATATCTTTGCCAAAAAAAAAAAAAAACAAGAGTTGGAATGACTAAAATGATTGAACAATTAATATTGTTAGATACAGGATGAGTTATAAACAGCTTTCTCTTTTTTATGTCAGTATATTTAAGTATGTGTATGTGTGGTGTGTGTGTATATGCATGTATGTATGTGCATATATATATAAATGCATGCATGTATATTTTCATACCACTTTCTCTTTTTTATAACAGAAGTTTGGATATGTGCATGCATATGTATTTGTATGTAAATGGGAGCTTGCCACAGAAAATGCAGAAATGCAGAATTATTATAAACTCATTTCTGTATTAGATATATCTGTATGTAACTAAATTATGAATTAGACAATTAATTATTTTTTGTTTTTGCTCTTGATCCCCCATGAGGAGGAAGGAGTTTTACTACTTTAACCTTCCCAGGGGCCTGGAGAAGTAGCAGGGGATAAAATACCATGGATAAACAGAAAACCAAATCTTTCTTTATAAAATAAGCATGTGAAGAAAAGGCAAGAAATAATTTTCATTGAATTTTACTTTCTCCTGCTATCACTTTTATATATATATTTTAATACCTATAATTGAGAGTGAGATACATGGAAATACACTAGAAATGAGTAGCTTGATGAGATTAAGTGGGTGTAGAAAGCTGAGGAAATAGTGACGAAAGGGCTAAGTAGTTCTAGCATGATTTTCCAATAAATATGCTTAATGATGATATACACATATATTAAAAACACAAAGGAAAAACCAACTAAGGTGAATGATCCTTCCAATTCTTCTAGGTCTTAAAGCAGCACATCTTAAGAAAAGTGAAAAAAAAATATTATTTTTTTATCAAAACCACATTTTAAATGTAGAATACATAAAAAAGGATATGGCTTTTAATTGTATTTTGTAGACAAGTTTATATTCGGGAACACTGTGCATTTCTGAATGCACATTTCTCCAAAAATATATGTTATACTCGTAGAGCATACATAGCAGGTATTGAGTAAATATTTGTTGAATTTCACAACTATCTTATTTTTAAAAAGAAGTTATTTCATATTCAAAAGTCAAATTTTATTTTATATTTATATATATATATATATATATATATATATGTAGAGAGAGAGAGAGAGAGAGAGAGAGAGAATTGATTTTGAGTTAAAAACTATTCCAAATAATGTATTTTCCATCTCATCAAAAATAGTATTATTGCAATGGCGATAACTTAGATTTTCTAATTTGTACTGTTAATCCTCAACAAAATCTAACTCTAATTCCTTACAATGACACTGACATGCCCTGGGTTCCTGAAGGCTATGCCAAGGAGCAAAAGCTCTGGTAGGTGCCATCGAATCAAAAATATTTCAACTACAGTTCTGAAAAACAAATCCACCTGTTTGCTTTCTGAAGACTAGCCTAGATATGTAAAGCAAGGTATGTCACTAGCAGCTACTGTGTTGCCTTTCTGTTCCCACAGATATGCCATTTGGAGAGGTGGCAAAAGGGTATTCAGTACTTAAAATTAAATAATTTTTAGTCTGATGTACCAGTGGTTGGTTCTTAACTTTGTAGATTAAGACTGATTTTAGGGTTCCACAAACTTACATGGTGGAGAAAATTATCTTTGTTTTTCTATAATTCATTGCTTTTGTAATCTTATGAATTTTAATTTATGCATTTAAAAAGATTCTGAGAAGGGGTCCATAGGTTTCAACAGAATTTCAAAGGGCTTTATGAAACAGAAAAGATTAAGAATTCTTCAAAGATAAACATTTATTACTGGTAGTCCAAATGTGAGATATCTGTCTAGCAACTGAGCTGATACACTATTGGAAGAAACAAATCACTACATATTAGGATGCTATATTTGAAAGTAGAAGACTTAAAGAACCTGATGCTTAATGAAACCACAGGATACAGATTTTGTTCAGTAAGAAAAAAAAATAACTTGGCCAGGTTACTTTCATTCTGCCCCTAAATGTAACAAAAATACAACTTAACAGGACATTGGGTCATTTTGCTTATAGTAGTCATAATAAGCACGAGCAAGGTGGCAAAGAATGAACTAGAGAAATCCTAAAAGAACTTAATAAAATGCTACAAAGTGAGGCAATGGTGACTTTAATGGGAAGGTAGATACAGGAGAGGGAAGCAAAAACATTTACTGAGAAATATCACATATAATTAAGAAATGAAAGAACTAGGAGCTGCATAGAGCATATGAAAAGAGAGACAGAAGGCATTAATTAGTCTTTGTAAATCACCAATTCCACAAAAAGGCAATTTATTACATCTAATAATAATAATAAATAGTATTTATGTAGGACTTTGGGGTTTGCAAATCACTTTACATATGTTATGTCATTTGATCCTGCAACAGCCTTTTAAGATAGGTGTTCATATTAGCCTCATTTTACAGAGAAGGAAACGGAACTTGAGAAAAGCTAAATAACAACAAAAGCCTAGTTACCTAGTGAGAATTATTCTAGAATAAGCTGTCTTTATGCAGTCAGTCGATCAACTCATTAGAATAAAAATCAAAATTAATATCAAATAAGGAAGGAAACAATCACTTATTAAGCACCTACTATGTGCCTAGGCCCTGTCTTTAGCACTTTACAATTATTAGCTCATTTGATTCTCACAACCACCCTGGATGATCGATAGTATTCTCTGCATTTTACAAGCAGTAGGTAACTTGTCCCATGTCACACAACTAGTAGGTGTCTGAGGCTGCATTCAAACTCAGATCTTCCTGACTCCAGGATTAGTGCTCTATTTACTGTGTCACCTGGTTAGAAATGATAAAGATGAGATGTCACATAAAATTACAACAGCTTCAATCTGACCTCTTGAAAACCTGCCAGCTCTAAAAAAGAAATAAAATAAAAGGTATTGTCACTGAGAATCAATCTTTTTTTCTTTTTCTTAGAAAACACTGACTAGTATAAATCAGTTGCCAATTCAAAGAGGCTACATTCTACATTGTCCCCATTTTTTTCCACCAAAAAAGTTTAATACCTGTAGGTTATTGCATACTCTTTAAACTTTTTCATTATACTATTAAAAAATGTAGGGGGTAGAGGTAGATTTTATTTATAATTACAATTGTTCCATAACATATTGCTTCTGAGCAATCTAAAAACAATATTTAAGAAAGTAAAAGTCTTTTAGAAGATGCAGATATGTGCAAGAGTATACACATTGAATATCCCTCAATTTCCATATATAGTATGTATATGTGTGTGTGTGTGTGTGTATACATTCCTTGTCCAAATTTTAAGCTCAATACTTAAAGAAGCAAAGTAACACAATTTTTGATGGTAAGCATAATTTTTATGACAGCTTATTCCAAATTTAAAAGCAATGTAGCTGTAGATGAATCAATCTTATACCCATTTTTTATTGCCTTTGTATGCATAGATTTTATTTGGAAGGATGTATTTTTCTTCTTTGTTATCCATTTTAAAATTTGCTGCTCAATGATGTGTATCAACATCTAAACACTTGTTCAAATAATAGTTTAGTTTTCAACCTCATAAAAATAATCTGCACTTTGGAAAAATGTTGCAAACATACAATATGTGCACTTTGTTTTAAAAGGATGGAAAAAAATCTATCTTAAAGGATTTAAAAAAAGGGCAAAATAAAACATAATGACTCATCTGTACTATTACAGAATAATTTCTAAAGAGGCACTTTAGAAGCTTTTAAAATGTGTTCCTGAATTGATGGAACATAATGTGTAAATGTGTAATAGTATATGTAACATCTTTTAAATCCAAGGTCACTCATTTCCTCAGATATTTAATTAGCGTATACAATTATTTAAGCTGTTATAGTCGATCAAGTCATGACATACATGTTTCTTTATTATGATTTTTCTCTTATTTTGAAAACCACTGTCTAAAAAGTATCAATTTTGAGAAAATAAAAGTCAAATAGTGCTTAGCAAATATCCTCCAATAATTTTGCAGTGGCTAGACAGATACTCTGCATCAATTCACAAATGATTTATGCTTTACATTATCTTAAGATAAATAGAAATTTAGATTTACTAAACATAGGCCCTAAATAGTATCAAGAATTCAGCCTAAATTAGTCCAATGTCCTTGAAAATCCTTGGAAAATGACCAGGAAAGAATTATTTCTACAATAATTAAACCCTTATATTCTAGCTTGGTGAAAGGCAGGTTACACAAATAATGTACTGCCATTAATTCCAAACTAATACCAGGAGCTATCCTAGTGAAATCAATCCATTCAAAGTCAAATTACTGCAGGACTGACTATAACAGGCTGCTCAATTAACCTAGGCAAGAGCTTCCCTTTTCCTTAGCTCCCCTCCTCCAACAAAGCAATTCTTCTAGTTGGAAAAAAAACACTTCAAAATATTGTTTCTTTTATTCATACATGTGTATTTTTGGTTTAAAGAACAAGCAAATTTTGAATGGATAGTTTTCATAATCACTATTTTTCACTCCATTAATTTAAAGCCTTCTTAAATCCCAAAGCTTCTTCATATATATTTTTTCCTGCCAAAATTGGAAGACTGAAGATTAAAAGTTCACCTTTGTCTTCATTATACCTGGTAAATAGTAAGATCTTGATAGATCTTGCAGGCAGGAATTATAATCTTTTCCTTCCACCAGTCACATACCCAAGAAAGATCTTGAGATGTCAATAAAAGGAGTTTGGAGAAAACAAAGAAAGGCACAAGAAAATTTCTTTTAAAATAGTTATTTTTTAACTGAATTAATTCTTCCTGTGTTGACTTCATGTTAAAGGAAGTGTAATATTGTACAGAGAGCACCGAGAAACCTGAGTTCAAATTCCACCTCTGAAACTAGTTGCTGAATCATGGCCAAGTCATTTAATTTCTTTAAGCCTCTGTTTCTTCACCTAAAAAAGGGAACAATTATAATAAACCTAGAACTTAGATTAACAGTTTATGGGGAGGATTAAGGTGAAAAGTGTTCTTACAAGTCTTAAATGTAAAAAGCATACAAACGTTAGCTATCATGCATGCTTCAGAAATAAACCCAAGAGGAAACTCCATTGACACATTTTATTTAATAAATATGGCAACCATGAGATTTGTATTGTTTATAAATTCTCTTCTACCTAAATTGGGAAAGGCTTACAGTATAGTTTAAAAGAAAATGAAGGAAACTGGCTGCTTGAGTCAAGCATTTCTACCCCATACTCCCTTTCTCCTTTGAGCAAAAGTTAATCCTTCTTTGGCAAAGGTTCAAAGAAATTCAGACCCCAAATCAACTCTGTACTGGCCTTGTGCCTGAAATTTGTGTTTAGTAAAGTTTTAAAAATCACTAAAACCAATATTGTATGTGGCAAATATATTGACAGTACCAAAAGCAAGACTGTTCTTTTAAGGAATAAAGAAAAAGAGGCCTAATTGCACAACTAAATTAATTCCGTTAAGCACAAATTTGCATGGAGGGGCAAGTTTTCATACATTTACCCTATATTTAAATAAAATCTCTAGGTATTTGGTGGTAATTTTATTTTTGAAAAAAGTTTGAAAGTAGTTTTATTTTTTATTTCAATGATTTTCTGATTTATACCAAAGGACAGGAAGGAAGAGATTTGTGATGAAATTATTTCTGCTGCCTAGATGGCAATAAACAAAAGGTAAATTAGCTATATGAAGGTATCAAAGTAACTGCTAAGGTAACAAGGGCTTTATGTGTTAGGAAGTTACTATATTTTTTGTAAGTGTGTATTTACATACATATATATTTGTACGTTACACACATAAGTGTATGTGTGTATGTATAAATACATACGTACATACATACACACACAAAACAAAGAAGACAAAAGGAAATTGTAATAATTGTCATATAGACAATATATTCTGCTATGGAAGAGTAAAAAGACAGAGGAGAAACATGTTTTTTTTGAAAATGTGACCAAAATAGCTCCATTGCATTCAGATCCCATGATTATAACCATGAATAATGTCTTGTTTCTTTTTAAGACCAGATTAGAGACTCCTATGCATTTGGCTATTATTGTATATCTCTAAGTCATCCAACTGAGAGACAAAACACCTTTCCTCAAAAGCCTATAATTACTATTATATATTCATAGCTGTTCTTTTCTATTCACAAGCTGATGTTCTTGGCCATCTTAATCACAACTGGAAGGCAAAGGAATCCCATTCATGTTCCTTTCACTATGGTCTTCACACTTTAGTCACTCTAGTTATTAAATAAATTGCAAAGTAGGGAAAGATAGAACACAAGGGAAGTGAGAAGGGGCAGACAATTTTAGTATCAGATATTATAATAATGTGGAGGAAGAGAAATCATCAAAATTGGAAAAATACAAGTGGATGTCTTTTTATTGATGAGCGGATTCTGAAACTATGTAAGTTGTCCAGAGGATCCATCCAGAGCAGTCCTGAGAAGTCTCTGCTAAAAAGAAACAATTCTAAATGAAATCCATATTGTTGCCATAGTTACAGAATTAACTGCTGATCTAAGTACAGATCTTGACAGTCTGTAACTGTAGTATTCTAACAAGAGAGGAAAATGAGTATTCAAAAAAAGAGGAATAAAATCAACTTGACTGATTTTACCTCCCAGAGAAGAAGGGGAGGGAGATGAGTGGGTAAATGTAGAATAAAAGGAAAGATAGCTAAGGAAAACAGATTCTGATGTTTATGAAAAAGTAGCTAATGCAATTCAAGAAATTCCAATAAGAGCCCCAAGATATGTCTATGTAACTATAATTACTATATGTAGATTTGAAGGCTTGATATTACCTCCACTAGTACAACTGCCACAGCCAATGAGTTAAAAAGAAAGTAAGCAGCCTCTAAAATAAAACTTCTTGTGGACAAGCAAAGTCACTATATAATTTCTTATCTACAAGTAAATGATTCCTCTATTTTCAGAGTCAATAGCAGAATGACTTGAGAAGTGTGAGAAAGGCTGCCTGTAATAGATCTGGACTAAGCTGTTTCATATGTGTCTGTAAGGCTGTGTATATGTTACCATACAAGATACATAACCTTTAAAAAAGGCAACAACTCTGCTTCCCCACAAAAGCAGTTTACACAATTTCCCTTTGAGCTAGTTATTTTAAACCCTAATTAAAGACTACTCTTGTTTTCATTTCTAAAAGAAAAAAGTTAATGAATGATAACAAAAAATGTCAGTAAGAAGTGGGAAAGAAAGGAGAAGACATAGTGGGAAGAGGAAAAGATGGTGGAAAATAGAAATAATTCTTACAGGTTGGCTATTTTTCTTCAGTATTTTTTTCAGTATTTTTTGGGTCCTCTTTAGCAAGTCATTGACTTGTTTTTCATGGTTTTCTCCCATCATTCTTGTTTCTCTTCCCAATTTTTCCTCTACTTCTCTAACTTGCTTTTCCAAATCCTTTTTGAGCTCTTCCATGGCCTGAGACCAGTTCATGTTTTTCTTGGAGGCTTTTGTTGTAGGCTCTTTGACTTTGTTGACTTCTTCTGGCTGTATGTTTTGGTCTTCTTTGTCAACAAAGAAAGATTCCAAAGTCTGAGACTGAATCTGGGTGCGTTTTCACTGCCTGGCCATGTTCCCAGCCAACTTACTTGACCCTTGAGTTTTTCGTCGGGGTATGACTGCTTGTAGAGTAAAGAGTACTTTGGTCCAAGCTTGAGGGGATGCGCTGTTGATTTCAGAGCTATTACAGCCAGCTCTGCCACACCAGCACTCCTCCTTCCTCAAGAACCCCCAACCCGGACTGGACTCAGATCTTCAGCAGGCTCTGCACTCCTGCTTTGATCTGCCACTTAATTCCTCCCACCAGGTAGGCCTGCGGCCAGAAGTAACTGCAGCTGTAGTTCTGTAGCTGCCCCACCTCCACTGCCCCAGGGGCGGTGGCTGAACCACGAACTCTATCACCCTGTCCCCAGCAGCTTTTCCCACTAACCTTCTCTGTTGTCATTGGTGTTTGTGGGTGAGAAGTCTGGCAATTGCCACAGCTCACTGATTCAGGGCACTAGGTCCCGCTGCCCGGCTCCTGGTCTGGTTCGTGCACGCGGCCCAGGCTGGGCTCTGCTCCGCTCCGTTCCCAGCTCTGTGCACGATAGACTTCATCCAGTGACCATCCAGGCTGTGCTGGGCTGGAGCCCCGCTTCCCTCTGCTATTTTGTTGGTTCTGCAGTTCTAGAATTGTTTCAGAGCCATTTTTATAGGTTTTTGGAGGGACTTGGCTGGAAGTTCATGCTAGTCCCTGCTTTCCAGCTGCCATCTTGCTAGGTTGGCTATTTTTAAATGGCTTAAATGTTATACCTCCATTGAAGCCTTTCTCTGATGATTCATCACCATAGAGGTAACCCTGACTGCCACAGGTATTCCAATGGAGTGAAATCTTGGGAAAACCCAAAAAACTAGAGCTTCTGATGTGGTTTCATCAATGGACTGTTTGTAATCTGAGATTCTGCCAGGTTGGTCAGAAGGAGATGATTTCTTAGCCTCAGCAACTTAATAAGAGAAAATAACAATGATGATGATAGCTGGTATTTATCTAGCACCTTAAAGTTTAGAGAGTGGTTTACATATAACATCTCATTTGATCTTTATAAAAACTTTTCCTGCTGGGGGTGGGGAACCTGAGGCCTTAAGGCTATATGTGTCCCTCTAGATCAAAGTGCTGTACTTGAGGACCCAGAGGGTCACATGTGGCCTCCTGTAAGAACAATGCTACTTGAAGCTATTGTGGCTGTGTAAGACCAATAACACCAGCACACAGGAGGGCTGTTAGCATAAGTTCTTTGATCTGCTTTTCTAAGGAAAGCAACTTTCATGGATCAATAATACCATCTTAATTAAACAAACATATATCATTCACTTAGTTCAGGGGAAAAAGTCAGCACCTGAACTCCAGAGAAAACACAAACAGAAATTACGAGCAGAAGTTATATAAACAGAGCAAAATAACACAAATCAACTGACAGGCTTCTAGCTGTTTGTTTAAGACCTTACATACATAGTTACCAGAAAGAGAAGCACCAACATCTCGGTTTTTCAAAACCAGGGGCTTGTTAACAGCCATCCAGAGTCTTGTCTGGCCAATTTACACAAATATTCTTGAAGTGAATAAGCCCCAAAACAAAATGCTAATCTCAGAGCATATATACTCTGTTTAGGGCCCTGGGGCTTAGCACCTACTTAGCAAAAGGGTGTAGGCCTGAGGCTTAGCATCTACTTAGCAAAAGGGTATGGAAAATATCTCTAATCACTAGCCACATCATATATATTATTTCCAATCAATGACTCTTGATTCAAACAAAGGCAAGACTCAAAGACACTTGATTGAATTATTGCTGAGAAGCACTCCAAAATAAAACACAACAAAAAGTACCACCCTGCTTGTCATTACAATTGGAGGCCATGGCTTCCTTACCCATGGGCTAGGTGCTACTATTGTCCACATTTTATAGATGAGAAAACTATGACTGACAAAGGTGAAGCGACTTACCCAGTTATATAATAAGGTGTCTGAGGTAGAATTCTAACTAAAGTCTTTATGACTCCAAATCAAGTTCCTACCACCTAGTTGCCACAAAAAGAAAAGCAGAATGAGATTTCAATTTGTAGCACTGAAAAAAGTAATGCTATTGTGGAAATCTTGCATTTTCTTAAATATTTAAGAAATATAAACAACAGCTTGATATTGAATTGAATTATGCAGGAGAAAATGTCTATATCATGTCAGTGAAGACATGTATGATTACCAAAAAAACACAGGACAGTGTAGTCACCTAATCAGAATTAGAGAGGATGAGATGATCCACTGGTAGCCACACAATGTGAACAGAACCCCAGGAAGGCCCCAGGCACTTTGGTTGAACCACCTCTGCTGAGCCGTAAGCAAGACTAGAGTTGCAAAGGATGAACAGGCCTGGGATGGGTTGTGATCTGCATAGCTTGGTGGAATATATAGATTAGTGTGACCACAGGTCCTTTGGAGCCATAGAGATCTAATTGATCTTTAGAAAACATTTTTATCCTTTAAACAGGAGAGGTGAGGGAGTGGCAGAAGATGGATGAAATTATCATTCCTAAGTTTTCTAGGAAACTAAAACAGGAAAGGCTTCTGTCTTTGAATGAAAATGGAAGATGGCTTTCACCTTTCATTGAAAAAAAAAGTCCTAGAAAGAACCAGCATTTTACTCCTTTCCTTCAAGTTTCAACAGATTTTTAAGACACACAAGTGATATACTTATTAAGGTAGAATACCTAGTATATATATTCATGACCCAACTATAATGTTCAGAATATTTATAGAGGAAAGTATTTGCAATGTGCGAAGTCTGGAAATGGTTGCTAAAGGTTTTATGAGAGATCTATTCTCTTCTTTTCTGGTTTTCAAATCTTTTTCTTTGGGAACATCATTGGGCTCCACTCTCCCCAGTTAACTATATCATTCCCTGGTATAAGTTAAATGCTAAGGAAGGCACGTTAACTCTTTCTACTTCTAAGACAACATTTTTTTTTACTCAGTTGGTACTAATATCTAAGAAAGAAAACTCATCCTTTCAACCATAGGAGTATTCTCAGGAGATCAAGAGAAAGGAAAATATCACCCAAAGATTCAAGTGATCTTTTCATAATCAGAAACGTTCTTGGAAACTTCCATTGCCAACTGCAGCAACAGCATGTTATTTGTAAAAAGCAATTAGCACAGTGCATAGCAAGTAGTACTTACTATATAAATGCTTATTGCCTTTTTTTTGATTTCCCCCAGTGGCCAGAAAGAGTTAATGTAGCTAAAACTCTAAAGTAGCTAAAAAATCTACAGTGTAGAAACAAACCCAGAAAGAAGCACGACATAATGAAATCCCTGAACAACATTTTGCAATGGCCCAAATGAAAATCAAGAATATTTGGATGGACATTAAACAAATTCAAAATAGTCGTGATAATACAATGGATAAGTACACTTAAAGTAGAGTTTTAAAGGCATTACAATTGTGGAAAATGTTCTTCTGCTTTTAAAAGGTATTTCTAAAAGGTGTTTTTGTAGCACGTTTATGTAATAAGTTGAAGAGTTAATTTGAGCTATGCCAAAGTTCTATCAGAATGAAGATATCATACAAGGAAAAAGATAGTATGGAGGTGAAAGTATTACAGAGTGAGTGCCTACTGTAGGCATCATTGGATGCCTACCTTCCTACTTGAAATGCTAGGACTAAAAAGGGCCAAGTAGACACTAGTTTTACAGATGAGGAAAATGAGACTTGAGAGTGAAATAATTGATATAAGGTCATTCTTTGTTCAAAACAAACTATTAAAATGGGCCTAATGTTAAAAAAGTATTTCTATTTATTTTCTCTCTTATCTTCACTAATTGAAAACAAAACAAAAAATCTACATCATTGAATCAGAGAATTCCAAAACAAGACAGTAGCTTATGGGCCACTAAGGCTCAAAAAGGCTAAGTGGTTCCACTTGCAACCCATATATTCTTATTTCTCTTCTCCTTTTTCATATACATACATATATATATATATATATATATATATATATATATATATATATATATATATATATATATACACACATATATATGTATGTATATTCACACACACATACATACATGTGTGTGTCTCTCTGAAGCCTTCATTATCTATTCACATTTTATGATTTCAATATTTCTTAACATCAAAAAGCTACAAATTAACCTAAAGTAACCACATTTCAGATTTGGTAGTAATAGTAAGGTTTAACTTTAACAGGAAGTTCATTTGCTTCCTATTTTTTTTAAACTGACACAGTTTATTTAAATACAATACACATATTTTTGGCAAACAATGAAATGTACCTCCTTACAAGGGGCAGTGTCCAAAGTAAGGTATACATCACTGGCTAATAGTATGATTACAGCACATGCTACTTTCCATATTTGCAGTTGATCAATTAGCAACAGAAAGAAACATTTTTTTTAAACTTTTATATATGTTACTAACATTGAGCATCACATGTGACCCAAGCTTTAATGTGTCAACCTTCTCATTTGGCTCTATTTTCTTCACTGTGCATCATTTTAAACAAGTTTTTCAAAGCTTCTTTGAATTCTTCATTATATATAAAATGTAGGAAAATATGATGTAATAAAATTATAGAATTATGCTACAGTTAGGTCAGATATTCCACATTCTTCATTTACAGCTATTTACTACCACAAAAACTGCTCTGAGAAACATTTTTGTGCTTAGAGGTGTTATTTATTTATTTAATTTTTGTTGTCAGCATCTTCCTTTGGAAAATTTTCCCAGTGGTAGAATCTTTAGGTCAAAAATGAACAATTTCGTAACTTTTCTTAGTTAATTCAAAATTGTTTTCCAGGACAGTAGAAAAAAAGTCACGTCTCCACTAGCAGTGACTTTGCATTCCTGCCTCCCATAATATTCATAATAATCATTTTACACATTTTTGTCATATCTGTAAACTGTATGGGTATGAGTGATTTCTTAGACATAACTTCAAATAATGTTTCTATGATTATTAGCTATCTTCAAAAATTTTTCAGAAGATGATGGATAGTTCCTATTTCTTTTGAAAATGGTTCTTTCATATCCATTGACAAGTTTTCAACTGCAGAATAGCTCTTAATTTTACAAACCTGTAACAATGCCCTATAGATTTTGGATGGGTTGCTTGCATTGGAAGCATTGAAGGTCCTCCATGACCAAACCCAAATTTTGTAGAGCCCAGGCTCCCACTAAGCTCTCAACACAAACTTTTGTCTGTTTGTCCATCCACTATGCCTACCTAATATATCTGATCTCTCATACTTGTTCACATTTTAAAATTTTTCCCCATTTATTGAAATGTCACCCATCCTTTAAAGTCCAGTCCTCATGAGGTCCCACCTCCCTCCATAAAGTCTTCCTTTCAGTTCAAATATGAGTTGCCTTACCTTACACAGAAAAAAATAGGAGGGAATATGCAAGTCTTCTTGAAAGTGTATTTGGTGAATACATGGTTTTTCAGGAAGCAATAAAAAACATTAAAGAATATATGAAAATGTGTCTCAAATCACTATTAGAGTAATTAAATTCAAAAAAAGTCTTCATCTTACACCTAGCACATAGGCAAAGATGACAAAAAATGGAAATTATGAACTTAGAAGGATTATGGGAAGACAATCATACTAATAGGTTTGTTAACTGATCCAATAATCTTGGAAAAGTATTTGGAAGTTTACAAGAAAAGTTACTATTTTTTAAAAAAAATTTTGTTTGAAGGGGGTGGAGCCAAGATGGCAGCTGGAAAGCAGGGACTTGCATGAGCTCCCTGCCAGGTCCCTCCAAAAACCTATAAAAATGGCTCTGAACAAATTCTAGGACTGCAGAACCCACAAAATAGCAGAGGGAAGCAGGGATCCAGCCCAGGACAGCCTGGATGGTTGCTGGATGAGGTCTATTGAGCAGGTAATGGAGGGGAGCAGAGCTCAGCATGGGTGGTGGCAGGACCAACCAGACCAGGAGCCAGGTTGAACAGCCCCTAGCACCCTAAATCAGTGAGCTGTGGCAGTTATCAGACTTCTCAACCCCAAAACACCAAAGACAATACAGAAGGTTAGTGGGAAAAACTGGGGGGGACAGAGAGAAGGAGTTCACAGTTCAGCCACCGCCCCACGGGGGGGGGCAGGAAAGGAGGTGGGGCAGCTACAGAACTACAGCTGCAGTTGCTTCCGGCCCCAGGACCACTTGGTGGGAGGAATTAAGTGGCAGATCAGAGTAGGAGTGCAGAGCCAGCTTAAGATCCAAGTCAGGTCCAGGCTGGTGGTTCTTGGGAAAGGAGGAGTGCTGGTGTGGCAGAGCTGGCTGTAATAGCTCTGAAAACAACAGCGCATCCCCTCAAGCTTGGAACAAAGTACTCTTTGCTCTACAAGCAGTCATACCCCGATGAAAAACTCAAGGGTCAAGTAAGTTGGCTGGGAACATGGCCAGGCAGCGAAAACGGACTCAGATTCAGTCTCAGACTTTGGAATATTTCTCTGGTGACAAAGAATACCAAGACATACAGCCAGAAGAAGTCAACAAAGTCAAAGAGCCTATATCAAAAGCCTCCAAGTAAAACATGAACTGGTCTCAGGCCACGGAAGAGCTCAAAAAGGATTTGGAAAAGCAAGTTGGACAAGTAGAGGAAAAATTGGGAAGAGAAATGACAGTGATGTGGGAAAACCATGAAAAACAAGTCAATGACTTGCTAAAGGAGACCCACAAAAATATTGAAAAAATATTGAAGAAAATAGCACCTTAAAAAATAGACTAACTCAAATGGCAAAAGAGCTCCAAAAAGCCAACGAGGAGAAGAACGCCTTGAAAGGCAGAATTAGCCAAAAGGAAAAGGAGTTCCAAAAGACCACTGAAGAAAATTAGATTGGAGCAAGTGGAAGCTAGTGACTTTATGAGAAATCAGGATGTTATAAAACAGAACCAAAGGAATGAAAAAGTGGAAGACAATGTGATATATCTCATTGGAAAAACCACTGACCTGGAAATGAGATCCAGGACAGATAATTTAAAAACTATTGGACTGCCTGAAAGCCATGATCAAAAAAAGAGCCTAGATATCATCTTTCAAGAAATTTTCAAGGAGAACTGCCCTGACATTCTAGAGCCAGAGGGTAAAATAGAAATTGAAAGAATCCACAGATCGCCTCCTCAAAAAGGTCCCTAAAAGAAACTCCTAGGAATATTGTCGCCAAACTCCAGAGCTCCCAGGTCAAGGGGAAAATATTGCAAGCAGCCAGAAAGAAACAATTTGAGTATTGTGGAAAAACAATCAGGATAACAAAGGATCTAGCAGCTTCCACATTAAGGGACTGAAGGGCTTGGAATAAGATATTCCGGAGGTCAATGGAGCTAGGATTAAAACCAAGAATCACCTACCCAGAAAAACCGAGTATCATGCTCCAAGGAAAAATATGGATTTTCAATAAAATAGAGGACTTTCAAGCTTTCTCAGTGAAAAGACCAGAGCTGAATATATATATTTATATATATATATACATGTATGTATATATATATATATACACACATGTATATATATATATATATGTGTGTGTGTGTGTGTGTGTGTGTATGTATGTGTATATATATACACATATGTGTGTGTCTATGTATGTATATATGTAGGTATATAGATAGAGGGTACAGGGTGAGTTGAGTATGAAGGGATGATATCTTAAAAAATAAAACAATATTAAGGGATAAGAAAGGAATGTATTGAGAGAGGGAGAAAGGGATAAATACAATGGGGTAAATTATCTCGCATAAAAGTGGCAAGAAAAAGAGGTTCTGTAGGAAGGGAAGAGGGGGCAGGTGCAGAGGAATGAGTAAATCTTGCTCTCATCAAATTTGACCTGAGGAGGGAATACCATACACACTCAATTGGGTGTCTTACCCTACAGGAAAGAAGGAGGAAGAAGATAAAAAAGGGGGGACAATAGAAGGGAGGGCAGACAGGGGGAGGAGGTAATCAAAAACATTTTCAGAAAGGGACAGGGTCAAGGGAGAAAATTCAATAAAGGGGGATAGGTTAGGAAGGAGCAAAATATAGTTAATCTTTCACAACATGAGTATTGTGGAAGGGTTTTACATAATGATACACATGTGGCCTATGTTGAATTGCTTGCCCTCTTAGGTAGGGTGGGTGGGGAGGGAAGAGGGGAGAGAATTTGGAACTCAAAGTTTTAAAAACAGATGTTCAAAAACAAAAAAAAAGTTTTGCATGCAACTAGGAAATAAGATACACAGGCAATGGGGTGTAGAAATTTATCTTGCCCTACAAGAGAAGAAGGGAAAGGGGGATGGGAGGAGAGTGGGGTGACAGATGGGAGAGCTGATTGGGGAGTGGGGCAACCAGAATATATGACATCTTGGAGTGGGCAGGATGGTAGAAATGGGGAGAAAATTCATAATTCAAACTCTTGTTAAAATCAATGCTGAAAACTAAATATATTAAATAAATTAAATTAAATAAAAAACAAGAAAAATTTTGTTTGACATAATAATATCACTGCTGGGCATATGGCATTAGGTGGTAAAAAAAAGAAAGAAATGGCCAACATACATCAAAATATTCATAGTAACACTCTTTATTCTTGTAGAGAGCTAGAAACAAATCTATTGGGTAATGGCATATGAATGAAACTTAAAAATACTCTTATATTATTGTTTGATAAGAAGAGAACATCAGAGACTTGTGGGAAGGGACCTCAGAGGTCATGTAGTTCAGCTTCTTTAATTTATTGATGTGGACATTGCAGTGCAGAAAATCGAAATGACTTGCACAAGGTCACACAAGCAGTGACGTATCAGAGCCAGAACTCAAACTCAGATCCTTTAATTCTAGATTCCACCATATTTCTACTTTGTCTTACAATTCTTTTTTTTTCTCTTAACAATTATTTTATGATTTAATATTTTAGTTTTCAACCTTGATTTCCACAAGATTTTGAGTTACAAATTTTCTCCCTATTTCTATACTCCCCCAACTCCAAGATGGCATATATTCTGATTGCCCTGTTCCCCAGTCAGCCCTTCCTTCTGTCACCCCACTCCCCCCTTATCCTTTTTCCCCCTACTTTCTTGTAGAGCAAGATAGATTTCTATGACCCATTCCCTATATATTTTATTTCTCAGTTGCATGCAAAACCAACTTTATTTTGAGCATCTGCTTTTAAAACTTAGAGTTCCAAATTCTCTCCCCTCTTCCCTTCCCACCCACCCTCCTTAAGAAGGCAAGCAATTCAACATAGTCCACACATGTATCATTACGTAAAACACTTCCACAACACTCATGTTGTGAAGACTAACTGTATTTCCCTTCATCCTATCCTGTCCCCCTTTATTGAATTTTCTCCCTTGACCCTGTCCTTCCCTCCCCCTTTTTATCCCTTTCCCCTTACTTTCCTGTCATATCAGATACCCAATAGAGTGTGTATATTATTTCCTCCTCAGGTCAAATCCAATGAGAGCAAGATTCACTCATTCCACCTCACCTGCCCCCTCTTTCCTCTTGCTTTATCCCAATCTTTAGGGGCTACACTGCTGTTTTCAGAGCTACTTCTACTCCACTGTCACTGCAAACTCTGCTACTGCAGGGCTCCTTCTCCCCCAAGAACCACCAACCAGGATTGTGACCCAGATCCAAGCAGGGCAAAGCAAGCCTTGCACTCCTGCTCTGGTCTGCTGCTTGATTCCTGCCTCTGTGTGAGCCAGGGACTTCAGAAGCAGCTGACGCTGGAGCTCCACCACCACACTACCTCCGCCACCCCCAGAGCTGGTGGCTGGACCACTCTCTAACCAGATCTAACAGCTTACCCACTAACCTGTTTCATGGTCTTTGGCGTTTGTGGGTTGAGAAGTCTGGTAATTACCACAGTCCAATGATTCATGGCCCTAAGGCTTGGTCCAGTTGACTCCAGGTCTGGTCTGTCCTGGAGCAGCCCATGCTGGGCTGTGCTCCGCTCCCAGTATTATGTGATAGACCCAACCAGGCAGTCCTAGGCTTGAGACCTGCTTCCCTCTGCTATTTCATGGGTGCTGCAGCTCTGGAAGTACAGGTATTTTGAGGGATTTGGGGTAGACCTTAAGCAAGTCCTTGCTTTCCAGCCGCCATCTTGGCTCTTCCCCCCTACCATTCTTCTTACATGAAGAATACAATAAGAGATATTTTAAAAAATACTAAAATGAAACTGAACACTGAATGTTGTAATGACTCATTTTGGTTCTAGAGAATAGATAATAAAACGTGCTTCTCTCCTTTTGGTCAAAAAGAAGGGGAGAATTGTGAAAGAAAGCTGCCTACACTGCCAAAAATGGTCATTTGATTTACCATTTATACTTCACTATTTTTCTCTGTTACAAGGAAGAGCTCAATGTTGGTAGGGTGGGGAGTGGGGGAGAAGGTTTCATAGAACTATGAGGTGAAACCAAAGGCATTGATAAAGCTTATTTTAAGACAAACGGAATTAAAGGTAAATTAATTTGAGGATTTACATAGGTATAGACTGCCGTATTGTCACTCAAGGTATTTCACTGTTTTATATCTATGTGTTTTTCAATGATTTACTCATTCTGAATTTAATTAGAAAAAACTGCACAGAATATTTGCCTTTCTAGTGAAACTGGTTTTCTCACCTTTTGTTACCTAAATCATGCTTAACAAATTGTGATATAGAAGAGAAGTAGTTGTGAGAGGAGGGGAAAGAAGAGATATAGGGAAGAGTTAGGGAAGGAGGAAGTCAAAAAGAACCAGGAGTGTTAACAATGAAATGATTATATATGTAACATGGATTCAGCTCATCAAAATTTTTCAATATGCAACCAGTACTGTTAACCACATATAAGCAACTTACAATCAGATACAGAGGCAATACAAGAAATTGATTGTCTCATCGCTAAATTAAAACAACAAAACAAAAATAGTTAATTGGCCAATCATCAAGGTGGAATGTGCTTATCAACCAGAAAATGGGAAAAAAATGAATAAAGAACTAATAGATATAATTAATGCATGGTAAAAATCATAGGAGTGATGAAATACAGCCTTAATGACTATGTATTCTGCATGCTTCACATTCCTGGGGATAATGAAATGACAATTTTCCTAAAGAGCAGCTATATTTATAATCCCAAAAGGAGCTGAGATAAGTTTATTCATGGCTTTGGGTATTTATAGCATTAATTATTATTCGACCTCGACAATTAGCAGTAAGACAGCTGCCAGATTAATCTTCCTGTTGCTCAAATCCAGTCATGTTTCTTTTATTCCATGACCTCATCAGTGTTCACAGGTTTAATTATCCTTGCTACATCCATATATCCAGCTCTAGCCTCTCTTCTGAACTCCTGTCATGCATCTCCAAGTACCTATTGGACATTATAAACCATATACCCCAGAGGCCTTTTAAACAATATATGCAAAACAGAATTCCTCCCCCCCCCAATTCCAATGCTCTCTTAAACTTCTTCATTTCTGTCAAGAATATTGCCATCCTTTCATTCACCCAAATTTGCAATCAGCATTGTCTTTAATCTCTGTCACTCTATACATCCAATCAATTTAAAAACAGTCCTTTCTATATTAGTATTATTTCTTATTTCCATTCCCTTCTTTCTATTTACCTAGCTACCACCCTAGAATAGGACCACATCATGTATCACCTAGAAAACTGCAATAGCCTTTTAATTGGTCTCACTTACATGAGTCTCTCCATACTCAAATCTATCCTACACATATGATTTACAAGGTAAAGGGGGTGGGTGGTTAGAAAAGGCCTAGCCACCCCACCCCTTTTACCTTGTAATACTGTGTGTGTTGAACCAGTATTGCTACAAAGCATTTCATAATTTGTTTCAATGTTGTTTATGTATTAGGAAACATTTTGAACACTTAATGATGAAAGAAAGCCAGACTGTAAAGAAGAGGAATAGTCTTGAAAAACAGCAAGGGCCTAGAGGAATTAGTCATTCTACAATCTAATGATAAGGAACCTGCTGTACAGACAGAGGCATCTTTGCAGAGATTAAAGACGTCCAGAGGGGGCCCAACACCAGGGACTGAGAATTCAGCATCCTCCAGAGCTGTAGAACATAGAAAATTCAAGCATAACTAGTGCTAATGACTAATATGGTATATATAAATTGGTCAATACTTGGCTACTGTTTCAGAGAAAGCTTTGTGAGCAAGAGTTAGGTAAGACTTGCACAAGTGAAGAATTTATGTAAGTGATGGTCATGGGTTTTGCTTTTTTCTTCTCTTTGTAAAAAATCAGCCTTGAGTCCTTGAGTTCAGTCATTTTCTTCTGACTTCTTTAAAACTGCCATTTTTTACTAACTTAGAAGGTCATGTGCCCTGAGGCAGCAAAGGCTTTCCTTCAAGCCCAGTATTTGTTCCCTTTGCACTTACCTAACCACTAATTATTCTAATCATAAAAATTTAGAATTTAAATGGTAATGGTATAGGAGGGGTAGCACTCAGAATCAGTAAGAAGGAAAAAGACTGGACTAGTGATTTTGCTGGTATGAGGCACCCCTGTTCAAGAGATTCCTTCTTCAAATTCAGATCAGCACTTTCTCTGCAACTTAAGAGTTCTTAAGTCTTTAAGAGTTGTCTAAATCATAGAGAAGCTATGATGATTTACCCAGGAAAAAAAAGAGGCAATACAAGAATCCTGATCTTCTTCATTCTCCAATGCCATGCACCTCTCTTGGAAGATGGGTTCAGATGCCATCAGACACTTAATAGTTTTGAGACCTGGGTAAGTCACTTAGACTTAGTCTCAATTTCCTCTTTTGCAAAATGGGGTAGTGGAGATCATATGGAATCTGAGGTGCCTTCTGATGCTAAATTAATGGTCCTATGACTATTATAGACAGATAATTTTATAGGTTACTGTAACAACAATGTTGCTAGCAGCTGCTATGGGGGTGTAAGACCAATAACACCAGCATACAAGAGGGCTGCTATCCCAGGTTCTTTGATCTGCTTTTCTAAGGAAAGCAACTTTAAGGGGTTTACAATCTCACTTTAATCAAACATACATATATCATTCACTTAGTTCAGGGGAAAAAAGTCAGCACCCTGAACTTCAGAGAGAATACAAACAGAAATTACAAACAGATCAACAGATAGGTTTTTATCTCTCTGACTAGATCACAATACATATACATAGTCACCAGAGAGAAGCACTAACATCTGGGTTTTCAAAGCCAGGGTGGAGCTGCTTCAACAGCTACCCAGAGTCTCCTCACCAACACTCTTTCAATGAGTGTGCCCCTAAAACAAAATGCTAACCTCAGAGTATTTATACACTTCTTCAGGGTCAGAGAGCTTCACACCTCTAAAGGGCTTCACACCTCTTGAGTGCTTCACACCTCTTGAGGGTTTCACACCTCTTATGACCTAACTAGCAAAAGTGTGTGGGCCTTCCTACAAACAAAGGCAAGACTCAGTCAAAGGCACTTGATTGCCTTGGTGCTAGGAAGCACTCAAAAACAAAAGACTACATAATGCCTCACTTTGTTTGCCATTACAGTTACATAAGCGAGACCCAGTGAGATACAGACTCATCCAATCACATAATTTGTGTCATCAAGTAGAAAAGCCAGCTCTCTTGACTAGGAAATCTGTTGTTCTATTGACTATATCACATTGGCTAATAACTAGACAAGGTATGCAGGGTTGGGAATTTAATTGGAAACTGGGAAGGAGAAGACTTGTTAAACCAGGGCACTGGTAGCAGTAGTACAACACCAATGAAGAATAAATAAATGAAAAGCATTTACTAAGTCCTCATTTTAAACTAGTCAAGAATTCTGTTATCTACTGCTTAAAATCACCAAATGTTACTGAGTGGGGAAAGGGAAGAAAAGGGGTCAATTTTATACCCAAATATATCAGAGAAGTTTCTTATCAAACCTAGCATATCATGAGCTGGAGTTTTAAAGAGAGCAACAATCTTAGAATGTGCTCATATAGGATGAAGCTAGAACCTCTGAAAAGGAAACTTAACTGATCAGAATCACAATATATTGGGGAGGGAACAGGTGACAGAAATCAGAGAATAAGCCAAGGCCAGTCAAATTCAGAGGTCAGGTGGTTAGGACAATTAAGTCTGTGACAATAGAAAGCAAGAAATATGGATATGACTTTCAGTCCATGAGCAGAGGCTATTTTATGTCTTCCTATTTTTGTGCTCCATGTAATGTGTGAGTACTATAGTCAGGGCTTCTTAAACTTTTTCCACTCATGATCCCTTTTCATGTTTCCAAAGCATCCATTGGTGTTGTGTGGCCCGAGGGCATGAACAGTGCAAAGTGTGCATGCTTTCTGTTCAGAATCAAGGCTGCAGTGAAGTTGCACATGAAATGTGGGCAAACACCTCCAGAAACATCTCGGATTCATTGTGCATTTGGTTTTTAACTAATTTTTGGTCATTACACATTCAGAAACCTTTTATTGTGGCCAAATATTTCATGACCTATATGGGGTTGCAACCCATAGTTTGAGAAGCACAGCATAGTTAATCACCCTCTCTGAAAATAAACTGGCTGATTTCAAACGGGATAACACAAGAATACAATTTTTTCTTCCCTGCAGGAAGGACTCCTTGGACCAGCACATGCTCAGGACTCAAGAGAGAGAAGGTCTGATTATAACCTTCACTCATAAAGTCCCTTAAAGTTTGCAAAGTACTTTATATATGATTCATTTGATGGCACAACAACTCAAAGTTAGGTGCTATTTTACTCAGGTTTTTTTTAAGAAAACCAAGTCTGAGGGAGATTAAATGATTTGGCTCAGGTCATAGAGTTTAGAAGCATCACCAGGATTCTACGCCCAGCTCTTCCTGACTCCAAGTCCACAGCTCGATTCACAATACCATGATGCCTCTCTAATAGTAAAACATACCAAACTCTGTCAATCACAATATATCCTGGCTCATGTCAAAGTAGGCAGAGAGTGGTAAGATGAGGGGAAACACAGAGAGACGTGGGTGGTTGAAAAGAAAGAAGATTCAGCTATCTAAGTACAACTCGTGCCAAACAGGGGTCCCCATTTCTGAACAGCTCACACAGTGCTCCATCAAACTAATAAAGCACTGCTGCAGTCTCTAATTCTTCTCTCTGATGACAAGCAACCTATATCATTAAAAATGGATTCAGGAGTCCACATCTTACTACTGCAGCCAGAGAAACAAGTCAGATCATCACCCTGGCAAAGCTTGTTATTTTTGTTTGTCTGTGCTTTTTGGTGAGGCAATCAGGGTTAAGTGACTTGCCCAGGGTCACACAATTAGTAATTGTCAAGTGTCTGAGGCTAGATTTGAACTCAAGTCCCCCTAACTCTGCTCTATCCACGGAACCACCTAGCTGTCCTGAAAAGCTTATTCTTGGCTAAGGCAGGAGTGGAAGTGTAATGGCCAATATTTTACAAGTGTAACAAGGACAATTGTGGTGCTATAGAAATTATGTGTAAAGATGCTTGCTAAAATCACATGCCCTTTACAAGCTTGGGAAATTTTTAATGACTTAAAGGTAGGAAGGAGAAGAAAGAAGAAAGAAGAAAGGAGAAGTTAAAGTGCATTATCAGTCAGCACATATTGCACTAATATGTATTTCATCAATAAAAGATAGCAGAAAGCTGAAATTTAACAATATGTTTGGCCTGCACCATGCATACATTAAACTAATTAAAACCAATATGCTGAACCAACAAAATGAAAACTCTCCTTACACCTACCACATAACCTCCTCTACATGTGCACACACAAACAGGCAAAAACACCTCCATAAAGAACAAGGGAAGATAAACTGGTTTTGTTTGGCTCAATTCATTCAGAATACAACATATAATTCAGTCTTGGGTCCCCCAAAAATACCACTGGAGGGCTGAAAGTTTCATGAAATTCCAATATATAAACAAGCAACTTTCACTATATCAATATAAGGATTTCTTGATGGGAGAGAAAAAGCAAATAAACAAATTTTTAGAGTATGCAAACTTTGTTGGAATCAGTCTGTGCTGGTAATTCTCTGGCTCTAGAGATGAAAGTAAGAAATACTTATAATAATTTAAATCTATATACAATACAAAATCCAGTTTTTTTGGTCATAATAGACTCTCTTTGTAACATATGGGAAACAGAAACAAAAGTCACAAGCAAGTATTAGCATATTTAGTCTTTCCCATTCAAAGTAGCAATCAAAATTATAATGCAAGTCTTTGTCAACTTGGGAGGTTTTATTCAGTAGTCGAATGGAGACTTAGAATAGTGCTGTTAAGGAAAAAAAAATAATCTTTCACCAATCAAGCTGTTTGTGGTAGACAAGGCTTCACTTGTGGTTTTTCTGTTATTTAAAATTCTACATGACTTCTTTCTAGAATTTTAAGGATGCCAACATTTCAAATTCATTCCCTCAATCTGAAGTAAACATTAATCTCCAGTAGCCAAAAATTTCTTTGTCCACTGGACTATTCAATAGCTCCTATTCTTAAAAAAAAATCCGGATGACCTTAAATTATCCTGAAAGATGGCAATTTTCTGAGTGTGGGGTATGAAGCATGCAAATTCACATCTTTTTAGTAAACACCCTTTTTATGAGTTTATATTCCCAAGGAGGTTTCAGCATAGCAATTATTTGACCTCAGTACTCAATCTTGTCAAGTAAACAATGATATTACATTCATTAATAAAAGTAACATAAATAAAAATTTCAATGTATTTAACCATACCTCTTTGCTGCCACATAAATTCTAAGTCTATTAGAATATAAATCTGAAACATTGATTCTTTGGGAACTAGGTGTCACAGTGGATACCAATATAGTGCTGAGCCTGGAGTCAGGAAGACCTGAGTTCAGAACTATCCTTAGACACTAATTGTGTGACACTGGACAAATTACTTCACCCTTTTCTGCCTCAGTTTCTTCAACTGTAAAATAGGAATATAAATAGAAGTTATCTCTAAGGGTTGTTATGAGGATCAAGTGATGAAATAATTAAAAGGAATTAGCAAAGTATCTAGCACACGGTAGTATCTTAATAAATTATTGTTCCCTCCCCCACCCCAATCATATTCTTGATTTATTTTGCTATAGCAAAACAAAATAGCAACAGATCTTTATTTAAAGTGTTTATGTACCAGCTCTATGAGATACCCAACTACTTTTCATTATTTACTTGCACTTAGAGGGGAAAAAAGATAATTCCTCAATTTTAGATGTTTCCCATTTAGAGCTTTATATGCAAATTTATCTAGTTCAATGATATAATCATTTAAGAGAAAGGCAAGTGAGTTATCAGAATAAAGTGGTGCATATGTGTGTGCACATGCATATGTATGTATGAATATATATGTATATGTGTATATATAGGGGTGTGTGTGTGTTTGTGTGTGTGTGTGTGTGTGTTTGTGTAATTTTTAATGATTTGTGGGGAAGGTTTTACTTGCACATGTTGGATGGAACATATACCCTGAAAGCCAGGTTTGAAAGTCAAGGCACAAGTTCACAACAGCCAAGGTTAAAACATCTTGGAAGTATTTATTTGCCGACACTCTCAATGAGCCAGACTATAATAGGGAGGCTTTAAGACTTAAACTAGCTTAAATAGATTGCTTGTTAGCTCAGTTGGTTAACGCTGATTTAATATGCATGTAAGGTGGTTAACTGTCACTGGGCTACTTCCATAAATCTAGCCTACCATCAAGTTTGCTGTCATTTGAAAAACTTGGTGTGTTTGTCCTTCATTTTCAAAGAGGACCATGGCATCAGGGAAATGATGACATGACTTGCATTTGACTTCGATTTGAGTGAGGGAGGGCTGTGCAAGGTCACCAGCCTCACTTTCTCCTTCACATCCATCTGGGTCCAGTGACCAGATATTCATCAGGATGACTGGAGATGGCCCAGGATGCATTGGGAGACCCTGGCCCTTTAAAGCTAAGGACTTTTCGGGTGCTCACTTAGAGTGAGGTAATGCCCATTCAGTGAATAGGCCTCTTTAAGAAGTGAGTCAAGGGATAGCCCCTTTAATTAGATAAAAAGAAAAAAAAAATCAAGCTGGGAGGGGAAGACCCTCAGGGTTGATGGGGAAGACCCTCTCTCACTCAAATCAAAGTCAACTGCAAGTTATGTCTTCATTTCCCTGCCATGGTCCTCTTCGAAAATGAAGGACAGACACAACCTGTGAGCAGACCAAGCTGCCTGAATAGGGACTCAGCTAGTTGGGTAACTCAGCTTGTTCTCTCCCTGTCCTTCTCCTTTCCAAAGGAAGGTAACTTTTAATGGCCAGAAGCTGCCCACTTAACTTTGGTTCACTCTGAAACTCATAGATTGGACCACAATAAGTCCCAGCCCAAGCTCCACTTAATGACTTTATGTTGGGCTGTCAGAATTTGAAAGACTAGGCCTGGAGAGGTTTAGTGAATCAGTTTGAATTCATCACTATGACTAAAAACAATGGTAACTCAAAGTTGATGTCCTAGGGAAAGGTGGTTGTGTGCAGGGAGGAGGGGTAGGAATCTTAACACCTTAAATATCCTCAGTTTTAATATCTCTTAGTACGTATGTCGCTATGGGCAAATCACTTCATTTTTCTGAGTTTCTGTTTTCTCAACAGTAAAATAGTATTTGTACTACCTGCTTCGTGGGGTTGTTGGGAATAAAAATAAATATTTTGTACATTATAAAGTGAAGTACAATTTTGAATATGAAAGTCAATATATGCAGTATGAACACACAGAGATCTTTTCCTGTTTTATAGGGTTTAGAGCAAAGAAAGTTCCCTTATCATTCTCTAGGCTAACAATATCCATACCTTGAATAAATTCTTCTTAGTAGACATGCCTGATTCCACACCACTCAAGAGCAGGGGGAAAAACAAAAAAAAAACCCAAAAGCAACCATCCTGAAATCATTTGGTCAGCTCCATGTAGTATAATAAAGAATCGGTGGATGACTTCTTTATAATCTTGTTTGAGGCTAACAACTCTGTTTTGTTTCCTTTTAAACTTCTCTCATTTATTCCCATCTGGCAGTTTCCCAAATAAATTGTTTTGTTTTCATTACAAAGTATGCCTGTTGTTTGTAAAACACATCTGCAACATTCTCAGATTGCTTAAAGAATGTCTCTTGATTTGGGAAGAAGTCTTCAAATTTCTTATGAGTAGAGACCAGCCCAGCATCACTCCCCGTGGCCAGAGGGACTGCAATAGATGCTTCTTTGGCAATCCAGATTTTCTTCAGGAGAGATCCTATTTCTACTGACAATAATTTTACCTCATCTCCTTTAGCAACAGGATGATTGCTGTGGTAAAGGTTGTGCTAAAGCTAGTACTCTGTGTTGAAGTTAGCAGTGGAAAATGGCTATTATTGATGCAAAGGGATGGCAGTCCTTCACTTAGGATCCTCAGGTAAAGTATTCCCAGTTGCAATGAATGGCACACTGAATAGGCAGTGATCTTAGGTATTAACTGCTTCATTTCAGACAATAGGAGTCACTTAATAAGATCAATCCCTTTCTGAACTACATACTACACAGTATGGAAAGAGAGTGCTTCTGAAATCTGCCACTTGGCATAAGTCCAATTTCTTAAGGTGGTTTTCAAGGTAAGTATGCAGAATGCCAATAACTAGTATATTGAGTGGTACACTGGCAGCCCTTGAATCTTCAGCTATACCAATCAACTCATACTGCTGTGCCGGCTGGCTGCTGTGGAGTTTATATTATGCAGAAGGGCAGCACTGGACTTTCACTTTGCAAAACCTTTCTAAGTTGAAGCTATTTAGTTTCCTTGGTGAGAGAGGTCTACTTTCGTATTGTATTTAACAGAAGCATTACACGTAGAAGAAACTAATTTATCATCTTGTTACACAAAAGGATTCCTGTGGGTTCTTCTAGGACAAACCCATGGCAATGATATTGCTGCTGAGGGCTGAGGATTTTACATTCAACATTCAGTCCTTTTATGTTGACATTTTACTTTTCCTGCTCATCTTATCAACCACATTTTTAAATACCTTTGTTCCTAGTTGCAGGTTGCTTCTCTGATAGTCTAGCCCTGGCTATTGCTTAAATGAAGTTCATATAATGAAGAGTATAAATTGAGTGGATGATATAAATAGAACCCACTCTTTTTCAATCATTAGCTAGCCTATAGGAAAACATACAAAATTAAGGACAATGAATATATCATTTGAATACTTTAACATGTTAGGTTATCATTTTATATGAGGTATTTCTGGCATAGTATAAATATAAGTTTTGTCTTTATTTTACTAAACAGCAAATTTATAGGCAGGGTATAAAGACCTAGTACATGAGCATAAGCTGATTTCAAAATAACATAAGATACAGACTCTATGACAGGGGTTCTCCAATTATACTGTTATAAAAACATAATATGCTAATCTTTAGAAGTAAGATATATAAAATATTGGCAAATAAGAAAGAGAATTCCAAAATACTTTATTTCTCTAATCTAACATGACCATGGCATTTTAAACAATAGTTTATTTTTCCAATGAACAAAAATCTCCTATTTTCCACTGTCAGTCTATGATGTTTTATTAAATGCATCATAATAACCTCTACAAGAGCATGCCTTCCCCAACACACAGAAAGCATTGAATGATTACATATACATTATAGTGGAATGTACCTAAATACAAAATCCCAGTTTATTCATTTGGATTACTGATTTAATTCTCAATAAACTAGAACAAAAATTCCTGGGACCAATGCTTTAAAAAATAAGTGAAATGGAGGATATATTTAAAAAATGATATTCACAGGACAATTGACTAGAAAGTATCAATGATAAAGGTTTTTGAACACTGGTAGATAGTTGTAGATTTCATTGTTAGAACTAGGAAGTGAGAAAAATAAATAACTTTTGAGATAGAGATAAAATGCTTGATATTTTAATTTCTCACTCTCACTGAAAGAAACAGGAAGTCAGAAGAATGAATGAGTTTGGGGACAAACAAGCCTTTATGAAGCATTTCCATGTGCTAGACACTGTGCTAGTGATACAAATATAGGCAAAAAGACAGTCCCTGCCCTTAAGGAACTCACAATCCAGAAGGAAAGAAAACACATAAAAAGAAAACCTAAAGTGGGCAGAGAAAAAGTAAAGGAGTAAGTGATAGAGAAATTAGCCTAGGGATTAATGATAAGATAAAGATGATAAAAATAAAATTTTTGGCTTTATAATTATGACTTCAATTGGTAGATTTAGGAAGTCAGAAGTGTGAATAAGTTTTTGGGTAAAAAAACAGTTGTTTGGACTTGAATATGTGAGTTTCAGGTGCTTGTGCTAAATCTGAATCAATAAATGGAACTCTAAAATTTAAGCAAATAAGACTCAATAGAAAATGAAGATAAATAACCTGCAGAAGTAATCTGTCCCAAGGATGACTTTGAATGAGTCCTAAATAAGAAAAGAGAGTGTTCAACATTCCAAAATCTCATTTAGGGATTGGGATAGTGCATGAAAACCCATTAGAGGAAATACAACCTGAAAATTAACAGTTAGAGTTATAATCTATTACACACACTGTCACTTATTCATATATAACAGAAAATGACTGGTTTACTAGAAGAATGCCAGGGAAGAAGTTTGTCAATGTTTATTCAACTCTATCCTAGGAAACAAATGTTCTGCTTTTGAAGAATGGTTTATCTGTACAGACACCCATATTTGAGTGTAGAAGGTCAATTTGCTAGACCACTCTAGTTCAATGAAAACACCACTAGAGAAACTCTAATTCCCTTTGCTCTGATTCTATAATAACCAAAGAACTTACCAATATAACTTAGTCTCCTGAGAAGACTTACTCAGCTACAGTGAATGGCTAAGGTAACCTGGTATAAATGATCCGTACCTTGTCAAATATATTTCCCATTTTAAATTAATAAACTAGTAGCAAGGTTTGTTTATAAAATAACCTCTTGAAATTTGGTTAGGGTAGAGAAATTCCACAGGGCCTGATCAACAATGGAAAAACTGCCATGAATGCTGGACTGAACATATGGAGACGTCTTTTAAAAAGGGAAAAAGGTAAAGTCCTACATTTGGATTAAAAGAAAAATAACTCCCCAAGAACTAGATGGGACAGACATGACAGGCATGATATAAGGCATTAGTTTTCTGAAAAAGATGTAAGCGGTTAATAGAGTCTAAGTTTGATACGGTATGGTACTTAATATGGCATAATAATGGTATTTTTAAAAAACTGGAAAGTATCTGTGATGTCAGAGTGCATAAAGAGATGCAGCATCCAGTAATGAGCAGTCTCTCTTCATTCTGCCCTAGTCAGACATTTAAGAGCCAGAGGGTGTTCCAGGGAAAACAACATGGAGATAATGTCATACAAATGTAGAATGAAGGAAGGAAATGTGGATAGTTAACCTGAAGAAGTCTCAAGGGGGCAAGAAGGATTACCAGTGGTAGCAATGATGGCTGATATTAAGTATTTCAAGAGCTATTAATTAGTAGAGAGATTAGACTTATTCTGCCTGGATTCAGAGACAGAAGCAACAAATGGATATTACAAAGTGCAAATTTAGGCTGGATGGAAAGGAAAACTTCCTAATAACTAGAACTAACCAGAAGTAGAACGGGCTTCCTTGGTAGGTAGCAAATATCCCCTCACAAGAAGTCTTTATTCCTGTTCAGGGATCAGCTCAATCAAACGAGCTCTGAGGTCCTTACAACTATGAAATTATTTGATTATAATTTTTTGAATACAAAGTATGCTTCTCTGGGACTTTAGGACAGAAGAGTGAAAAAATTATGACTTAGCACTAAAATTGACACCAGGATATTTGGACTATGATTATTGTGACCATTTTTTCACAACCAAAAATTAGTATACAAGGTGTAACAATGCCTATTCCCTTTGTGAAGCTTTATAGAAAGTATTTTCTCTTTTCTTAAAATTTGCACAGTTCTAGAAAAGGAGGAACATAGGGTTATATGTGGTGTGGTAGATAGAGCACTGAACCTGGACTCAGGAAGACTCATCTTTGTGAGTTAAAATCTGGCCTCAGACACTACCTTTGCATAGGACAATTCATTTAAACTTATTTGCCTCCGTTTCATTATCTGTAAAATGAGCTGGGAAAGGAAATGTCAAACCATTCCAGTATCTCTGCCAAGAAACCCCCAAATGGAGTCACAAAAAGTTGGACATGACTAAAATGACTGAACAACAAATATTAATTTTCACTGATATATTCTGTGGCTTCAGATTACTCTCTCAACTATTCCTTCCATTTTCCAGGAAGACTTTTATACAAAGTTTGATACCTGAAAATGTAGCAGAGTAAACTTTAAGATGTCCAAGACAGAATGAAAATGACTGTTATGTATGTATCATTTTAAAGTTAGCAAAAGCACTTTGTATATGTCATCTGATTTGTATCTAATAACCAATCTTTGAAAAAGGAAAATGAGTATCATTATTTTCATCTTTACCATTTTACAAATGAGAAAATTGGCACCTAACAAGGTTAAGGGACTTCCTCACTATCATACTTCTAAAGAAATCAAAGCCGGAATAGGATTCAAGGAAGGCTTCCTGACTTTTGGCATTCTGTCAACCATCTTCCATGAAAACAGCAAGCTTTTTGCTTCATTAAAATTCATTTGACAAGCTCTATAATAAACTGTTCAATTTACTGAACAATTGCACTCATTTCATATGCCAGCAAGGTTATGCTTAAGATTCTGCAAGCTAGGCTACAAGAACATGTGAACCAAGAATTACCAGAGGAGTAGGCTGGTTTTCAAAGAGGCAGAGGAACTAGAGACCAAATTGCCAACAACTGCTGGATTATGGAGAAAGTAAGGGAGTACTAGGGGAAGAAAATCTATTTCTGATTCATTGACAATACTAAAGTATTTGATGGTGCGAGATCACAACAAAATGTGGCAAATCCTCAAAGAGATGGGAATACCAGATCATCTTACTTGTCTTCTGAAGAACCCATATGCAGGTCAAGAAGCAACAGTCAGAACTGAAGATGGAACACATTATTGGTTTAATATTGAAAAGCGAATGTGTCAAGGCTGTATACTATCATCTTATTTATTTAACTTAAATTCAGAGTATATCCTGTGAAATTCCAGGCTGGATGAATAAAGAACCAAAATTAAGGTTGCCAGAAGAATTATCAGCAATCTCAGACATGCAGATGATATCACTCTGATTGCAGAAAGTGAAGAGGAATTAAGAAGTCTCTTGATAAGGGTGAAAGAGGAATGTGTAAAAGCTGGCTTACAGCTTAACATCAAAAATCTAAAATCTTTGCAACTGGTCCCATCACTCTTGGCAAATAGAGGGAGAAGAAATGGAAGCAGTATCAGACTTTATATTCGTGGGCTCAAAGATCACTGCACATAGCAACTGCAGCCATGAAATTAAAAGATACTTGCTCCTTGGAAGGAAAGCTATGGCAAATCTGGACAGCATACTAAAAATCAGAAACATTACCTTGCTAACAAAGGTCCATATAGTCAGAGCTATGGTTTTTCCAGTAGCAATGTATGGCTGTGATAGATGAACTATAAGGAAAGCTGAACAGCAGAATCAATGCCTTTGAATTGTGTGCTGGAGGAGCCTTTTGAGAGTCCCTTAGAAAGCAAGGAGATTAAATCAGTCAATACTTTAATAAATTAATTCAGACTATTCACCAGAAGGTCAAATACTGAAGCTGAAGCTTAAATACTTTGGACACATAGTGAGAAGATGGGACTCATTGGAGAATACCACGTTAGGAAAAATTCACGGCAAAAGGAAAAGGGGACAGCAGGAAATAACAAAAATGAACCTAGGCAGACTTCAAGAGATTAGTGGGGGATAGAAGGGCCTGGAGTACTATGGTCCATGAGGTCTCAAACAGTTGGACATGACTGAATGACTAAACAACAATGATAATAAACTTAGTTTTTGTTTGTTTCTTTTAAAGTGCATAGGACATTATCCAATCACATTGTTTGCCCAGTGTAAAGGAAGTGTTATATTTTAAATAAAGTTTTTTTTTTTAAACAGGAGAACACAGAAACTTTTTGCACATTACCTGCTTTCTTTTGAATAAAATAGCAGAACCCACATTTTGTGAACAAGCTCATTCAATGAAGAAATGCATCAGACACCCTTTGTAATACTGAAAAGAAATACTTTAATTATGTTTTCCTTACATGGGAATATTACCCAGAACTACTAAAAACATACATGCAAATCGGAATATTTGGAAGACCGTACAATCTATAAAGAAACCTTTTTTCCAACTGCACCTAATGCTAAGAATCCTCTTTTACAGTGGTAAATATAACACCTTTGGAGGGTATATATCATTCTTTGTTGTGCCTTATTTGATAACCATAATTAGAAGATGTTTTTTAAAAGGGTGTCTTTAGATACAAAGGAATGTTGTTAATTTTAAGATAGACCTAGGAGATGCCTTGCTGAAGAGGGTCCTTAACACTGCATTTTATTCTACCAAATCCACTGCTTTAATAAAGAATTAACAATGATCCTAGTAAGATATTGTATTCTCTGCACATTTCAGTAAATTTGTGAACAAATATGGTCTGATAAAATAACATTTGTAAAATGCATGCCTTTAATACACATTTACATCATTCTCATAAAAAATATTATAGAGATGAAAATGATTAGGTTAAACAACAGGAATTCTTAAGTTCTCTCCAGCTCTAATTCCATGATTTTAAGAAAATAAGCACATGGGTCACTAGTTATCAACATTCTTTTGGTCACCCCTTTTTGGTGGTAATATTGGAAGCAATGCGGAAGCCCTAGAAGAGTTTCTGAAATGAGATACAAAAATCTCTCGAAAAAGTCTAAATATGCAATCGACGAATCCATCAGCAAACATTTGTTAATTGCCTACTACATGCCAGGGATTGTGCTGGTACATAGTTTTCCAAACAAGAAAAAACAGATGATTTTTGAAGGGCATGTGTTATCAAAGATTATTCAGACATGCATGTGTGAATACAAATGTGTGTGCACATAGTACATGTAAGTATGTACATCCTTGTGTATGAATGTATGTAGGCATGTATGTACGTATGAAGGGGCAACCAGTCCTTTGACTTATTTAAAACAGAAAACACCCTCTACCAGTGTACCTGCTCCACAACTTACATCTCCTTCTTCCCCTTCCCTCTCTCTATGAATGTGTTATATATTTCAATTCCTTTTAAATACATGTTGTACATGTATGTTTGCATGTATGCATTTCTATACATGTGCATCTATTTAACTTTTCAGCTATCTAATGTGGAGCCAGAAGAACTGGTTTAAAGAGCCACCCATGACATTTATTATACACATGATCCTGAACAAGTTATTTAAGCAACTAGTGTCCCAGGCAAATCACTAAGAGAATGAATTGCTAAGGAGATGGCAATCTGCATTGGTAGAGATGTTTCCTCATGGAAGTTAGCTCACAGAGTTTAGTACAGTGTCAGGCATGTAGTAGGTGCTTAATAAATGTTTAGGGATTGACTGATTGATTAAGAAGTTCCTATAATTAAGAAATCATGAGTTAGTCAAAAATGAAGGAAAATACACACACAAATACATAAATGTGTGCTTATGCACATACATCAAGAATTGACAATTTCATCTAGAGGGGATAAATGACTTTCTTCCAACAATGCCATAGATTTAAAAAAAAAACTTGGCAGCCTTGGATAAACTACTTAACCTTTTAGAGTCCCAAGAATCTCTCACTCTTTAAGTTGCAGAACAGTTGCTGATCTGCATTGGTAGAAGGAATTTTCTCATGGGGAATTCCCTATACCAAAGAAATTGATGACCAAAAAAACAAAACAAGAATAAAACAAACAAACAAAACTAAAACCTTGATAAACCATGTGTGAGTATTGAGGCTAAAAAATTAATTTTCTTTTTGCCGGTATGGTGATAGACTTGACTAGGTTAATTCTTAGCACACATACAGACCTCCTTTGGATCCATATTCAAAGCCTTTCTGCTTTTCTAGCCTAGTAGGAATAGATAAAGCTTATACTCAGTTGGAAGTGACATGTATGAAAATGTGTATAGATATGTGTGTAGTTTATCATGGAGTGTATATGCACATATGCATATATGTATTTTTGTTGTTTTTATGATTTATTGTACAATTTAATGTTGCTTCTTTCTGGGGGGGGAGGTTTCAATTCTATAATGTGACAATTGTAAGGAACTCCTACTTAGAACTTCCTCTACCAGACTGACTGAGGTGTTGTTAGGTTAAGTGATTTGACCAGAGACATATAGTCAGCATGTGTAATAATCAGGACCCCAAACCTAAGTCTTCTGCACTACAAGGCTAGCCCTCCATGCACTGCTTTGATGTGGAGCAATATATAATAGAAAGTCATCAAGGATCTTGTCTCCAGACCCTATGTTATACACTTGTTGATTGACAGCACAAAATAGCAGAGGTTGAATTTTGTAAGAGTGCTTTAAGGTTTATAAACTTTACATATATTACCTCATTTAATCTTTACTATAACCTGGTGAAATTATCCTCATTTTACAGATGAGGCAAAAGGCAGTTCAGAGAAGGTAAATGATTTGCCCATGGTCAATTGTCAGATACCAGACTCCAGGTCTGGGATTTTTCCTACTATACTACTTTGACTCTAAGACTCTTTTGATACACACATACCTGTTATATTGCAATTTAATTGTCAAAGTTATTAAATATGATAGCTGAGTAACACATGGAAATTGTCAGCCCAAGTTTTTCTTCCATTAACAGTATACTCCTCCAGGCATTATTAAAATTCAGACCAGAAGCTAGATAGTCCTAATTCTACGTGCATGTTATCAATATGTTACACATTTGAAAATCTCTTAGCCTCCACCCGTGGGGAAAGGTGGATTAATACATAACCTTAGGTGAAGCTGGAAGGGATGAATTTAAACATATACAAATATGCAAAAAAGAAGGAATTAATGTGATTTAAACATGAATTAATGCTCTTATGCATATATGAGTCCCAAACATTTGGGATAATAACCCCACCTAAAATGTTTTATTTATTAATTCCTTTAATTTTTCAAATTATCCCTGAAAATTCATCAAGTACATCGTTATTCCTACGTGATTATATCTTAAATAGCCTTTACTATTTGGTTGAAAATAGCAGACACAAAATAATGCATTACTTGTCAATTATGCAATTGAACATGTCTGCATACTTAGAATTTATTACCTTTGAGGGGAACTGAGTATAGGATTGTCTTGGGAATAATGAGTGAATTTTAATTAATCAGAACACTGAACAATTTGGAACTCTGGGGTAATTTTTTTTCTTCATATAAAACTGACAAACAGAAGAACCAATGAAAAAGCATGAGTTTCTGGCATTGCCTTCTCCTGCTTCATTCCTGCTGTGACTTGCTCTCTCTAGTTAATAGCCTCACAGCTGATAAGGTTTATCTACATAAACACTAACAAATACACATTATCTTTCAACTCTAAACAGAATACTAAACTGTAAAAGAAGCCAATTTTAATAGGAAGAGAACTGTGGGGTATTTTCCTCTTGATCTTAAGCAAGCTGTTTTAAATTGATATGGTGCAGTATACCAAGAAAGGTAATTTTCAAGCAAAGAAAATACAGTGAATTCTAGAACATTACTGCACAGTTCAGAAGGGATGGCAATAGCCATACCTGAGATCAAATCTATGACCTCAATGGAAAAAAAAAATTAAGTATATTTTGATAAAAATGGACAGCATTTGTCTAATAGAATGAAGAGGTGAAAGCTATGTATTATCCTCCCTTAGCCACTGTAGTAGAGTGTAGGTTACTGGGAAGACACTGGAATTAGAGTTAGAAGACCTGTTCAAGTCTCTCTTCTGCCCCTTCATAAACCATAACCAAATCAGTTAGTCATTTAATATTTCTGAGGGCAGAGGATTCTGAGGTCAGTTTATTCATCTGTAAAATAGGGGCAGAAGGAAATTGCAATACTTAAGGTAAAGCACATGCTAATTTGACCTGTCCATGTGTATCAAGAAAAACCAATACAATGCAGACAAGTTATTGCAAATGTAAAGAAAAGATGAGGAAGATGCCCTGGGAGAGTTTGACTATGGTCATCTTCAGAGGATGTACAGCTAGGTGGCTCGTGGAATGGAGTATTGGGCTTAGAATAAGGAAGACCTGAATTCAAATATGGCCTCAGAAACTTACTAGCTGTGTGACATGGCCAAGTCACTTACTAGCTTTGCCTCAGTTCCCTTATCTGTAACAATGGTACGGCCTCTTATGGTTCTTGGGAGGATCAAATGAGATAATAGGAAAGTGGCTTAGGACAGTGCCTGATGTAGTAAGTATCATATAAATGTTAGGTATTGTTTTTAAAGTATTCTGGTCTCTTTCCCAAGCCTACATCCTGCATCTCCTTAGGCTTTCCTGTTAACATTTCCAACTAAAAGCATAGATTTTCTAATGAGGTAGTAGTATCAATCATTAATAAAGTTCAAGCCAATGAACACTTTTAAAGTGCCTACAATGGACAAGATATGATACTAAGAGCTGAAGTCACAATGATGAATAAGCTCAGACTCCTGGCTTTATAGAGTTCACAATCTCATAGAGATGATAAGACATATGCACATAATTAGAAAACAAATTCTCTGATAAATGAATGGGATTAAGTAAGAAGAAAGTAATCCAAGAGACAAGGAGGAAGAGATTGCATCCAGATAAGAGAAAGAAGCAAGGCTTCTTGGAGGAGGTAGTAATGCGACTGGGCTTTAGGTGTGGAGGATTTCAACAGATGAGATGGGGGGTCTACAGAAGAGAGAAAAGAAAGCATTGTGGGCAAAATGGCAAGGAGAAGGAGAACAGTATTGTGTAATGGAAAAAACAGTAGCCTAAGAACGAGTAGAGCTGGGTCTGAATTCTAGCTATGTCACTACCAATGTGAACTGGGGAGAGGGGAATGGAAGGATTTATTTAAGGTCCTACTATGTGCCAGGCACTGCACTAACCACTTTACAAAGATTATTATACTTGATGCTCATGCCGAACCTGGGAAGTAAGTGTTAATACTATCTCCATTTTATAGTTGAAAAAACTGAGGCAGAGTGACTTGTCCAGGGTCCCACAGCTGGTAAATATCTGAGGCCACAACTGAACTTGAGTCTTTCTGAACTGTAGGCCCAGCCCTCTATCTACTGTCCCACCTACCTAGCTGCCAGTTCATTTAACCTCATTAAGCCTAAATTTCCTTATCTGCAAAAGGAGAAGGATGGATTAGATAACCTGTAAGATCCCTTTCAACTTCAAATACTACAGTCCTAGGAAGCAACCAGCAGAATAAATGCAGACAAGACAAAGCAGGTCCACTTTAGGTCACTCCCTTTATCTGTTTATTTTATATCCTTTTGCCTTTTATAGCTCATGTTTATGGAATGTTTTACAATTTACAAATCACTTTGCAAATTCCTCATTTGATAAAAATGTTGAGTTTTTGATAATTTGTTAAAAATGATGAGTTGTTACTGAAAGTAATGTTTCCTTCCTATCTGGCAAAGGAGGAAGTGAGGCTCCAAAAGGTCAGGCACTTTGTCAGAGTAACTGCTCAGATGGCTGAGAAATTCCCCAACATTCATGTCCATATTGCTGTGAATATCGTCTTTTGTGGCAGAAGCAGATTTGTATCTTGTTATTTTTTCCATCAGAAATAGGATCTGATTTGTGATGGTGGAGGGTTCCAAGTAGAAGTTACTCAAGTAGAAGAACCACCTTCCCAATCAAGAATAATCTTACTAACTATACTCTTCATAAACTTAGGTCATAAAACCTTTCCTGTATAGAAAAAGGAAAAAAAAAAAGTCTGGCACTATGATGGAATCAGACCCGACCACTGAGAGGACATTTATAAGCTTAGTTGGGTGTGGAGTTGTTTAAGGTGAACTAACATATTCATAACATGAACTAACATAATAGCTGTGCTTCTCTAGATCTTTGTAGACCATGGTCTTGTCTTTGTGCAATCATTTTTGATGATGCAACCTCACTATACCCATATTATTGGGAACTGCTTGGTAGACAGCACCAGGAAAAGTCACCCACTCACTGTTTACATTAGTAATTAACACAGATAGAACTGGGGGGGTGGGGCATTGTTGGTAGTGTCATTACTCCTACATTTTCTCCCTAATGAAATAACAAGCACAGTGGGGGAGCCTGCTGGTTGTGTTTTTTTTTTTTAAACACAGCAGGTGGAAACTAGAAACTATTTCTAGTTTTAGAGGGAAAACATTTGAAAGGGGATTGTGCCAATATTAAAGTTTGCTACTAGGTGAATGGTTTATGATAGCTACATAAGATGTTTTATGTTGGAAAACTCAAGAGCAATTTTACTGATCATCCTCGGCAGCCTCCTTTGGTCAATCCAGCTCATAACCTTCGAGTCATCTTTGAATCTTTCTTTCCCCTGATCATGTATATCTCATCCTGTTGATCATTCCTCTGCAATATCTCTCACATTCATCACCTCCTTCTACTTCTGCTGCCACCAACCTAATTCCAGTAACCATCTCTCTTTGCCTAAATGGATATAATAGACATCTGGTTGTTTTCCTTGCCTCCAGTCTATCCCTTCTCAAATCTGTCCATCAAATCTCTACTCAAACAAGCTTCCAAAGCTTATTGTACTGTGCTTATCATGTTATTTCTCTACTTAAAAAAAAATCAGTGCATCTTTATTGCCTACCAAGTATTATATAAACTTACTGTTTTGACAGAAATGATTATTTCTCTCCTACATTAATAACCAATGATTGAATTAGGACAGAAATCAAGCTCTGTAAGTTATTCAGGAAGGCTTTGAAATGTTGGGCTGATAATGAGATGCAAAACTTGGATCTGATCAAAACATGAAGAAATTTTAGTTAAGGTAAATTGGTGGATTCTGGCTCATGGTGTTTTAGTCAGCAGGTGTGAGTAGAAGTGGATCCTCCCCTTTTGTCTAGATTACTGTAATTGGGGTGATAGGGGTATAGGTAAGTCCCTTTAAACAAGACTGAGTGATCAGAATCAAGTCCCCATTAGAATAAGCCTATCTCTCATTATAATATCCATTCTTACTTGTTCACCAATCAGAGTTGATTTTTAACCTCAGGAACACCCACTCTTCCATGGGTATATAAGTGTTGAGTGGGTTCCATAAGCGGTCTTTGGCATTTGAGAGTGCCACTGACCCTTTTTATTAATTATCCATTAGTATATTTAATAAAATAATTAATTGCCCTGACACTATGCCTCTTGAATTTTTTTTTATACATTACATTTTTGGCATTTCCAGGACCTCAATAATCTAGTCTAATCCACTTTTGTAGCCTTGTTTCATATCTTCTTCACATAGCTTATGCTCTACCAAAACCAGAGTAGCCAAATCTAGCATAGTTCATATTCTAGATCTCCTGATCTCATCCCACCCTAACTATCAATGATGCTATCTTCCATATCTAGAATAGACTATTTCTCTCTTCATTTCCATCAATTTGCATTCTTCCCATTCTTCAGAGCCCAACTTTGATGCTACCAATTAGGCTTCCCTAAACCTCTCAAGTGAACATAATCTCCATGTCCTCAAATTTCTTGTAACACTTTGCCTTTCTACTAAAATTATTTGCATGTCTTAGTTGTTAGTTCCTTGAACATGTGGTTTCTCTATGTCTTCATTCCCAGTTCCATGCATATGAAAATCACTTAACAAATATCTGTTAAACTGAATTTTTTGAAATGAGTTTAATTAATGACAATTATCATATCATATTCATTTAGAAGTGTATTTCCTTGCCCCTCTTCCAAATCAAACTTTTCCTTATAACTAGCAAGAACAAGCAAGTATAATCACTTAATACATTGACCACATATGACAGATATAAATCATTCCATCTGAGTAGTCTCCTTCTTTCTGCAGGAGGCAGGGAAGCTTTGTAAGCACTTGGTTTTGTTTTGTTTTTCATTTTTCAGTTTCTCAGAGGTAGTTTCCTCCTAGTCATCTTCTCTTTTACATTGTTAGAGTTGTGTATATTTTTCTTTAATTTCTGTTTCCTTTACTCTCTATCAATTTGCACAAATCATCCCATGTTTAAACTTATTTTCTTACTCAAATAATAATATCACATTACTTTTAGCCATTCCCTAATCAATGAGAATCCACTCTATTCTTAATTCTTTGCCATCACAATGAGTCTTGTTAGGAATATTCTTATATTGGACCCTCATTCTGACTTTGATTTCTTCAGGGAAATATGCATAATAATGAGACTGTTGGATCAAAAGGTAAGACTGGTTTAGTCAATTTCTTTTTCTTTTTTCTAATTTCAAATTGATATTTGGGATGTTTAAAGTAATTTGTGCTTCCATTAATAGTGTTTGTGCCTTCCCACAACCACTTCAATATTGATAATACTCATTTTTGACATCTTTGACAATGTGAGTGGCAATAGTATTCATCCAATCAATCAGTCAATCAGGTGATAAACATTTACTAAGTACCTACTTGTGCCAAGCACAATGCTTAGTCCTGGGAATACAAAAAGAGGCAAAAGACAGTCTCTGTCCTCAAGGAGCTTACAATCTAATGGGGGAGACAACAAGCAAATATATACAAACAAACTAAAGAGAATAAATAGGAAATAATTAATGGAGGGAAGGAACTAGAATTAAGAGGGGTTGGAGAAGACTCCTAGTAAAAGTTGATATTTCAGTGGCAGCAAGATGGTGCAGTGAGTACAGCACCAGTCCCAGAATCCGGAGGACCTGTGTTCAAATCTGACCTCAGATATTTGACACATGTACTAGCTTTGTGACATTGGGCACGTCACTTAACACCAATTGCCCCGCCAAATAAAAAAAAAGTCATTATTTTAGTTGGGACTTAAAGTCAGAGATCGAATTTAGAATACAATGCCATTCCTTTCTCTTGTATGGAACTACACATAATTAAATTAAGAAAACATAAGAACTTCACTAATTCACAAATTAAATCCACACAAATTAAAAAAAAGAATTTTGAGATTCTAATCTGAAAAAAGTCATGAGCAGGCTGATTTCAAATCACCTGGAGGATCTGTAGAAATGGAAAACCTCTACCCGCTTCCTACTCTCATGGAAAAGTATTCATATCTAATTTATCCTGATCAGTCTCAAGTTGGCTATTACCACAAACCAGGGACTTTGATGAAAAGATGAGAGAATAATATAGAAGTTTAAGGTGTTACTCATGAAAATGGAAAGAGAACTAAATCAGGTCAATTTAAATTTAATATAGGGTCCAGATTTCTTTTAAATTTGGGCATATATACCCAATCGAAAAGAGTATTTTTCATTCTCACAGGATCAAGGATGGACAATTGGTCAAGTATTGATATTTTGATAAAAGGACAATATACATAGTTTAGCTTTGGGCTAGAATAAATGACTTATTGTTTAGTATGTTAGTTAAGGTTGCATAGAGGGAAAGCATTTTGTGATGTGTTGTAATCAGCTGACTGTGGAGTCAAGAAGGCCTAGATTCAGATCCTGTTTCCAATAAATAATGTGTGACTAGGGTGGTTCAGTAGATAAGAGCACTGGGCCTGGAGTCAGAAGTTCAAATCTTGGGTCAAATCTGGCCTCAGACAGTTACTCTGCTGTGTGACTCTGGGCAGGTCTCTTAATCCTATTTGCCTCAGTTTCCTTATCTGTAAAATGAGCAGGAAAAAGAAATGATAAACCACCCAGTATCTTTGCCAAGAAAACCCCAAATGGAGTCATGAAGTGTAAGACATGATTGAAAATGACTGAAAAACAAAAATGGTCAGATAATCACTCTGTATTTCAGATAATACTCTAAGACATTAAGTTGCCTATAAGTACTCTGTCAACATCATATAAACAGTTTAGACACCAGAATTTCCTCACACTGAGGAAATCACAGATCCTGGAAAAACTAACAACGGGGACAACTTGAAGTAGTGAAGAGAATCAACTTAGATATCAGTGTAGTCAGCATGGAAGGTAAAATAAGCCTTAAACATAAAGCACATTCCCCACATTTAGATGCAAATTTGGAAAATGTAAGTCAAAATGAATCTGATAATAAAATGGGTAAAAATGACAGCCAAAAAAATAAATTAGACTAAATGATGATTATTGGTGGTGGTGGTGGTAGTAGTAGTACTAGTAGTAGTAACAGCAGTAGCAGTAGTAGTAGTAGTAGTAGTAGTAGTAGAAGTAGTAGTAGTAGAAGTAAAAGTAGTAGTAGTAGTAGAAGTAGTAGTAGTAGTAGAAGTAAAAGAAGTAGTAGTAGTAGTGGTGGTTAATAGCAGTTGTAAATGAGCGGCAAGACAAGAGTACTTCCAAAATCCACAGAAGATTTGAAGTGTCTCTCGATTCTTAGAAAAAAGGACAATAACATACGCCCAAACCTCATAAACAACAACATATAAGGAACCTAGTGATTATCAATTTGTAAATGGTACGTGGCTGAGAGAGATAACTCCCTCAGCAGATGAGAGTCAGGATAGACAAAAAGATAATAATAATAACTAAAATTTATGTAATACCTACTACATGCCAGGTACTATGTTAAGTGCTTTACAGAGACATCATTTGATCCTCACAGCAACGCTGGGAGGTAGGTACTATTATTATCTGCATTTTACAATGAGGAATCTGAGACAGAAGGTAAGTGACTTGCCCGGGGTCACACAGCTAGGAATTTCTGAGGTCAGATTTTAACTCAGGTCTTTTTGATTCCAGGACAAGTGTTCTATCTGCTATATGACAGCTGCCTCCAAGATCTTTGCAAACTATAAAATTGGGCTGCATCAAATAAGATGAAATTTATTGGAAATACTCTTAAAGTCTTCTTTGAAAGTGTAAGAAGCTGGAAGAATGAATATATATAGAAATGTCTTTGAAAAAGATGTAGGGTATTTAAATGACTACTAACTCAGTAATAATCAACAATGTTATATGGCAACCAAAAAAAGTAATGTAAGGCACTTTAAGAAAGGCACTAATCTAATGGGTCTTTCAGTAAGTAAGAACCAGGAACAGAAAATAACCACTTATGTGCATAAAATGTACTTAATAAATGCTGACTGACTCAGTATGATGCCCCTTCTGTAGAGATCCCTTTTGAAGGAATTTAAGTTAAATATGATGGGAAATTTCCCTTCCTTTAGTCTTATTAAATTTCCAATAATTTCAGGGTTATCTAGAGAAGCTGATAGGTTATGAATTATCCCCAAGCTAGTAAAATATGACACAGAAGAAGAAGGAAACCAAAGGGGAATGCAATGCATATTGTAGACTTCCTAGTTTTCACTGTTGTGTGGCACACATCTGTGTGCACATTCTCCCCTGCCCCCCACAATACAATGAACCCACACCTATACACACTCATTCTCATTCTCTCTCTCTCTCTCTCTCTCTCTCCACCCACCCCACCCCCACCATTGTCTCTTCATGAATGAAAGGCAGCTACTCAGGTTTATATGTTAAGCATCTTGAGCACTGAAATTTGAAAGCATTGCAAATGGAGCTGTGTTAAGATACAGACATATCCATCATACCCCAATAGATATTTATCGGGATATGATGGATTACCTAGCTCTGGCTCTGAAGTCAAATCTGGCTTCTAGGTTCTTTCTTTATGATGATTTAGTGCAAAATCAAAAGCAAACCATTAACTTTTGTGTGTGTGTGTGTGTGTGTGAGCTTCGTAGTTTTCCCAGAAATAAAATGATGATAACATTATCCTCTTCCTTCCACAATGAAATGTTCTAAAGGTAAGTTAAATTTCCATAAACTACTTTGTGTTCCAAAAAGGAATTCAGTTCTATTATTTAATTAAGTTTGCTACTTACTGAGCACTTATTATGGCAAATGATTGTGAGATATATTATAATCACATAATGTATCTCTCTCAACTGGGAACAATATGATTATATAAAAACTACATATATAGTTTGAAATTCTGGTCCTTTCATTTTGACTCTTCACAGCTTGCTACTTTTCTTTTCTATTGTTGTTGCAAGCCACTTAACCTCTATCTGCCTCAGTTTTCTCAACTGTTACATGGAAAAATAATAGAACCTACCTCCCTATCATCTCCAGAATCAAATAGAAAATCTTCCATTTGGTATTTAAAGCCTCTCTTGATTTCCCTCTTTTCTTCCCCTTTCCAGAATTCTTATACCTTATCCCTCTCCTCCCACTTACTCTGCCATCCAGTGATAATGGGCTTTTTACTATTGTCCACTTCATCTCTATAGCTATAGGCATTTTCTCTGGCTCTTCCCTATACCTGGAATACTTTCCCTACTCATCTTGGCATCTCAGATATCCTCAAATCCCAGCTAAAATTTCACCTTCTATCAAAAATGTAAATCCCATTCTTAACTAATGTGTCACCAAACAAAACAAAACAAAACATTCCAAGCAGGCTGTAGTGCCTTCCCTCTGTTAATTATTTCCAATTTATCCTGAATATAGATTGCTTGTACATAGTTGTTTGCATGTTGTCTCCCCTATTGAGACAGTGAATTCCTTGAGAGCAGGGTCTGTCTTTTGCATTTCTTTTAATTTCTTGCACAATGAAGATAAAAATAGTAGCTACCTCCGAAGGTTCTTGTGAAGATCAGCTGAGACAACATATGTAAAGTGTTTTGCCAAAATTAAAGTGCTCTATAAATGTGAGCTGTTGTTGTCCTTTCTTTTTTTTCCCTTGTCTGTGTTGGCTCTCTAACCCCTGGTAACTAGCAGCCTTTATTCTAGCCTGATTTCTCACAAACATCAATCAGAATGGCTTACCTGGAGTTTTTCTTTTTTTTTTTAAACCTCTACTTCCAGAGTCTAACATTAAGCTAAGACATGAATAATCCTGAGAACTAAAAGGCTAGTGATTAGATAGGTAAAGTCCTACTATATCAGCACTGCAGAAATAAACTGAAAAAAAAATCAACTATAGACACTGCATTGCACATAGATTGGTGCTAACGGAATGAATCATCAACTGGTAGTCAAATGTATTTTGTCCAAGAAAAGCAAATTACAGCATCATATGCTTAAATGAAAAGCTTCACCATCATTTAATTCTTCCCTTTCCTTATACAAAAATTATACTTTAAAGCTATACTTAAGCCGTCCCAGATGTTCTATTAAAATAATTGTTGGAATTTCTAAACAGGACCAACATCTCTTAATTGTTAACAAAGAATAGCTAAGTGAGTCATTGTTACATACTGTGTAGTAAATGGTGTGATTCATTTGTAACAGAAAAATTAATTACACTGCATTTAGCAGTAATCAACAAGTCCAAAAAGGTTTTCAATTTTATTTTAAGCAACTTATTAAAAGCATATATTAAAAAAGTACACAAAGTATAAATGCGGCTTTACATGAAAATAAAAAAGTACCGATCTTTAGAAAAATATTGCCTTTTAAGAAAAAGTACTGTTTGAACTTGTATTATTGTTTCAAAAGAAAATGAGGAAGTGATTTTCACAGAATTTCATTTTTCAGAAAATACAGAGAAAATAGATACATTTCTTTAGTTTCTTGCATTACTACTTAGAATGGAGAAGGCTGCTAATTTTATTCTGGGATGAAGAACACGATGGTTCTTAGAAAACATCACAAGCCAGCTTATGCCCACAATAATACTAAAAAGATTATGCACTTCGGATTCCTATGCTCAGCTGGTTCCTCCACTCAAGCCACTCAGGACAAAAGTAGGAATCTGCACTCTCATTAATCATATCATATCCTACATAAACACTTTGACATATAAGTGGGTCTAATAATAGACTGGGGATATAATTAATTTATGTATAGGGCAAAATTCCTGATTTTAAACTAGAGATAAAAGAGGAACCAAAAGGTTTGTATTTTGCTTTGTATTTAAATTAGCCCTGATTATGCAATTTTCCATTTGAAGGCTCCATTTGATAAGTCATAGTCTGAATTGCTACAGATTAGGAAGGGGTGGGGAAAAGCCTACACGGAATGTACATACTTCTGAGTTGCTATTTTGGCAAATCTACCCAAAGGTCCAAGTCCACACTTGATAGAATCTATCTTTGAAAAATATATTTTGCAAAATCATGAACTTTTTATTGCTACATGCATGCTAGAGATCATCTAGTCCAAGAGTTTCACTCTACTAATGCCTAAGTGGATTGCCAAAGGCTCACACAATTAATCAACGAGTATTAAGCATCTGCAATGTTCCAGGCACTAGAGATACAAAGTAAAAACTGAAAATTCCTGTCATGAGGAAATTAAGCTTACATTCTATCCCATGCCTAGTTAATGGCAGAGCCAGAACTAGAATCCAAATGTCCTGATTCTCTAGGTTAGTGTATTTTCCATTACATAACATTTATTTTATAATAAGCCTCCTATTAAGACTATCCCTACATAACTCAAATAATCTGCATGCATACACATACGTATGTACTCACATAGAATAGAGAGACACATGGAAGGAATAGATAGATAGATAGATAGATAGATGATAGATAATTTGAGCATGTGAATTCTTGATTCACCGGATAAAAAAATAAAAACATGTAAAGTCGATTTGCATATGGATCTAAGGGGATTTTTTTTTAAAATGCAATTTATTTATTTAACATATTTGGTTTTCAGCATTGATTTTCACAACAGTTTGAATTACAAATTTTCTCCCCATTTCTACCCTCCCCCCCCACTCCAAGATGGCTTATATTCTGGTTGCCCTGTTCCCCAGTCAGCCCTCCCCTCTATCACCCCCCTCCCCTCTCATCCCCTTTTCCCTTCCTTTCTTGTAGGGCAAGATAAATTTCTACACTCCATTGCCTGTGTATCTTATTTTTTAGTTGCATACAAAAACTTTTTTTGTTTTTGAACATCTGATTTTAAAACTTTGAGTTCCAAATTCTCTTCCCTCTTCCCTTCCCACCCACCCTCCCTAAGAAGTTGAGCAATTCAACCTAGGCCACACATGTATTATTATGTATAACCCTTCCACAATACTCATGTTGTGAAAGGCTAACTACATTTTGCTCCTTCCCAACCCATCCCGCTTTATTGAATTTTCTCCCTTGACCCTGTCCCCTTTCCAAAGTGTTTGTTTTGATTACCTCCACCCCCATCTGCCCTCCCCTGCATCATCCCCCCACCTTTTCTTTTTTATCTTCCTCCCTCTTCTTTCCTGTGGGGTAAGATACCCAACTGAGTATGTATGGTATTCCCCCTCAGGCCAAATCTGATGAGAGCAAGATTCACTCATTCCCCCCTCACCTGCCCTCTCCCCTCCTCCCATAGAACTGCTTCCTCTTGCCATCTTTATGCGAGATAATCCACCCCATTCTATCTCTCCCTATCTCCCTCTCTCAGTATGTTACTCTCTCATCCCTTAATTTCATTTTATTTCTTTTAGATATCTTCCCTTCATCTTCAACTCACCCTGTGTCTGCTCTCTCTCTTTTACACACATATATATATATACACATATATATATATACATAAACACATATATACATATATATACGCATGCATACACATACAAACACATACACATAGATATATACATAACAACACATTCACTTATATATATACATAAACATATATATATATGCATATTCCCTTCAACTACTCTAATACTGAGGTCTCATGAATCATACTCATCATCTTTCCATGTAGGAATGTAAACAAAACAGTTCAACTTTAGTAAGTCCCTTGCAATTTCCGTTTCTTGATTACCTTTTCATGCTTCTCTTGATTCCTGTGTTTGAAAGTCAAATTTTCTATTCAGTTCTGGTCTTTTCACTGAGAAAGCTTGAAAGTCCTCTATTTTATTGAAACTCCATATTTTGCCTTGGAACATGATACTCAGTTTTGCTGGGTAGGTGATTCTAGGTTTTAATCCTAGCTCCATTGACCTCCGGAATATTGCATTCCAAGCCCTTCGATCTCTTAATTTAGAAGCTGCCAGATCTTGGGTTATTCTGATTGGGTTTCCACAATACTCAAATTGTTTCTTTCTGGCTGCTTGTAATATTTTCTCCTTGATCTGGGAGCTCTGGAATTTGGCAACAATATTCCTAGGAGATTTCTTTTTGGGATCTATTTGAGGAGGCGATCGATGGATTCTTTCAATTTCTATTTTGCCCTGTGGCTCTAGAATATCAGGGCAGTTCCCCTTGATAATTTCCTGAAAGATGGTATCTAGGCTCTTTTTTTGATCATGGCTTTCAGGTAGTCCAATAATTTTTAAATTATCTCTCCTGGATCTATTTTCCAGGTCAGTGGTTTTTCCAAGGAGATATTTCACATTGTCTTCCATTTTTTCATTCCTCTGGTTCTGTTTTATAATATCCTGATTTCTCATAAAGTCACTAGCTTCCACTTGCTCCAATCTAATTTTTAAAGTAGTATTTTCTTCAGTGGTCTTTTGGACCTCCTTTTCCATTTGGCTAACTCTGCCTTTCAAGGCATTCTTCTCCTCATTGGCTTTTTGGAGCTCTTTTGCCATTTGAGTTAGTCTGTTTTTTAAAGTGTTATTTTCTTCAGTGTATTTTTCAGTATTTTTTTGGGTCTCCTTTAGCAAGTCATTGACTTGTTTTTCATGGTTTTCTCGCATCCTTCTCATTTCTCTTCCCAATTTTTCCTCTACTTCTCTAACTTGCTTTTCCAAATCCTTTTTGAGTTCTTCTATGGCCTGGGGCCAGTTCATGTTTTTCTTGGAGGCTTTGGTTGTAGGCTCTATGACTTTGTTGTCTTCTTTAGGCTGTATGTTTTGGTCTTCTTTGTCACCAAAGAAAGAATCCAAAGTCTGAGACTGAATCTGGGCGCGTTTTCGCTGCCTGGCCATATTCCCAACCAACTAACTTGACCCTTGAGTTTTTCAGTGGGGTATGACTGCTTGTAGACTAACGAGTTCTATGTTCTACGTTTGGGGGGGAGGTGCCAGCTCTGTCAGAGCCACACTCCTCCTTCCCCAAGGACCCCCAGTCCAGACTGGGCTTAGATCTTCAGCAGGCTGTTGCACTCCTGCTCTGATCCGCCACTTAATTCCTCCCACCAGGTGGGCCTGGAGCCAGAAGTAACAACACCTCCGCTGCCCCCGGGGCTGGAAGCCGAACCACGAACTCCTTCCACTCCCGCAGCTTTTCCCACTAACCTTCTCCGCAGTCTTTGGTGTTTGTGGGTCGAGGGGTCTGGTAACTGCCGCAGCTCACATATTCAGGGCGCTAGGGCCCCCTGCGCCCGGCTTCTGGTCTGGATCATCCACGCCACTCAGGCTGGGCTCTGCTCCACTCCGTTCCCAGCTCCCAGCTCCGTGTGGAATAGACCTCACCCAGAGACCATCCAGGCTGTCCTGGGCTGCAGCCCTGCTTCCCTCTGCTGTTCTGTGGGTTCTGCCGTTCTAGAATTGGTTCAGAGCCATTTTTATAGGTTTTTGGAGGGACTCGGGTACGGAGCTCACTCTAGTCCGTGCTTACCAGCCGCCATCTTGGCTCCGCCCCCCTAAAAAATCTAAGGGGATTTTTTTAAAGATTCTTTTAAATTCTTAGAAAATTAGCACGTTTTAGTGGATCAAAACTTGGAGACAGATAGACCTCAGTTCAAGTCTTCCTCATGACACAGCATGTCTGACCCTGGACAAATGATTTAATCTCTTATTGCTCTAAGCCAGTGATGTCAAACACAAGATGAAATGAGGGCCACAAAACATACAATAAGTATCCCTGTTTGCCACTTATTGGCTTAGAAAGGCATATATTAACTTTATTCATGTTTGATTGTATTTTTATTTCACACAATCCATAAAATCATGTGTGAATCAACAGTTACCTTGTTTCCTCATCATCATAATGGATCCTCTAGAGTCACATTTTAAAATCGTATTAAAAGAACTATATCAGGATTTATCTTTTTTACTTTTAGCTATATGAAGACTGAAGGGTCTTTCATATGCCTGCATGTCCAGATCCTGCCTATGAAAGCATTCTAAGTAACAGTAAAGAACAAGACCAATAAATATTCTTTGACAATTATCCTCTTACTTAGTACCTGCCTTATCACTGATTTCTCTTGGGTAGTGCTCTTGCTATATTTTAATTCTCCTTCTAGTTTCTAGAGGGCCTAGACCCAAGACCTTTAACTGCCTTGACCAATGAGATCTATTAGACATTTTCCAATTGAAATATGAGGAGCTTGAGATAGAGAAAGAATTTCTTCACTAAGTAGTTTCCTTTACAGTGAAATTATAGGCCCAGTCCCTAGTTGCTTTACTATGAAGAAAACTTTATAATTATTATCAATTAGCTGTTTTAGAATAATTAAATCATTATAGATATGTTCCAAGTATATTAATTATCCCAACTATTTGATTGAAAATCTACTCGTATTATTAATGTTTTCATTGTCTGAAACCACAAGTAGGGAAACATGATCCAGTACACACCATGTGATTTCTCAGGTACAGGTGGGAATGATATAACTCATTTTTTCTGTTGGCACTAGTACTCTTAACCATTCTACCTTCTAGGTTCTCAAGTTATTCATGCAAAGTATTCCTAACTCTAGAGATTTAATTGTTTTCCATTCAAGCTAGCACTTCGAGCAACATCTGTTCCGAGTCTTTTTGTACCTACAAATGCCACACAATTTCAAGAGTTGTTTTGTATTATCAGCCATAAGTCAACCTTTGCTGAAGTGTTCCTTTAGAAATAAACTTGTTCTCAAGAAATTTCTAATGTTTAGGAAAATGACCGTAAGATGTCCTCCCCATATTTCTCTTTCACTAATTCATATTCAGAGTTTCATCCCTCTGTGCCCAGATGATTTTATTAAAACATTAATCCAAGTATAAGCAATTTGATAAATTTCTACCAATAGTTGGGTTTTTGGGGTTTTTTTTGGTAAAGATGTTAACCCAGCACAGGAATGCATGCTCTTTGAGTAGTTTTCTCAGTAGCAATAATTTGTTTATACTTCACCAACCACATACTCTCAGTGACTTTCCTGCAAACAGTATGCAGTTGAAAAACAGCTGAATAGGACCAGCCTGTGGCCATGGAAAGTATTGATTCCTTTGTGATAAGCTAACTAGCCTATATGCGGATTGACTCCATAACCTTGACCTCATTAATAGTCTAATCAACACATATAACTAGCCCATGTTATAGGTATACAACAGGATTTAACTCCATTCATTGTTAAGGATTTTTGTTGTCTTCTTTATTTGCTTTATTCTGGGGCCTCAAGAAATGTCAAAGGGCTATCCTTATCATTTAGGAATTCTTCCTGTTTCCCACAGAAATCTGCATAGGCTTTAATTATACTTGATTTTATTAACTCACACTACAGAATATTGATAGGAGAAGTGAATTTTAGAGAGGTCAAATCATGAATCTACAAGCTGAAATGGACCTCAGATATATCCTAGGACAAACTAGAAAAATAATTACAAAATACTAATAGATAACATCCAACATTTGTTTGAAGATTTCCGGTAAACACTTTACCTCAGGAAGTAGTCCATTAAAGTTGGAGATGATTGTTAGGAAGTATGGTCTTACATCTAGCCTTTGAGTTTGTATTAACCCTTTGCAACTTGTTCTGCCCTCTGGGACCAAGCAGAACAATCCAATTCCTCTTCAATATTAATGCTCTTGATATATTTAAGGAAAACTCTCAAATGCATCTGCTTTCTCCCTTTGCAAACCAATTCTTTCCCCAAAGCTAAACATATTCACTTCCTTCAACTAATCATCAAAGGACATGATCTTAGTTTCTTTCTCCATCCTGGTTTTCTTCCTCTGAATGCTCATCAATGAGCTTCCTAAAATTTGGTATCCAGAACACATTATTCCAGTTGCAGTTAGGTGTCACAGTAGAAAGAGTACTAGTCTTAGAGTAAAGACAATCTGACATAAAATATTGCTTCAGCTATCAGCAAATTGTATTATTCTGGGATATCCTGACCTGTCTCAGCCTGTTTCCTCATATGTTAAATGAGGATAACAATCACACCTACCTTACAGAGGTTTTGAGAAGACTAAATGAAATAACATGTCTAAATAATATATCTGAAGTTCTTTGGAAACCTTAAAGAATTATCTAAATGTTAGCTATCATCCTCCTCCTCCTCCAGAATTTACTAGGAAAGTGTGCATTAGGACTGTTATCTCTATTTTTAAGAAGCAGAAACATTCTTGACTACTACATGATACTACTGATCCACATTGAACTTGTGGTCTTACTCAAAACCCCAGAATCTTAAAAAAATCTGTCTCATCATGTATTCCCCATATTGTTCATTTACGAAATTTGATAAAATGACAAAGCCCATTTTAGAATCCAAGAGTAAGACTTTCTTCTCCTCCCTAGTACTCTCTCTCTCTCTCTCTCTCTCTCTCTCTCTCTCTCTTTCTTTCTTCCTTCTTTCCATGTTTTCTTCACCACCCCCCCCTCCCAATCTGGTGCTATGATTTCATCAGTCTGGGAAAATTCATATGGGGGAATTCCCTTGAACAGTATGCAGATCAAGACCTGTTCTGCAGCTTACAATCTTTGACAATTCTCCAGGGCCACAATGAATTCAAGAGATTTGATAAGGGCCATGCAGACTCTACATGTCAGAAGAAGAATTTAAACCTCCTACCAGCACTCTTAATAATTCCACTATGCTGCCTCTAATAAAGCTTGACACTTACTCCTTTTAAATCTATATGGAAAGAATTACAAAACAAGAAGAAAAGATGAATTGGTCACATGGCAAGACACCTGCATATTGGGCAGATGGCTAGAGGGAACTATCATCGTAGTGTTGGAAAAAAAAAAAAAAAAACAAAGCCTCATGTACACTGTGAGGCCCCACCCCAGAAAGAACTTTTGGGAAAATATGGTAAGGATCCTACAGAATAGGCAGGTTTGGATAGGCTGTTATTTACATCATCAACTACAGATTCATCTAGTTTGAAGAGATTTTATTCAATTATATTTACCTAACATACTTTTTATCAATCCAGACTTATAACATAACATACCTGTTAGCTGTGACTACACCAGTTACTTGTAAATTTGAAAGGCATTTCATTTACTTAACTAAATCACTTATAGAAATAGTAAACAGCAGAAAACTGTAGTATTAATTAAGGTGGGACTTTTTTTTTTTACTGTTTTCTCTTTTAGAATGCTAAAGTAATCAAGTGCCTTTGATTAAGTCTTACCAGGTGCCCCAGGCCCATACCCTTTTGCTGATTAGGTGTGAAGCGTTTGGGCCCTAAGAAGGGTATATAAACTTGGAGGTTATCATTTTGTTTGGGGCTCTCACTCACTGGAAGAGTGTTGGTGTGGAGACTCCGGGTAGCTGCTGGAGCCCCCCTGGCTTTGAAAAAAAACACAGATATTGGCGCTTCTCTTTTTGGTAACTATGTATGTGATGTCTTGATCAGACAAAGCCTGTTGGTTGAATTGTGTTATTTGCTCTGTTTATATTGCCTCTGTTTGTATTTGCTCTGAAGTTGAGGGTGCTGGCTTTCCCCCGGAACTAAGTGAATTTTATATGTGTTTGATTAAAGTGAGATTGTTAACCCCTTGAAGTTGCTTTCCATAGAAAAACAGATCAAAGAACCTGTGCTGGCAGCCCTTCTGTGTGTTGGTGTTGTTGGTCTTACACAACCACAGTAGTGGCAAGCAATATTGTTGTTACAAAAACCAAGGACAGATTCTACTACATAATAAATATATAATATAGTATATAATATCCACTATATAATTTCTTTCAACCTAATATCAAATAAATGACTAGGATTAAGGTCTAGTCACTCAAATAGTTTTGAATCCAACTCTCAACTATCCCACATCTCTACCTTTTCCACAAAAAACAGCACAAAAGATTTAGGCAAATGCTTTGCTTAATATCTAGTAAACTATATGTATAACATTCTCCTGATGTCAACCTAGTAACTCTTTCAAACAAGGAAATTAGGTTACTCTAATGTAAACTATTCCTGATGAAGACATGTTAGGTTTTTTGTGATTATTGCTTCATATTCTAGATGTCCGTTAACACCTCTCAGGGTTGGTATCAGTCATCAGGTACAATGGGCCACACAGAGTCAGAATGATTTAAACAGATCATCTTTTACTAAAAATCATTCCATATAACCTCAGGTAGATGCTATTCCCAAGGAGATTTAAAAGCAGCCCAAAGGATAAAAATATATAAATGCTGCCAGCAAACTGGTTAAAAAGCTGGCAGCAAGGAAGTTCCCTGGGTTCTTGGGAGGTACCAGCCCCTCTCTCAAGTCTCAAAAATGTTTTATACTCCACCTGCCCAAAAGACTTATAGCTGAGTCTGGGATTAATGCACTAAGAGGCAACTTAAATTACAATTGTCCCAGATCCACACCGCAATTAATTTGCTGGCAAGAATATTAGCTATTGTTTTGGGAATGTACATATGATGAAAGTGATAACACACTCCCCAGTTCCACCAATATCCAGGCCCACAGCCTCACTCCTTTTAAATAATATATTCAAACTTTAATAATATGTTCTATACTTGCGCCAACAGTGCAAGTAAAGCTTATTTATCTTATATTTCACAGACTTCATTTTGTTCACCAATACCAGTGCTCTTTTCCCCTTCATCCTCCTGGTGCCTTGTAAAATTGGGCCACATCTGCCCTTCACTAAGTCTATGGTCCCTCTTCCATTTTCTACAACTATTGAAATATTGATGACCATTGTTCAGTGACCCACTGGTTCTTTCAGTAGCCTAGGATGTATCGGGGGTGGGGAACCTGCAGACTCAAGGCCACATGTAGCTTCAGAGGACCTGTGTTCAAATCTTGAACCAGTCACTAACTTGTATGACCTTGGGCAAGTTAGTTAATTTCCTTGACCTTAAATGTTGGTAAGTATAAAATGATGGGATTGGATGAAGATGACCTCTACCAGACCTTTTAGCTCTAAATATATGATTCCATGATCCTCTTCGACACTCTTTTCCCTAATATACCTTCTAAAAAACAAATAAAAATATAAAGCCAAAATCAAATGCATGTCTCTCATTCTCTTAGTGGGCACATAGCCTTAAGAGAAATGTTAAGAATAAATCTGATCTAATTAATAATTAAACATAGATAAAAGCCTTTTGATTCAATAATGCTCTTAGTCTATTCATTTGAGAGTGATGACATAATGTTCAGAATTGAGAACATGATCTTCCACAGTTTGCATCCCCAGTAAAATTCAGAAACAAATTATTTAAGTTGGATAACAATGAGAACAAAATACATAATAGAAAAAAAAGTTTTTGCAGAAGCTTGCTAGTGAGCTTCCTGAGAAGAGTTCAGGAAAGAAGCCTTCAACATTAATTTTATACTATGATTCTCAAGATTAAAACATTATTTTGCATTAGAAAATTCCTAAGGATACCATAATCATCTTGACATGGAAGTGGATGAGGGCAGTGCTGGGACTGCCTTTTATTAGCTCAGTTGACTATTAAATTTTCAGCAGGAGTATTTACATCTCCGAAAATGCTACAAGTTAGGGTTTAATTTATTGTTTTGTTGATTGTATAAACTTAAGAAAGTTGTGGACAAAATGTTACTAATGAAAATTATATTTAAGAGTATTTTATACATATATCATTCCCACTCTGAACTCATAGACGACTGTTAAACATTTGCCAGTATACAAAATAAGGCTCTTCATGGCATCTCGGGGAAATAGAGATAAAGGACCACTACTCACACAGTAGGATTACACTCAATATTAGTATTTAATTTTGATGAATCATGAACCCAAACACTACTGTCAAGCCATGTGAAAGCCAAACAAAACCTAAAATTCCACAGCTTAACAGCATAATTATGAGTTCTGGAAATATTCATAGAACTTTTTTTTTCCTAAGAGAATTAAAATGGAGTATTAGAAATAGTAGAATGAAAACATTTCCTCAGTGCATGAGCTAGTTGTCATTTTCTTCCCACAATGAGTTTTATCTATAAAATATTGACAACATAGGACCTTATTTCTACAGAGGGAGTAAGAGTATGATGATGTCTTATGATGTCATGGTAGGCCATTCCATTGTTAAATCTCACCATTATTTGTGTATTTTATTGTTTTAATATTTTGATTTTTTTATTTCAACAATGACTATTACAAACATTAAAGAAGTAATAAAATATTAAAATTTTTGGCAAGAAAATTGTTTCAGTGTTTTTCTTCTTATCATTCACAATGGGTCTGAGTCTCATTTGCCCCAGTTACCCATAGGGTCAAAATGACTTCAAAGAAAATTTATTGGTAAATAAAGACCATAGGCTTTTGAAAAAATGGCTATTAGGCTACACAAACCACATATACACAGACACAGATAGACAAACAAAGAAGAAACATAAATACCCAACCCTTTATAGAAAAAAAAATGGGAAGAGGGCAAAATAACATATTAAAGGGTTAATTTTCAGAAGGGTCATGACAGTTTGAGCCAAATAATTGCTGTCAGCTTTTCCATTTTAGCTGACTGAAGACTGAATGCAACTTTGGATGATCTGCATCAGCTAGTAAAATTTCTAAGGCAGAATTACCTTCTCTGTCTACTATGATGCATACTTGCATAGCAATTAAAATGTTGAAGTATGTCAGCAAGGGGTGTTAGAGAGTTCTCTTTGTAGGCTCTCATCCAAAAAATTTCCTGTGAGGGAAGAGGGTAAAGTGAAAGGTTTGGTTTGATAGGCGAAGGAAAGGCATGTGAAGAATTCAGTTTTAGGTTCTGGCTCACAATATTCTTGGCCTCTTGACTCTGAGGAAATAAGTCTAGCTTTGCTCTTAATTTAAAAAACAGACTAACAGTTGTCTTTGAAATGTTATGTCTTATTCATGATATCTGGACCAGGCTGAAGGTGAAAGTTGAGAACTGAAGTTGAAATGCTGATTTCACTAGTCTTTGTACTATGCCTACATTAAATACAAAAGATAATATCTAGCACAACATTCTATCTGTATCAACCAAAGGAATCAATCAGAGTGCTTGCTCCATGGTGGGTATTCCCAGAGAGCTAAATACGTATTACAAAGCATTCCCCAACTATGGATACTTATGAACCTGTCATGGGCATTTTCTTTTATTTTACCCATCACTGAAAAGGTTCTTACTTTCTCAGTACTGAATAAAAGAGAAATCCCCGAGATGGTTCATAAGCTGTGAAATCCCCTGCAGTGCTTCTATATAAACTGAGGGACAAATTCTCAGAAAAGGTGAGAAACTCTTCTTTGTGTTTGCACCATCTCCTTATGTGATTCCCTATTTGAAAATGCAATTGTGCTACTGTCAAAAGACTTGCAATAAACTCTAGTCCTTAAGAAGCCAAAGGGGGGGAAAGTATGAGACACACAACCAGCTTCTTGCGCATGTGAATTGGAGCCATACATAAAGAAAGCTTCCAAGCTAGAAAGGGTCTTAGAAATCACCTCTTCCAGTTCTTTCATTGTCGTAAAAATGAAACCAAGGCCCAGCAAGGTTACTTGCCAAAGATCACACAATGACAGAGTAGGACCCAGAGACCAGACAGGTATACTCGCTTTTAACATTTGTCTGTTTACACACACACACACACACACACACACACACACACACACACACACACACAATGTTGTTCCCTTTCCTTCCCTCCCTCCTTTCTCTCAGGTAGCTGGATCCATTATTTCATTTACTAGAGCATAAAACAAAACCCCCTCTATGTCTTAGGTCCTAGTAGATCAAACTTCATGAGTTTCTATGACTAACCTTTTGTTGAAGAGTTTCTACTGTTATCTGATCCTCAGACAATAGATACACAATCCATTCTGAATGCCATACTAGAAGCCTTCCCACTTTTTAAAGATTTGCCAGTGCTTACTCTCCACTAGTGTTGCCACAAGAATCCAGGGTCATCTCTCTATTACATTAAAACACTAGATTAAGAAACTTCACACCACACACACACACACCCATGCACAATACCGCCCTCCCCACAAACCCATGTCATACAGTTCAAAAAGCACAGATGTGATGAATAAATTCTGATTTTGTTGTTTATAAATGGGCATTTGCTGCTTTAACACTGGCAGAGTAGAGGCAACTAGAGGAAAAAAAGTAGTAAAGTTAAAAAAAATCTAACTATTCTTTAAATAAAAACTTTCCAAAATGTATTTAAACTTCTCTACTTTAAATATCCATTGAAAACTTTTCCCTTTCAAATGTCAGAGGTCAATATAAACACTCAGATCTCAACATAAAAGTAAGCCCACCCTCCTTTACCCCCAAAACCCAACAATTTTATGGCTATAATTATAGAAATAATTCTATAAATGCATTCTATTTTAAAAAAAATGCATGCAAATTCCAAAGAGATTCCAAATATCTTTTATTTTTTAAAAAATCACATGCATTTGTTTAATCCACAAAAGCAGTGTAACTGAAGTCTGACACATGAACAATACCATGTAATATGTCTTAAGGATTGGAGCAGAAGAGTATTTGAAGCAAGAAACATTAGTTTTAGTGTGGAAATTGGCTCTGGATATTTACTGTGGAATGAAGACAGTTGGTATTACATATGATACAGAATCCCAGTAGTACTGGGCATAGTCAATGGGTGTGGGAAACCTGAAAGGCCAAGGGCATAGCTTCAGAAGCTGGGCCAGCAATGTAAAACTGTAAAATGAGGCAACTTTATCTTCAGCCACCCTTGTTTCCTTTTTTTTTGTTTGTTTGTTTCAATCCTCCATCCAACAGCAGACGTACAGTGGCATCATGCTTCCTCCTGTTGCCCAGGGACCTAACACTACAGTGTCATATCACACTTATTCCACATTTTAGATCTTTCCAACTCTCTCCCTCATTAAAATGGGCTGTGCATCCATTTCCTCTGTTATACTGTCAGATGAAACTTAATCTGATAAGCTACTCCAGCTATAATAATAATGGGTCATGAGATAAAGGGTACAAAAGAATATTAATGATAATGCCTTAATATGGAACATGTATGGAGGAAACATGTTGATCACATCATTGGAGTAAGACAGCACACGGATTGAATACATACATTTGTGAAAGTTAATGTATCCTTTGTGTTTTTACTGTTTTAATCTCTTAACTGAGAAGAGAATAACTACCTTTTATAGGAATAATGAAAACATTATTCTTAATGTTTTTATATGTGAGTGCTATAATTAGACAGATTTGGACTAAATACATATATATGGTTTTTATATATGTATTTATATGTTCATCACATATATCACTATTTTTACAAGTTTTATGTCATTGGCATGGTAGTTTGAGACAATATTGACAAGATAAGGATGCCAATTTCTATTTGGAATAATTCCCATGCTGTAAGAAGTTGAACATTTGCTTTTGAAAATGTTAATTGAATAAATTGGAAATATTTGTTTAAAAGAATGATGAAGATGATGACAATGAAGATGATGATTCGAATAAGGGCTTTCTAAGGATAAAACTTAAGCTTGTAGGATGTTCACTAAAGGTAGAAAGGTAGAAATCCAGATACCATTGTAGTTTATAGTGACAGAGATTTGTGGGCAAGCAGGGTGCAAATTATGGCACTGTCCTGAAATAAGAACAGTCCAGGGAAACATTATCAGCAGCAACTGAATAGGTGAGGTCTATGGTTGCTTCTACATCTCTTGCCTAATACACTACTTTTTCTATGTTCCTTTGTCCTGATCACTGGGAAGGTTAGATCTGAATTCATTTCAACCAATATTTATTAGGAGTCAGTATGCAAGGGGAAGTTTCAGGTTTCTCAGAAGAAGTTAGTTAGATTGGCGGCTGCTGCAAATCATGAGCTTGAGGACAGTGTTGGTATAGGCAGTTGGTTGTTTTTGTGTCAAGGGCAATGGTTTCCATACTAGTGTTGGCTTACAAATGGCCCCAACATTTATTGTCTTTTCATTTATATTCAACTTAGCCATTTCTTAAATACTTCTTTGTGTACCCACTGTGCTGGACTCTTGGGGGAGAAATAGTTTAAATAAGACACTATGGTGCTTCAATCACTTATTAAAAGCTTACATAAAACTATTTCCACAATACGCAAACACCTTACAATTTACAAAGCACGTTCCCCACAATACCATTTTGAGGTTGGTAGTACAAGTATTTATATCATTTTGCAGATAAGAAAATTGAGACTAATCCAACTTTACCAAAACCTATTATTTACTTACTTGAAAAGTAATATACAGAGACAAAAGGAAAAGTATTCCCTGTTCTTAAGAAATATGCATTCCACTAGGAGAGGAGGGACAAGCAGATGCAACATATGAATATAATTTGTGGAGACTGATAACACCATCCACCAGAAGGACCAGCAAAGGTGTTCACAGGAAGTGCTACCATGTGAGGTAAATCTGGATTGAAGATAAGGATTTTAGTAGGCAAAGATGAGAAGCCAATATGTTTCAGATGTGGATAACAATCTATACAAAGGCAATGAGTTGGGAAGAAGTGACTAGCAACTAGCGATGGAGCCAGTATTTGAATCCAAATTGTCTTACTCCAAGTACATGACACTTTCTATTTATATCACACCTAAATGGATTAGGCTTCAATCATTATGGGATTTCTGTTGAGTTTCCACATTTTCAAGAAATCATTGTGGGAACAACATTGCATGTTTTTTGGGTCTCAGTTTACTCATCTGTAAAACAAGTGATATTTAAAATGCCTTCCAATTGATGGTAAGGTACCATAGAGAGAGGACCTATGCCTTTGTTGCCTCCTGTAAAGTGAGATGCCAGTAAGCTGTCTAAATTTATACAGTAAATGTCAATGATTTTTTTAAGTTGCCAACAGAGGATGGCATTCCACTGATAAAAGTAGTTCTGGCAGCAGTCATGATGATCTAAAGAGGGACCTACTTTTAAGAAACAGTGTCACTGGTTGTCGAATTAGTCGTTGACCTTTAAATTCTCTTGCATTATAAGTTGCCACTTTAGAAATTGTCCTATAGAATTTATCCTAGCCTGAAATTAACATATTAGTTTTCAGCTTTCACAGGTTCTCTATTAATCATGTCAACATTTTATTTAAATGAATCATTATGTGTTATAAAAATCTACCTGTAGTGAAGAGCCAAAAGTAGAAACTGTAGAAAGGATAGATTTAATATTTTTTAAAAGCAAGAGAATAGCTTAATAAAACACTATTCAGTTAATATTTATTGGGCACCTGCTGACCTGCCTTTCTCTCTTTCAGGCCTTTGGTACTGTCATACAAACAGTGTAGACATATCTCCAGACATAACCCAATGTGCCTTGGAACTTGTTATCCGTCCTGCTGCTAAACTCTCTTTTATGTTTTCTTCCTGAAGTTTGAGTATGAACTCCTTGAGAGAAGGGCAGTTTCCCTTTGTCTATTTGGTATCTCCAGCACTTAGCAAAGTCCTTGGCACACAGCAAGTACTTAATAAATGCTTGCTTTTTCATTCATTTAATCACTGCAGTAGTAGGACTCCTAAAAAGGAAGAAACAATTCCTGTCCTCTTACAGTTTATGGTCTAGACAAAAAGAAAATGGGAGCAAGAGAACAACAAGTAGCAGGCTTAATATTGGCAAAGAGAAAGACCACTGCAAATAGGAAATAATTAAGTGATTAAATAACGAAGTGCATTGTAGCATGTGACAGGAGTGTTACACAAAGTAAGTTTGAGATATCAATGGGACATCCTAATGGAGATTATTTAGCAGGCAGGTAGAGATGTAGAGCTAGAGGATAAGAGAGTAATGAGGGCTAGATTATGGAATCATTTCCATAGATATGACAGTTGAACTTATTGAAGCTAATAAAACCATTAGGAGAGAAAATATAAAGAAAGAAGAGGCCCAGCAAAGAGCGTTGCAGTATGCCTACCCATAGAGAGTAAGGCATGGAGAATAAATCTGCAAAGGATTCAAAAGAACTAAAAAGAAACTTAACTTTTTACCTAACCCTCCTTCTCTTTGTCACACATTTATATTGAGATCACCACCATTCTTTTAGTCACTCAAGTTTATAACCTCAACTTTTTTCTCTCACAAATTACTCCGTTGTCAAGTCTCAAAAATATTACCTCCTTAACATTTCTTATACTTGGCTTCTTACCTCTGTTGATACTATATGAAATCTCTATTGGTCTTTGTGCAGGTCCTCATCACTTGTTTACTACTTAAGCTACCAACTTCTAATCTAACCCCTCTCCTATCTATCAATTACCCAGATGCCAAAGCGATGTTACTAAAGCATAGAGCTAACCATGTCACTGTCCTACTTAAGAATCTTTAGATACTCCTTTTTGCTTCAGTATTAAAAATACAAACTCCTCTATTTGGCACTGAAAGTCATTTACAGATCAGGTCCATGCTGATTACACACTGCTCCTTTTGAAACTGCTTTAAAGTTGTTTTGTGTATATTTATATTAATTGATCTGTAAACATATTGTGTTGCATCCCCTCAGTATAAGGAAAACTCCTTAAAAGGAAAGAGGGACCAATGTCTAGAACGTAGTAAGTGCTTAATAAATCTTTGTTGTTGATTGAAGGAGTGATGAATTAGTTAGGAAAAGTAGTGCCCCAAGACCCTTGAAGTAGAGAATATCCAGCAGGAGAAGATATCCAGAAGGAGGTGATGGACTGAGAAAAGGTCATTTAATTTTGCAGTACAGATGTCTTTGGTGTGACCTTGAAGAAAGCAGTTTCAATACCTTTGTATTGACAGAAGCTAGAGTGTGAGAGTTGAGGAATGTTTGTCTGGGAGAAAAGAAAGTAGAAGCAATGAGCATAGATGGCTTTTTCTAAAAGTTGACTTTGAAAATACAGAACAATGTCTTGAGCAGACTGTAGGGTCAAATGAAGTTTTTTTGTTTGTTTTAATTTGTTTTGTTTTATTCTAAAACTGTGAGGGAGATCTCTGCATGTTTGAAACATGGAAATATACAGAAAAGTTGTTAAAAGATAAGGGAAAGTTGAAAATTAGGGTGAAAATAGAGGAAGATTGATGGGGCAAACTCCCAAGGAAATGGGGAAAATGGGAACAAGAACACAATAAGCAGCAGGCTTAATACTGGCAAAGCGAAGTATCACTAAGACTAGAACAAAAGAAGACAAAGTGGTGATGAGTGGGTAATGTTCAAGTGTGGCACTGGGGAAAAGGGAGAGCCAGAGATTGCTGGCTTAGGTTTTTTTTTTTTAGTGAATTACGAGGCAAGGTCCTCTGCTGAGGTGAAGGAGGTTGTATAGGTGGATTGAGCTTGGAAAAGAAGGTTTAGAACAGCTTCTGAGGAACTAAAAAGAGAATCAATGAGGGAAGAATAGCATTATCACTCAGGGCCCAGGTGATGCTACATAAAACAAATCTATAATGGACTTATTCCCCAAGGTTATGTGACTTCCTGCAATAGTATTCAATAGCATGTGTGCAGAACCAGAGAAAGAAGAAAAGTTGAGATTGGGAAATGGATGAGCCATGAAAGAGCAACACAGGAAGGGATTCAAGAGCAAGGCATAGAATAAGAAGGAAATGGTTACATTAAAGCAGGGCTGTCCAACCTTAGGTTTTTATTGAAACAACAGACAATATATTTTGATTTGCCATTTTAGTGAGAACTCTGCAGTGGCTCAGCTTTGTTTACTAAAGCATTTATGTAAATACTTATGCTTGTAGGCAGGCCACATAAATTGCACTGTGGGGGCATGTGGCCCAGGCTGCATTTTGGACAGCACTGCATTAAAGGGTCAAGTTCTTGGAGGGTGCTAAATAAAAGAGGCACAGAAATGCAGACCTGGAAAATTCAAGACGGGTAGAGTCACTAGGGGCTGTGGTGAGAGTGAAAAAAGAGGCATAGAAGAAGTAGATAAGGAAAGAGTAGAAGAATGAGTGAAAGATTTCAAGTTATGTATTATAGAGGTGGGATGCTTTGAGTTGATGATGATGAAATCAAGATAACAGCACTCCTAAAGTGATGAAGGTAGAATGAGGTAAAGATCCTTGGAAGTGTGGAAGTTGGTGAACTGGGAAACAAGAGTATTTGGGAAGATAAAGTTAGACAGGTACATGGGAAAAACAAACAAACTATGAAAGTCAGGAATTTATTAGCCCCCGTAATTCATCCAAGGGAATATGCACAATTTTATCTAGACAGACAAGGAGATTTTTTAAAAAATTGATTAAAATGTAACTGCAAAGCAAAGGTGGTCAGCTGCTGATAGTCATTGATAATAAAAGTGTCAAGGCTATGGCCTTGTCTCTTTAAATTACTTTTTGTTCTTGTTCAAATTCAATTACATACTAAGCCAGAGAGGATTTGGGGAATATCTCACCCTTAAAAAAAGAGGGTCATGATTTTTTTTTCCAGAACAAAGGGTCAAAAAGAAAAGACTTACTCTTTCAGGTATATACTACTTGGCTTTGTTACCCAAATATGGTGGCTATGACTAAAGGCCGGTCACTATTCCTATATATGGGAAAAATTTTCCAGCCAATATGCTAGATCAAAGATGGCTAGCATATTGCTCTGAAGAGATGAAATCCAGAAGCTATTAGTAAAGAGTGAACACCACTAGAGACTACATGTCCAACAGCCATCACAAGAACAGAAGGAACCAGCAGGGCCACAGTAACATGCTGCCTTGAAATTGAATGAGATGAATTCTTGTTTAGTGGGACTTAGTCTGATGTCTTCCATCAGCACAAGACATTGGTGGTGTTACAATATTGGTGGTATAAATTGTGCCTCCATGCATGAGCTCTGGCCAGCCATTGTCTCAACATGTATGCTCCTTGATACATGTACCATGGCTACTGTATGTGTGATGACTATGAGTGCTTGTACTTCCTACATTAGTAGACCTATGTATTTACGGGTAAAAGTGACCCAGGTTTATGGGAGGAATATGTTAATGCTACTTTTCTTAATATGCTAGTCACTAAGTACCTTTGCTTTTGACTAATTGTGTCCCTTGACTGGCCAGAGGGGAAATATGCACTTTAGTAGGGACTTAGGAATTGTGGTTTTGTGTGGATGAAACCCATAAAGCTGGGGTTTCTCATGTGTGAGAAGGAGTGCCCCTATAAGGGCTATGTTTGCATATGTATAATTTTTCACAGGGGTAAGTACAGAAACTATGATTGAATTAGAATAGAGAATTCCTAGGGGAAGAGTTTCTCTCTGACAATATAGGCCATTACCTTCTCAGCAATTTAGTCTTAAAAGGTTTCCCAGAGCATTAAGAGTGACTTGTCCAGGGCCACACAACACATATTCCTTAGAGGCAAGAATGAACCTATACTTCCTTGGTTTCAAAGCTGATTATCCACTATGCATGTTGCCTTGCCATTCATGTATGTGCATATGCCCATTAAGTAGATATACTTTTTCACTGTTTGCAGCCGGTGGCATAGTGGATAAAGAAAGTGCTGGACCTGGAGACAGCAAGACTTGAGTTCTGGTCCTGGACACTTACTAGCCATGTGACCCTTTGCCAGTCACTTAACCTCTGTTTGCGTCAGTTTTCTATAAAATGAAGATAATAATAGCACATATGTCACAAGGCCATTGTGAGGATCAGAGGAAATATTTGTAAAAAAATACTTAGGACAGTTCCTGGCACATATTAAGTACTACTTTCCTTATCAATAGTAACTTAAAGCAATAAGCCAGAGAAATGCCATAGTGTAGTAGAAAGAACATAGAATTTCAATTTAGAAGTGGATCTAACATTTCTAACTCTTGTGGCCTAAAGGAAATGACTGGACCTTTTGAGTCCTAAGATTCCTTATCTGTAAAAAAAAAAATGAAGAATTTGGACTATATGAACTCTAAAGTTTCTTCCAGCTCGATTAATTATGATTTGATGCTCCTCTTAGTGCTTCACAAGGAGATGGGTATTTTTCCTAGTATTTTTTTTGATTTATGATGATCATCCTGATTTCATTATATTTAAAAATTTTCATTCCTGAATATAATAAATTTTTAAAGTTTAAAAGATTGGAATGGCAGCAATTCCTGTGGTAATATATTTTATAAAAAAAGATTTTGGTTGTTGCTTCAAAAGTAGAACTGAGCTATCTCAAAACTCCACTAGGCATCTTAATTTGCCTCAGTCTTTCCCAGATAGATTAAAAATCGGGTTCAATTTAAGTGGTTCTTGCCTTCCTCAAGGTTTACAGGACCCAAATAACATTTCTTCTTCAATAAGGTCAAATGTATTCAATTTGGATATGCAATGATGTAGCACCAACATTATTCTATCATTCTCTTATGAATGACCAGTTTCATCAGGAAACTGCACTCCAAAAGATGGCACCATCTAACTGGAACACCTATGATACACTTGAAGAATCGATGAATCAACAAGTATTTATTAAGCGCTTACTATGTGTAGGGTAAGTTGTGGGGATACAAAGAAGGGTAAAAACAGATTGTTTATCAGGGAGGCATAAAAGATTTTACTATGCAGACTTGCTGTCTGTGCTCTGATCAAACATTTCTGCAATGGTTCCAGAGAGTCCATTATAGTTTCACTTGTCTAACAGGCCTTGGAACAAGGGTTTACATTTGAAATCGTTGAGTGTCTCGACAAGCAAATTAAAATAATTCCACTGGCAATCAAAAAATAAAACCAAAGGACTAACAAATATAATACTGTTGCCAGTTTAAAGAAAGTACTCATTCTAAGTACCAATCCATTTGCAATACAGATGGTACATATGCATTTCTCCTATCCACCGCACCATACACACACACTCACACATGCACACATGCACACATATGCACAGAGGAAAAAAATGAACAGCCCAAAAAAAAAAGAAAGCCAGGAGGAAAGAAAACGAGGTTTTGCTGAATTGCTTAACTTAGAACACTGAGAATAATAAATATCATTCTGGTTTCACATTCCTCATTAGCTATGGCAACCACTGCTGAGCAACCATTACAATATCTAGCCACAACAGAATGACTACAACTATTTCAGGACTAAGTCCTTAGAACCTTGTCGCAGTTTCAATTAAGTTAAATATGTAGGAGACAAGGGGCAAAAATGAAGAAGAAAATAATACAAAAGGCACCAATATGAAATAATATATTACACAAAATATAAACTTGCAATTTCCCTTCACTCAGTATCATTAATAATGGCCTTCAGTTGTCGGATTACAAAAAGGCTGTCTGAGTGGTAGAATTAACCCAGAAAGGTCATTTCTGCCTAACATCCATTTTACTTTTATCACTGAGAATTAGGCCCATCATAATTTCTATTACTGATATTGATTTAAAGTCATTAAAACTATCTAAGAATTGATCTTATTACTCGGCTGCTAATCAAATATTCAATAATTATGAATCATAAAAGACAAAACAGAGTAAAGATCAGGCATAAAGAATTAGAATTAAAAAGACTAAAAGATAAGAGGAAAGATGTGATTCTAACATTCATTTGATACATTATGTTTTAAGGAATAAAAAAAAATAAGTTCTTTACTAGAGCTTCTATAAAAATAAAAAGATAAGATAAATTGCATTTTAAATGCATTATATACATTGGCTAAACTTTAATTAATCAACTGGAATTCACTTTCAATGTTACGAGTCAGAAACTATGCCATATAGTAAATGAATGTCTTGAGTATGAGTGGATTGGTACTCCAGAACAAAGTACCTGGATTTGCCAAGGACAATTAAGAAATTGTAATAAAGCAAAATGACCTATAAAATAATTATTTAATTAATTTTAATTAATAATTATTTTAATTAATTATAAGAATTTAAGATGTTTCTTTGTTATCATTTAGTTCTAAATAGTATACGAAATCTATGATATGGTGGTAACGAAATATTTTTGAATTGCTTAAATCCACACAAGTACAAACTAACTAATTTAACATATTAGGTAAAAAAGCAACTGCAATATGGAAAGACTACATATGCCATCTTAATATGAGGTGTATTAAGTGCCATAAACAATATAGAAATCTCCATTTGCATTTTCCTTTTTTGCTAAGGGTGTAGAAGAATTCATCTAAGTAACCAAGAATTTAGATATTCCTACACTTCCCCTCTCAAAAAAAAGTACGAATTATATTTTTGAGGATTGGTGGGGGAAAAGTAAGCATAATGTATTCTCTTCTTTTTCAACAGCAAAGTGCAAAATCACTAGCTATTCTGTATTGTCAGTAAATTGCAGGTATACATGTAGAACTTTTTTTTTTAATCCCCCAAGAAAAGAATGTTAAATGCCATACCTTTGAGACATAATCTTATAGGCATCTGGTAGATAACACCGGATATTCTCCATCTGAGCAGGATCAGAGTCACAGATTTTATCATCAGTCCTACCATAGTTGGCACTTTCAATCATGATAACATCTGTTCCAGGACATCGTAGTTCTATTGGGTAGCTTTCACAGGATAGTTCCCTTCGGACCACAGCCATTGGAATTGGGGCACGACTGAAAGCTAGGGAAAGAAGGGGGGAAGTCATCTTTAGTATCTAAAAGGACAAAGAAACATAGTTTTTCTTTTTTCTCAAGGCATTGAGAAAACCATATCTGAGAAGTTTTATGTAAAGTAATAACCTTATGGGAAAGTAGTATTTTAATATGAACTCTTCATTGAGTTCAAATATATTTATGTTAAAATGCTGTCTATTGAGCTCAAGGGGTTGTTTTGTTTGTTTTATCATGTTATGGCTTGCCTCCGTGCCTGGGTTGGCCTTTTTTCATTAGTCAGGGTCATATTCTGATTACTGTGACTTACCTCACAGTTTAGGGTGCCTCCGAATATATACATTTCTACCTATATGCGACCCTAGAGTGATAGAACAAGCCTCTGTTGTGATTGTTGTCATTGGTGGAATTGTTGTTTTTCAGTTATTCCCACCACGCACCCCACTCATTATTCGAGTGTTCTAGAAGGAACTGAAAAAAGCCGCAAACTATGCTCACTGGGTACGCAACAAATTTATTTTATATAATCTCAATAGGGTCTTCACTGCAGCAAGTGAATCTTTTTTACTTTTCTCTAATTCTCTATCCCACTCTCCTTAGCAATTATTTATGAGTTCTCTCCTCAAGCTTTCCATGACTCCTAGAATCCCACCATTTGAGCTGACTTTGACTCTTATTTTGCTGAGACGATCGAGACCATTCACCATGAGTTTCCTCTTCTCTTCTTCACCTCCTGATATTATCTTCCACTCCATCCTCTTCTTCTACAATCTGTGATAATGATAGCTAACATTTGTTGTAATGCTTTAAGTTTTGCAAAATTTTTATTAATGGGAAAAGCTTTTTCTTATCAATGCTGATATGCCTACATGCATTCTTGATCCCATCACCTCCTGTCTTCTCTGGGAGATTGTCACCTCAAACATTGCCCTTCTCTAACCTTTGGTCTTACCCTTTTAATGGTTTCTTCCCTACTTCCTTCAAATATGCTCATGTCTCCTCCACTTTTAAAAAGTCTTCATTAAGGCCATCATCATCTCAAGCTATTATCCTATATACCACCTTTCTTTCTACCTACAAAGGTGTATATATATATATATATATAATATGCATATATACACATGCACATGTACATAAATATGTACATACAAATATGTATATATACATATATATACACATACACACACATACAAAAGATAAATAATAAACCGGTTCCTATATATACCTCCTGTATCTCTATATATATATATATATATATATATATATATATATATATATATATATATATATATATATATTATGTATGTGTGTTTACACACACACACATACATAAACCAGAAGACTAGAGAGTAAGGGAGAGAGGGAGGCAAAAAATACAGATTTGCATAGTATTGCATAATACATAAAATTATATTTATACATGCTTCCTTTGTTGTGCTATGATCTTATTAAAGGTTACTTAGGTAGTCCCACCAATATTGCAAACTACAGCCATTACAATCCATTTTACAATCCATTCTGTGATTCCTATCCATGGTGTCTCATAAATCTGCTATAGGAGGTCCATTTAACATTTTTAGGACTTCCTTAGGAACTCTTAAAACTACACAGACACCAATCTGGATAAAGCGAAAGGGCTATCCTTCACTCTCAAGTCACAAACTGCTCATCTTTTTTATTCCACGATAGTCAGGCATTTCTCTGAAGATGATGACGATGATGACAATGATGATCCCTACAATGTTCTAGGCACTGTACAAAACACTTTACAAATGTCATCTCATTTGATAATCACAACCACCCTGGAAGATGTTATTATCATCTCCATGTTACAGATAAGGAAACAGAAAACAGAGGCACCTTGCCCAACATCACACAATTAGTAAATAGCTGAGGCTAGATTTGAACTCAATTCTTCCTGACTCCAAGCTCAGCACTTCTTTGCACTGGGCCATCCAGCTGCCTCTCTGATGGCATCCTTCCACCATTTTTTCCTGACACAAAGTGCTCATCTGCAAAATGCTGCTTCCAGCTCACATCCACATCTTCTCTTTGAATGATAGTCAATTTCAATTCTTTGAAGATTATGGTAGTCCAGAATTTGAAGTTACAGAATATTACCCAAATAATATTGGACTTTAAAATGAGCCTTTGTCTCAGGAAGCTGTTTGAGATCTTTGAAAGAACAGTTCAATTTCATAAAGGCAATCCAGTCCACTTCCCCTCTGTTTAACTCTGGGCCCTCTTATCCCATTGTAGATTGATGCTATTTATTGAAAGTGTACTGATGGATCATCTCAATGGGGTGTCTGTTCAAATGCATATCATTGACTTAACAGTAGTCATTTTTTAACCTCTTAGTTTTTCCTACATGGAGAGTTAGGATGAATTCTTCTGAGTGAGTATGTATTGATTTAGGAAGTGTTGAAATGTTACAGGATTGGATTCAATCAGTGCAATGCTATCCTTAAACAGGAATATTTGGAGGACCTCATCATACATAAGGAATCTTTCCTCCATTTAGACTGCTGTGTATTCTCCATAAGTATGGCAAACACCATTAATAAGCATACATCTATCCATTTTATATTTTACTCAATATTAATAATCTGATGATCATCCAAAGAAGTTACTGTTGTATCTTTGAGGGAATAAAGTATGATTGTGAACTATGAAAGACAGGCATTTTGTTGGAAAAGATCGTTTAAAACAATGTTCTGGTTTACTGAATCAAATGCTCTTTATAAACAACAAATAATAAGTACAGTAGGATCTTGTATTCTCTACACCTTTCAATAAATTATGTGACAATAAATCTGGATAGAAATTTTAAAATTTTGTCTTTAAAAATATTCATTAAATTCTATAGTCCCTACTTCTTACTAAGCCTTAACTTAGTAGGACTGTTTCAGAGCAGTGATATGGACAATAACGAATTTCAGAAATATTCAAACAAAAACCTATTCAGTATCAAAAACACATGACCCATTCCCATTAGTATAATTAATGAATTTTTCTATAAGTTAAAAGTATTGGTAAGATATGACCAACTCAGTACTCAAGCACTCCACATAAATTCAAGTGTCTTCTCATTGAGGAATGGGGCACTATAACATTGCTGTTAAATTTTCCAGTTCCTTTTCAACAATATTTAACCCTTCTAGCACCACTGATGATGTCTAGACTTTTTTTCCAGATGACTATCATAGAGGTCTTACTTGGGGTGTGATCCTGCCAGGATGACTTTATCCAAGTGTTTGACAAGTATTGTTTTCATTTCATCGATGTTCGTCACAGTACCTAATGTTAACCTAAGTTTCTCAAGTTCGATGTTCTGATTGCAGAACAGTGTTGATGTAATGACATAAAAAACAGATTGCTGAACTTCTGTTTAGGAAGACTGGAGTCCAAATAGGTTTTTCCATACTGAGTAGCTGTGTAACCCTATCACCTAACATCTGTAAAGTGAGAACAGTAATAGTACTTACCTCAGGAGGTACTAAAGGTACAGGTAAAATAACACCATTAATATTTTAAGCTAAATAAAACTTTTATTATAAATTTTAAAAATCCTATACATGAACTTAGATCATTTGTAATAAGTTATGTGTATAAAAATAAATGAGCAGCTAGATGGTGTCAAGAATAGAGCTCTGGGCCTGGAAGCAGGAAGACTCTTCTTCCTGAGTTTAAATCTAGACTCAGACTCAGTCACTGGCTATATGAGCCTGGGTAAGTCATTTAACCCTGTTTGTCTCAGTTCCTCATTCGTAAAATGAGCTGGAGAAGGAAATGGCAAACCACTCCAGTATCTCTTCACAGAAAAGCCCAAATGGGAGTCACAAGGAGTCGAACATGACTGAAAAATGATTGCAGAAAATACAGAAAAGTATTACAGAATAAGTGTATTTTTTAAAGTAGCCAAAATAAATCATACTGTTATCTCATGATGAAATTTGGAGAAACATGACTTTGGATTGTGATTCATATTTATATTACTTCTACAATATAATATATCTTATCAGGATTTTGGAATACTATCCATGTGCTCAATCTGGTGAATACTTGCTTGATTTTTTAATAAGTGACACTTGATATATTACTTTGAGTCTATAAAAAAACAGGCTATAGTGATCTACTATCATTAATGTGAATTTTTCTAGGTGTCATTCAATATATGAATTTTTAAAATTTAGAATATATTATTTGGGCCATGTTCGCCTATGGAGTTTTTCAATGCCTCTACATATGATTGGTGCATGAGAGCCAAGCCCGCAGAAAAGACTAAATACCAACAGCAGAGTTAAATTTAGCCATAACCATTTATTATCCAAAATATTTGAATTATGGTTCAGATTTGAACCTAACTGTTCAAAGCAAATAATCTTTTTAAAGTGCAAAATGGTATAACTATTAGTCCTAAAAGGGAGGTAACATCACATAGTAGCTAAAGGCATCGTTGGACTCAAGGAGAGCTAGGTTCAAGTCTTATATCTGATATGTCTTATCTATGTGAAAAAAGGGCAAGATATTTAATTCCTCAGTGTCCCACGAAACTGACTAAAACTTATTTTAGAGAAGTTGCTGATCTGTCTTGGTGGAAGTATTTAACAAATTCATAATTCCCTTTACTGATGAAATCCTTGGCCCATTCTCATTCTTCTCACCCTCGAACAAATCCAAACAAACTCAAAATCAGTCATTTCAAAAGTCCCAAGTCTTTTGAATCACATCTGAGGAAAGCTAATACTTCGGAGAGTCTGACTAAAGTCTGACTAAAAGTCTTCTTAACCTCCTCCTCCAATTTTCCACATTTTTAGTCACCTGAGAAATCACCTACTTTCTACTCCTTTCCTCCTGCCTCAGAGGAAGGGTATCTACTTCTTTCCATGTTCCTGCCCCTAATCTCATCTCTTCCTATCTCTTGCAGGATTTGATTTCAAAAGTCATTCTCCTTCTCTCTCAAGCATTATGTTCAACCTCTTCAACGTTCCAATGACTTCTTCCCATTTACCAACAACTTGACAACTCCCACTTGGGAGTGTTGTTGGTTGCATGAGGCCTGTGAGCTGAGCATTTGACACCTTATTCCTAGCAGACTGAAACACTACTACATCTTTCTCCTTTTGTGGGAGAGGCCTGTTTTCTGTGATAGAACTATTGCCTACCAATGTTTCTCCATGACACTGATTAGACCTACTTCTCTGACCCTTCTGTGATTTAGATTAGCTTTTCCTAAAAAGGAGACAAAATGGTCCCAAGATCTGATTAGCTCTCATCAACCTGACACAGTTTCTTCCCCCCAACCCCCACACCAACATAGGTTAGACCTATGACATAAATTAGGGATTTTTGTGTGTTTTTTTTTTAAATCTAAAAGGAGACAAGCAGTCCCTGAAATCTGATTAACTCTAGCTTCTCTGATGGAGCCTTTTGGACACCTCAAGGCATAAAAAGTTCCTCTCACACGGAGTCTGGGCCCCTCCAATCTGGTGAATTTCGGAAGATAGCTTGAATCATCCTGTCCTTTACCATATCTTGCCTAATACAAAATGTGTTTCAATATGGAGATGACAGGGGCTTTGTACAGAGAAGCTAAGGACACCCTGTCCTTGCTGCATATCCTTGCTGTGTAAGGTTAATTTAAATTTCCTTTCATTAATTCTTCAATGATTTACAAGTGCCTTATTTTGTCTCAACATTAAACCTGATCTAAGAGAGTATTGGCATTAGAACAGAATCCAACACCTTCATCACCAAAGTTTTTGAAAAAGTCTTTAGTCAATACCTCTACTTCCTCACCATTAATTCAATACAACTATGGACAAACATTTGATAAATAGTATTGTATGCTGAGCACTATACTAGACATAGGGGAAAGAAATAAAGTTTAAGACATGGTCCCTACCCTCTTGGAGCTTATATTTAATACAGACTCACCACTAACTCTCTATACAACACCTTGGAATATAACCTTCATCTCCATTCCTACTAAAACTATTCTCTTCAGGGTTACCAATAATCATCTAATAAGAGCCCAAACTGAATGAATTGCCCTTTGCAGACTAAATTTTCCTTGATTCCACTAGAGCATGTGACACTGGATACTTTCTGCTGCTTTGATTTTCCACATGCTCAAGTGTTCTTTCTCCATCTCTAATTATGATTTTGGTTGCCAACTCTTCTTCCAGATGCCTTAGGGTGAATATTACTTAATGTTGTCTGCTTGTCAAACCTTGAAAATAATAATCAACCAATAGCAAGACACCATTAGCTCTTTTGGTATGAGAGAGAAATAATATGATCCCCTTACATTTAGTTGCACCCAGAACAAAAATTCTCAAGAAAGTGGGCCTCACTCACTTGGCTAGATTAAGGAGACAATTTCTATTGTTAAGAGGGTTGGACTCCCTTTGTTTAATACTGACTTTTCCTTTGAAAACTGGGAATAAATATTACACTTGGACCCTATATATGTATATATATAAAAACTCGGAAAGCAGTAAATGTTTTATGGTTTCCAGTCTTAAGGAGGGGGTGATATACATGATCAAGCAGACCAGAAGCAATAGTTAAGGTTTACTTAAAGTTTTATGAGATCCTTTTGTTTACTTCCATTTCTTCTCTGGAATTCTAGAGCAACAGAGAGTGGCACTACTGTTCTCCTGTTCTCCTCTGTCTGTATGTGGGCATGGTAATATAAGGTTAATGGGAAGGAGTCATGATGCAGGCGGTGGTGGTGGTGGTAGTAGTTAGGGAATCCTCCCTATTGGTCTAGAGGTGGTCATAAGCATTGATCTTTACTTTTAGGCCCTTCCTGGTAGGCAGACAAAAAACCAATGGTGTCTGTTTCTTAAATTTACATCTCTATCTGCCACAAGTTGGGAAATCTGCATTGCCTCATATCAAGGCAAGCCAAAAAAAGATACAGAAGAGATAATTCAGTTCCATTCTATTTAAAAGGTGTGTGTGTCTGTGTGTGTGTTATATCTTTGCCGTTTCTTAAGACATATACTAACAATTTATAGAATTCATTCTGATGTTTTTATAATACCAAATCTATGCTTGCTAGTCCTCAATAGGCTCCATCTTGTCACAAGTACTCTTTGCCATTGCCAGAAAGATCCTGAGATAAAGATAACATTAATATTTAACTCAGCTAGTAAATGGAAACCTAAGGTGTGATTGTAGTATATCTGATAAAGAATCAGGAACAGAATAGTAGTTTATCCAGAATTTTTCACAGGAAAGCTTTATTCCTGACCCCACTCAATTCTCTTGATACACTCCTGACCTTGGTGATCTCATTTATTTTTACAAAACCAACTATCTCCTCTACCCAGCAGACTCCAAGATCTCTGTCTCTAATCCTGGTAACTCACTGAGTGCCATACTTGCACCCCTCACAGATTTCAGATATTTATTGAATATATCTTGGGTACCTCTAGCTCAACATTTCACAACCCAGCTTTTTCATCTTCTTCTCTAAATCTATCTTCTCTTCTGACTTAATTGTGTCTGTCAGTGGCAACACATTTCAGGACATCTTGCTAGTTTCAAACCTTTGCATGTTTCTCCTTCCCTCACAACTTAAACCAAATTAATTACCAAGTCATAACCCTGTGATAGCATCTATACACAAAACCATGTTAATCTTTTCTAAAGAATTAGCCAGTTAGTTCAGTCATGACACAAATTAATTCATCCAAAACAAACAAAAACGAATTCAGCTATCAAAGCACTTGTTTTATTTAGTGGACATTGTGTTCAAGTAACCTAATGGGTCAATGAAGTCTAAACAGTTGTTTCTATAGATGAAGCTTTAATTGGGAGGCATGGTTTTCAAAAATATGATTTACACAAAGAAACCATACAACTGCAAAACCAACTAGAAATAGAGATGCACTAATCTATGATGGTCTTGAAACTGATGGTAGAGCAGGAAAGAAAAACTTGGTCTTATTCTAACTTGCCAAGATTTTATGAGAGCATAATCGTAAGGGTTTGCCTAAGGTACGATACCATGGATAAAAAATTTTCCTGGGCAGTCAGCACAGGAGGAATAGGAACTTCTTAAAGATTTTTTGTTATGATAAAGAGGAAAGGGAGTCTGAAGAGACTGATTTGGATACATAGGCACATTACTGTCCAGAGTAGATTTTTTTTTTCCATTAGAAGTAGAAGAAAGCATGAATACAATGGCTGATAGATAACACAGCATTGGTATGTCCAAGTAACTATGTTCGAATGAGGGAAACTCAAAAAGAGCTAAAATTGGTAATGTAAGCTAAGGACAAGAAGAGTTACTTCGTTATTGTTTGATTTTTAGCTATATTCGGGGAAGAAAGATAAATTAAAAAAAGAAACAGGACACCTGAATGGAATGCACCAAATCTCAGATAAACTACATACTATGGTACTGAAATAATTGGAGATGAGATTGCTAAACCACCACCATCAATCTTTGAAAAATCATGAGAAATGGAGAGGTACCACAGAGAGTCAATTTTGGGAATTGAAAAAAGGGTGGAAAAGCAGAGTCTGCAAACTAAAGGTAAATGAGCTTCACTTCAATATCTGAAAAAAAAGTCCATAACGTATCATTAAAGCGATGGATAATGAACATTTAGAAAATAAAGCAGAGGTGGAGCTAAGATGTCAGAATAGTAGGAGGAAATACCAGTGAACTTTCCACCCCAGTACCAACTGACTTATCTAAACAATTGTAGCAAATGCATCAGACTGAATTCTGATGGGGAAATCTAAGGGGAAAAAAGGTCATAATGTATCTTTTTTTTCAGAGCAGGTTGGCATATGCAGAAAGAGAGGCATCTGGAGATCGAGTCTGGCCAGGAGTGCACTGAGGTGGGGAACGCACGAGTCCCCAGGCTGAAGACCAGGATAAGAGGAAACCTCAGATGCATAGGTGTAATGGTAATCAAGGCAGGAGTTTTTGCTATCAAGTGCCTCTAATAAGTCTGGCCTTTGTTTGCATGGGGCAGGTAAAGTGGGATCTATTTTGTCTTGGAGAGTTTCTCAGCAATCGAGAGTCATTGATTTATATACAATGTGGTACTAGTAAATGATGGAACAGCTTTCCCATACCCATACCTGGTTTCCCACACCCTTGATACTGACCCTCAAGCAACCAGGGCCCTGAGCAGAATACATGTGTTGGAAGGTTAGCGTTTCATTGTTTGGAGGAACACTCATTGAAAGAGAGTGGGTGACAAGACTCTGGGCAAGCTGTTGAAATAGCCCCTCCCCCCAGCTTTGTATTCCAGATGTTGGTGTTTCTCTGGTAACTATGTATGGCTATGGATAGACTAGTTTGTGCTGTTGTAACCAGAATGGCCTTTGTTTTCTTTGAATGACTCAGCTTACCTCATTGAGCTTCCCTGGACGCTGGGGCTTGCTCTTCCGGGGCAGGACCAGAACTTCCTGTGTGATGAGTCATGGGGCTGGCTGAGGGGAGGTGTTAATGTCTATGCTAGGGGGAGGGGCCAACTCAGGAACCAATCGGCCCTGGTCATTCGGGCGGAGCTTGATGATGTCAAAAACCCTATAAGAGGGGAGAGGACAGCTTGAAGATCCTCTCTTCCTTTTCCGGTTGGAGCCAGCGACAGTTACAACGACCGTTACAGAGGCAGTTACGACAGTTACATCGTCAGTTACAGTTGCAGCTTCAGTTGCGGACACAGACACAGCTGAGGCAGGAGCTGCCAGTAGCAGAGCTGATCTACGGGAGGAAGCTGAACAAAGACTTCAGGCCAGTGGGTAATCTTATTACCATAAAGGGGGAAACATGATTTTGCTTTACGCAATCATGTTTCTCTGTAGCCTCCTGGTTACTCTTTCAAGGCGTACTTATTGGGCCTGGAAGATTCTGATCAACATATCAAAATGGGGCTTCTGGTTCATGGGTTGGTTACTGTGGAGCCTAAATAAATGTTTTGATTCTTCTGCCTTCTACTTTGAGAGTTTCTTATATCCGGCGGTTCCGAACCTTTCAGACATGTTTATGATCCTCTTTGAGATTATAAACTCGGTCCTCCTGATACATTTGGCGTCACGAACAGGATCGCTAGGTATAAGATCTCTATTTAGAAGCAGAACAATTTCAGAGGAAGAGATGAATATCCCAGGATGGGAGGATCCATTTTATTCCTCCCTAGCAAAAGAATTGGCTAAAAAAGCTGGACCCTGTGAAAACTGGGAACCAAGGCTACGGAGAGGAGATCCTAGGGATTTGGAAAAGTGTTTACGAGAAGTTGGGATTCAGTCAGGGGCATCACTATCTAGGCAAAGCTGGATAGTGTTATCAGCCTACCGGCTAGTATACGAAAGATTGAGATTAAGTGAAAGACATGGGGGCACTCCTACCCCACAGGAAGAAGAGGAATCTCAGATAGCAGGAGACCAAACTGACTCAAATGAGAACTTTTCTATTAATGTGGCTAAGAGCAACAGGAGACCAAAAAAGCCCAGAGTGCATTTCAACCCAGCCCAGAAAGAGCCTGACTGCCTGCTTCGTCCTAGCCATGGTGGCAGAGGAAGTGAGTGGGGAGAGAATGAGACAATGTTAGGGGTTGAGGCACAAAACACTACTGGGGTTCAGGATGTGCCTCACACAGAGAATAGGAGATGGTTAAATGATCAGACAAGGGCTCGACCCATACAAAGGAGGAAGACAGAAACCCGAGGTGAAGATTCAGTTACAAGGGAAATTCAGGAAGATTTCTCACCGCAAGAGGTCACAGATATTTTGAGTAGATTCAGCCAAAGAATAGGAGAACCATTGATATCTTGGATGGTAAGACTCAGTGATCAAGGGGCCGGTGGAATATCAGTAGATGGGACAGACTGCATGAGATTCATAGGTATCAGCCATGATCCTCTAGTTCAACAAGCTTTTAGGGAACATCATCAGCAAGGAGATGGTGATAGCAGGACTACTCTGTTGGCATTAGCCGCTGTGGGATGCAATAAGAGATATGCTACTGATTCTATGTGGCCCACTGAGCACAGACCCTGGTATTCACTTAGAGATTGTATCATGAGACTAAAGGAGGAGGTAATGAAGACTGCCATTATGACAGGAACTGCAGACAAATATTACAATGATTCAATGGAACTGCCTCATAGGAATTTAATAATTAAGACAGCTCCCCCTGCTTATAAACAACTAATTTTGAATTTATTACTTGGAGAAGTAGGGAGCCGTCTTACAACAGTGATAAATAAGATTTTACAGTTACATGACTTAGGTGACTGGGGAGGGGATAGATCTCCTCGAGAGAGAAGGGTGAATAACCAGCAAACTTGGCGCCAAAGGAGAGTAACAAGGAAAGAAATGTTTACTGCTTTATTGAGAGCAGGAGTAGGTTTTGAAATGATAGATGGAATTCCAACCAATGAATTATATAGAATGTACAGAGATAAAGGCCTTGATAACAGGAGAGATAGGGAAATCAGAACTGCTCCTGCAAATGCTACAGATGTTGAACCTTCATACCCAAGTGAATCACATGAAAGGGAATACTAGGGAACAGGCCAGGCCCCAGCCCAAATTAAGGAAATACACGGGCTGGATTGCAGACCTCACATTAACTTGACCATATATTGGAAAAATGGGTCAAGTACGGTAACTGAGGCATTAATAGATACTGGGGCCGAGGCCACCCTTATTTATGGAAATCCAGACAAGTTCAGCCATGGAACTCCTATTACCATTACAGGACTAGGAGGGACTGAAATATCAGCCAGACAAGTTAAATTGATGATGAAAATTGGACAGTTGCCCAAGAAAGAATATAGTGTGGTTATTGTGCCTATTCCTGAATACATCATTGGAATAGACATTTTGAAGGGTATGACCTTAAATTTACCTGAAGGGAAATACCAATTTGCTGTGAGGAAAATAGGCATTAATGCAGTCTTAGTGGGGAAAATCAAGATGGATCCAATCACTTTGCCCGAACCTTCTGAAGTAATTACTTTGAGGCAATATCGTGTGCCAGGTGGGCAAGATGAAATTGCCAACACTATAAGAGAATGTGTTGAGGCAGGAGTGTTAGTCCCTACAACTACTCAATGGAACAACCCTGTCTGGCCAGTCCGAAAATCAGATGGAACATGGAGGATGACAGTAGATTATAGACAGCTGAACAAAGTGACTCCTCCCTTGTATGCTGCTGTCCCAGACACGGTTACTTTAATAGAGAGAATACAAAAACATGAAGGGACTTGGTATGCAGTTATTGATTTGGCCAATGCCTTCTTTACAATCCCAATAGACCCCAAGCAATGGAATCAGTTTGCTTTTACTTGGCAAGGCCGACAGTATACATTTACACGCCTGCCGCAAGGATATATTCATAGCCCAACTATTTGCCACAGGATTGTAGCTGAACATTTGGATGAATTAAAGTTACCTGGTGTACAGCTTACACATTACATAGATGACATCATGATACAGGGAAAGAATATAAAGGAGGTGGAGGAGAGTTTAGCATTATTAATTGACCATATGAAAAGCAAAGGATGGGAAATCAACCCCGCAAAGGTTCAAGGGCCAGCTCAAACTGTAAAATTCTTGGGGATACAGTGGAATAGAGGACTGCGAGAAATTCTCCCACAAGCTCGACAAAAAATCCAGGATTTTCCCACCCCTACCAATAAGAAAGAGGCCCAAAAGTTCATAGGGCTGTTTGGTTATTGGAGACACCACATCCCACATTTGGGACAGATTTTAAAACCCTTGTATAAAGTCACCAGAAAGAAATATGAATTTGACTGGGGACTTGAACAAAGTAGAGCTTTTGAGGAAGCAAAGGCTGCTATTCAATTAGCTCTAGACTTATGGCCTATGCAAAATGGGCCAGTGGAGTTACAAGTGACTGTACAAGATGACTATGCAAATTGGAGTCTGTGGCAAAAACAACAAAGCCGAAGTGTACCTTTAGGCTTTTGGTCAAGGAAACTGCCCTCATCTGGAGTGCAATATACACCTTTTGAGAAGCAGCTGTTAGCTGCATATTGGGCTTTAGTAGAAACTGAGCAACTAACTCTGGGTCATGAAGTGGTATTAAGGCCTGGAATTCCAATTATGACTTGGGTAATGAGTACCCCAGCTTCTCACAGAATTGGACATGCACAAGAGGCAAGCATAATCAAATGGAAGTGGTATATTCAGAATAGGTCCAGAGCAGGCAAAAATGGAGTTTCTGCTCTACATGAATCTGTGGCGAACATTGATACTGAGAGCAATGAAAAGCCCCTTGAATCTAAGCAACAGATGGTACCATCCTTAGTGAAATGGAATAATGGATATGACGGACTAAATGAAGAACAGAAGAAACATGCTTGGTTTACTGATGGGACAGCAAAATATTTAGGACAGAAGAGACATTGGAAAGCAGTAGCCTATAACCCCTGTACAAGGAGAACTCTGGAAAGTTCTGGGATAGGTGGAAGTAGCCAATATGCTGAACTGATGGCAGTGCATCAGGCCATCAGAGCAGAGAAAGGAGGACAGTGTCATATATTTACTGACTCGTGGGCGGTAGCTAATGGATTAGCTACGTGGATGCCTATATGGAAGAATCAGAATTGGGAGATTCATGGCAAACAAGTTTGGGGTAAAGAGTTATGGGAAAATATATGGGACATGTCTTTGGTTACAGATCTGTCAGTTTTTCATGTTGATGCTCATGCAACCCTGACCACACCAGAACGTGAATACAATGCACATGCGGATCGACTAGCAAAGATTGCTACTGAATGTATTGTCCCTACTCCGACTCCAACTGATGACCCAGCCTTAGCAAGATGGGTCCACCAGACTGCTGGCCATTTAGGGGTCCAGGCCACCCATCGATGGGCACAGGATCGAGGTATCAGTATTTCTCATGCGTTGTTAAAACAAATAACAGAAGAGTGTTGTATATGCCAATTAGAAAAAGAACGAACTCTTCCTAGGATAGTTACTGGAGAAATAGCAAGGGGAAAAGTTCCAGCCCAAATTTGGCAGATAGATTATATTGGCCCACTACCCCAGGATAAAGGATGTAAATATGTATGTACGTGTGTTGACACCTATTCAGGTGTACTAGTGGCTTGTCCTTATAAAGACGCAACTCAGAAAAACACCTGTAAAACTTTAGATATTGTAAGTTTATATTATGGAACCCCAATGCAGATTCAAAGTGACAATGGGTCACATTTCAAGGGCAAAGAAGTGAAAAGATATTGTGTGTTGAATAATATAGAATGGATATATCATATTCCATATTACCCACAAGCATCTGGGCTAATTGAAAGAATGAATGGATTGTTGAAAGAACAGCTGAGAAAATTAAGCTCAAATAATTCATATCGACATTGGAAGGATAATTTGTCTATTGCCTTACGTAATCTGAATAATAGGCCCTTAGGGGGGAGTACACCTCTAGCCAGAATGATGACCCCAAATCTGCAGATCAGAGAACAGCAAACATGTGAGATCCAAAACATTGAATTTTGGACTGTGAGGGAAGATGTCCCACTACCAAGTCCAGGAACACCTGGTTCAGCAGGATATGATTTACATTGCATAGAGAATTTTAGGTTAAATAGGAAAGAGATAAGAAAAACCCCTACTGGAGTATGTATGAGAATCCCCAAGAATCATCTTGGACGGATATTACCTAAACCAGGATTAGCGGCTCAAGGAATACATGTATTGGCTGGAGTGATAGATTCTAATTATCAAAAAGAAATTGTTGTGACACTCCAGAATATGGGTAAAAAACCTGTACAATTTTGTAGAAATGATAGGATGGTTCAAGTCATTATTATCCCCTGTGAAAAAATACCCTTTGTGAAAACTGACCCTCCTCCCAAAATAACTACTAGAGGGGCAAAAGGGTCTTGCTCCATTGATAGAATAAAGTCAGGAGCTAAGGTATGGGTAAAACGGAAGCCAGATGATATTCCAAAGGCTGCAGAAGTTATAGCCCATGGGAAGGACAACACTGTAACAGTTGTCTATTCAGGGGAAAATAATTACCAAATCGTACCCCTGAACCATATATTTTACCGTGAATAGGTTATAGTAATAGATTCACAGACTATTCTTTTTGTCCTTTGTTTTGGCTAACCTTGTTGCTAGTTTTGTTTCCTTCAGGCTTAAGCACCCTGCACTTTCCGGTGACTGCCTAAGCATGTAGCATTCTTGGAATTCCTGCCAGCTCGTTAAAGAAATGACCTCTGGAATGGGACTTTTTGGGGGCAGGGCCATCTCTACATCCAATTTCAGCATGAAGAAGCTATGGAAAATGAGACCTTCACCCCTCACCCCAAGATTTTGAGCCCCAATCGTTCAAGGGGGGTGGAAATGATGATAGTGTTCTGTTTACTTATTTTGTGTTATCCTTGCTGTGTTGTTTTATTGTTATGATATTATTGATCCTATGTAATGGATACAAGGATTTAGGGGTGGACATTTGAATTATTAATAATTATTTTGGGGATGATTGATTGAAGAGATTATTTTGCTGGGATCTAGGGGTGGATCGCATTTGAATCGTTAACCAATGTTTTGGAATGTCACTGAATGATATGTTTTAGTTTCCTTTGTAATTGGATCACAATGTATGTTCTAGGATACATGGCTGATTAGATTATGTATCCTATAACAAGGGGGGAGTGTAACCAGAATGGCCTTTGTTTTCTTTGAATGACTCAGCTTACCTCATTGAGCTTCCCTGGACGCTGGGGCTTGCTCTTCCGGGGCAGGACCAGAACTTCCTGTGTGATGAGTCATGGGGCTGGCTGAGGGGAGGTGTTAATGTCTATGCTAGGGGGAGGGGCCAACTCAGGAACCAATCGGCCCTGGTCATTCGGGCGGAGCTTGATGATGTCAAAAACCCTATAAGAGGGGAGAGGACAGCTTGAAGATCCTCTCTTCCTTTTCCGGTTGGAGCCAGCGACAGTTACAACGACCGTTACAGAGGCAGTTACGACAGTTACATCGTCAGTTACAGTTGCAGCTTCAGTTGCGGACACAGACACAGCTGAGGCAGGAGCTGCCAGTAGCAGAGCTGATCTACGGGAGGAAGCTGAACAAAGACTTCAGGCCAGTGGGTAATCTTATTACCATAAAGGGGGAAACATGATTTTGCTTTACGCAATCATGTTTCTCTGTAGCCTCCTGGTTACTCTTTCAAGGCGTACTTATTGGGCCTGGAAGATTTTGATCAACATATCAAAATGGGGCTTCTGGTTCATGGGTTGGTTACTGTGGAGCCTAAATAAATGTTTTGATTCTTCTGCCTTCTACTTTGAGAGTTTCTTATATCCGGCGGTTCCGAACCTTTCAGACATGTTTATGATCCTCTTTGAGATTATAAACTCGGTCCTCCTGATACAGCTGTTTGCTCTGTTTATAATGTATGCTTGTAATTTCTGTTTGTATTTGCCCTGAAGTTCAGGGGGATGATCTTTTCCCCCTGAAGTAAGTGAATGATATATGTATGTTTAATTGAACTGAGATTATTAACCCCTTAAAGTTGCTTTCCTTAGAAAAGCAGATCAAAGCATCTGTATTGGCAGCCCTTCTCTGTGTTGGTGTTGTTGGTCTTACACGGCCACAGTAGCTGCTAAGAACATTCTTTTTACAATAGGGTGCACCTACAGACTCATACTGGGCCGTTAGTGACAGTTGGCAGCTTTGTAGTCCACTAACCAATCCTGGCTCATAATTCCTGGGAAGAATGGAGAAGGGACTTGTGCCTAGGGACTGCAGTCCATGGCTACTGACACTGGGCTGTGGTGTACCAAGGAAGGAGGAAATTCAGAAGCAAGAAGCAGTGGTGTGTTGCTCAGACACTATGAATATAACATAATCTCACTTTCAATTTCTAGTCCACTCTAAAGCCTACAAGGAAATAAAGAGGACAGGACTTCTGGACCAAAGGGGAACTTACAGTTTTGTTGTTCTCAATGCATAGTTTCCCAGTTGGCTAACAGCAGCTAAGTCAAACTGCAATCTAATATTACTCAGACAGTCACCCAGGTCAGGAGCTTGCAGACCTCAGATCAGGGAGGCAGAAATCAGATTTTGTCCTGGATCAAACTACTCTGAGATCTCGGAAAGCCTACAGGTCCCCAGCCTGAACTATCTCTGAAATCCTGGAACAACACATCACTCAGTATCCCACTAGTGCAGCTGTAACCTGTTCTATTTCAAATCTGGTCTGGGTAGTCCTTTTTTAGGGCAATCTTGTGGCCTCCCATGGTATCCCTATATTGGTGCCAGATTTAAAACAGATACTAAATTGCCTTAGCTAATTACAACTCACAATTTTCTCCCTCCCTCCAGTCCCTCTCTGAACCAATGAGAAGGCAAGAAATACATATATGTACATATATAGTCATTACGCTGTTTTTGAAATGTCTTACCTTTCAAATAACAAGCATTTATTTTCTCTCCTTACCTTTTGCTCTCACTAAAAAGAAAGCCTTTGTATACATTCAAGAAAAAACAAATTCCCACAAAAACCATGTGCAAAAACACAGGTTTCATCTTGAATCCAATGTCACTCTGTCAGGAGGTGGGTAGTAAGCTTCAGCATTAACCCTACTACTCCTTGCCCTCCTTTAAATACTCCTAAAACTACCCCTAGATTCTATCCCCACCCCTCCAAATCAAAATGATTATTTCTTCAATCACATTACTAGATTGATTAATCCTTAGTCCGTTTCCTGGATCTAGCTAAACTGGAGAGTCATTTCGCATTTTTTAATGAATCTATTTTTATGGAATTTTAGGAGGTATAGGAGAGACATTTTAAAGTTGAAGGCTTTCCTTAATGCATCTAATTCACAACTTTCTCTGTCAAAAAGTGAGGTTAGTTTTTAGAAAAGGTAAACAGAAACAGAGAGACAATTCATATAACTTAACCTTGTGCAGGGGAGACTCTCTTTCTCACTAGAGGTTTTAACAAGGATGAGAAAGGATAGGAGAGGACTGGGTAGCAATTAGTAGTATGTGGCATTGGTAGGGGAAAAAGGACTGGGCAGGTGCCTTAGTGAGAATCTTTGGCTACCCTCTTCCTGCAACAGTAATCCCTGTTGAAGAGAAAGAGTTCAATCCTCCACTCTCTCCTCCATCCACCATCTTTTAACTTGAAGACCCTGTTGCAAACAAACATAGACCATGATCCCAGTGTCCCAGCCTCTCAACAAGTGGTTGGCCCTGTCAGGTTCACATATAGACCTATGTGAAATCTATTCAAAACAAATTCTAGTGTTCACATAATTTGAAAGAAGAACAATAGTTAATCAAATGCCAAATTACCTCTAGCAACATAGACATAATAATGAAAACATAAAAAGCATTTATATAGTGCTTTAAGCTTGCAAAGCTCTCTAAATGTTATTTCTTCGGATAATAATGACTGGCATTCGTATAACTGCTTTAAAGTTTGCAAAAAGGCAATGTGTTAAAATGGATAGAGGGCTTTCCTTAGAGTCTGGAAGTCATTAATCCAACTCTTGCCTAGCAAATGTATTGCCTCTGTAACCCTGGAAAAGCCACTTCTCAGTGCCCCAGATAATGTGTGTGTGTTTGTATGCATGTATGTATTTATGTAGAGGTGTATATGTACATACTATATATATACATGTACTATTTGTGCATACAGAAGTATATGTGCACAATATATTTCCATATGTGCATATGCATACACATGTGTATGTATACCACACTGCATATAATAATGCATACATTTTTATATGCATGAAATGTTTAGATAGGTATGTACACACAAAATAATTTATTAACACTATTTTATTTGAGTTTCACAACAAATTTTACAGATAAAGAAACTGGGTTAAGTGACTTCCCTTGGTTACACTGTCAGAAACAGAATTTGAACTAGGTTTTGCTGTCTCTAAGTCTAGCACCTTGACCACTATATCACCCTATTTTTCTACTCAGAAGAGGCCTGCTTTATTTCATCCTTGTATTCCTAGTTCTAGTGTAGTGAGTAAGAGTCCAGGACTTTGAGTCAGGAAAACTGAGTTCAAATGCCACCTCAGACACACTGGCTGTGTCTCTGGACCCATTTGTCTCAGTCATTTAGTCTCTGTAAAATAAGGACAATAAAAGCACCCACATCAAATGGTTGTTGTCAAAATCAAATGAGGTGGCTTAGCAAACTTGAAAGCAATGTATAAGTGCTGGCTAATACTGTTAATCTGAGCAAAGGGCTTTGCCATTTGAAAGTTGCTTAATAACTAGTTAAATTAAATGACATATTCATGCTTTCAAAACTTTGCCTTGACAACTTTGAAAGTCAAAGCAAAGCAGCTAATAGTCCTAAATATTTCATTGTTCTTGGTCAAAGCCATGTACCTCTGGACAAGTATGATACTGCTTATAAACTTTCACAATTATTGAATGACAAATGTTCCTGAAAAGCACTGATTTCTTTCTTTCAGGCAGTTAGAATAGGTACTCTGAAAATGCATTTGTATACTATTACATTTTTTTATGTGCAATTGTACGTGTTACTACTGAGCTTCTAAAAAATTTGCTCTGAAAATCTAGTCCAAATTATTTGGCAGAGAAAATTACATTGGAAACCTAAATGGAAACATCAACCCATACTTACTTTCTTTAAAAGTACATCTGCTAAGAGTAAGCTTCTAACTACAAGGAATTTCAACAACTCTGTATCAACAAAGAATACATATAATTTAAAGGCTATTTTAGCATTTGACTAAGTGTAACAGTGACAATTACATACTGATGCCCTGTAGGCATAACAAAGGCAGCTCTGTTCTAAGGTCAATGGGAGAATAAGAAAATAAAAGCATGAGATTTGGATGGCTTAATTTAAAACTCTTAAAATTACAGTGGGGAGGAGGAGGTATTGTTTTTAATGATTATAGCATTTTCTGTCACTACCCATTATCAAGTCACACTCAGTTATCTCTCTGTCCTATACAGTTTCTACATTGAGGGGAATATATTTCTTACAAGATGGATTCATTTAGTTCTAGCATTTTAGGGGAAATTGTCCATAGGCAAAATGACAATGTCATGAAATGAAATATGAAATAAAAATGCAGAAAATACTTTAAATTTATTCAAAATGGATTAAACTATTTATTCTAAATTTTCTGGATTTTACTGAGATGACATTAGGTAGAAATAGTCAGAATTATACATTTTGATTGTTCAGTGAACACTTCTACAATTATGAAATATTTCACATTCCTAAGCTATCCTTTAAATCTCCATCAATCCAAAGTTCCACTCTGAATACTCTCAGTTGTAACAAGCCTCTCAGTTTGAAGAGAATGAATACAAAATTCCAAGATTTTAACTCACCTGTTCTGTGCAATGCTCTTCTCCCTCCAAAAGATCTCTATTTTTAAATGTGAAGAACCTAGGGAAGTACACCTTTGTCTCATGAAAACACTATTCCCAGTAATACCTTCAAGACACCTTCAAATGAAAGTATGAAACCAAAATAAAGAGGAAAGTCAAACCCCCAAATTCTTAACAGTAAGGAGTGGGGATCATGGTTGTAAGGAAGGCTAAACATTTATTGAAATACTCAAAAGATTCAGCAAAAACTAAATTAAACTAGACTTTGTTACTCTGCCAGGGAAGTTTTTGTAGAGTAAAACAGGGCCAAGTTGCAGCTCCTTAGGTTAAAGAGTTAATGGATTCCCAACCGTAAGGTCGTCACTGCTGAGTCATTATTCTCTGTAAAATTTTAACTCCTTGATTTCAGGGACTATTGCTTTTGTCTTTCTATGCCTAATACGTAACAACAACCCTGATATATACTACATGTTCGATATATGCACATTTATTGCAGTCAACAAGTTTTTCTTGAGTGTCTTCTTTATGCAAAGTACTACAACAGGTCCTAGGTAATGAAGAGGGAGATGCAAGAACATGTGTAAGACACAGTTCTGCCTTTAGAGGGACTTGTAATATATTTGGAGAGAGAAGATACATACTCAATGAAAATTACATAAGCTTTATTTGACTATATGAAAAATGAGTACAAAGGTCTGGGAAAGAAATTAATTGATATGGACTGGGTATTGAAGGAAGGATCCATAAAGGAAATAGCATTGAGTTGACACTGTCTTTTAAATTGTCAAAGATAAAGGAGGAAGACATTTCAAACAGAAAGAGCGTCAGTAAAAGATGCCTTTGAGGGAAAATGAGAAACAACATGGTTAAAATTCAAGTGCAGAGTGAGATATAAATTTGAATAAGTAGAGTGACTCAGACTATGAAAGGTCATGAAAACCAGTATGAAGAGATTGGAATTTATCTTAAGGGGTTGTTTGAAGATGGCGCAGTTCCCAGGTAGGGAACGAAAATGATGATAACAATGTCCCAGGGTTATGCTCGAGGAAGTGGCACCAGGTATTCAAACTAGGATCAATGAGGAGAAACTGCAAAATGGAGAATTTAGATGTGGTATATGGAAAGATTTTCTAGCAGGTGTCAAGCAAAGACTGAAAAACCACTTGGAAGGTGGTTGGCATGGGCTGCATTTGATGGCCACTTAGGTGTCTTAGGTTCTTTGAAATAGCATATCAGAAAGGGAAGAAAATGAAGGTGGGAATAGCATAGGAGATGCTGCTGAAATAATCCAAGTAAGAGCAGCTTGAGTTAGAATGGGAAAGGATGGGAAAAAAGTATTTATTTATAATATCCTTTCTAAACTATGAAGACTACCATGAATCCCCAATCCTTCCCTTTAAATCTTCCCTATTCCAAATATGCCTGGTAAAAGACAATTTGAAAATTAAACCAATTACTGATAAAATTTTTTTTCAGAAATAAGGGAAAGAAAATAGCCAGAGGCAATATTTCTAGCCTAGGAGACTAGAATGATGGTGGCACTCTGGACAGAAATAGAGGAGTTGGGAGTAGAAATTCCTTTGATGGGACATGGAGAAAATAAATAATTTTGTTTTATATGAACAGATATTCAAGTGGCTAGTTCTAGTAGTCATGAGAGATAAATTGATAGGATTAGTCATAAAAGGAAGGATGGGAAATGGAGGAAACTTAGCCAATAAGCATTTATTAAGTATCTGCTATGTGCTCAGAACTTTGCTAAGTGATGGGGAGGCAAAAAAGAGGCAAGAATTAGGCCCTGCCCTCAAGAAGATTATAATCTAATGGGAGAGACAAAAAGAAAACAAATATACACACACGTGTGTGTGTGTGTGTATCTGTGAGTTACATACAGGATAAACAGAAATAATTGACAGAGGGAAGGAACTAGAATTGAGAAGAGTTGGGAAAAGCTTCCTTTAGAAGAAGGGACTTTAGTTGGGCATGCAAAGGAAGCCAGGGAAGCCAGTAGGAAGAGATGAAGAGTGAAAGAATTCCAGGAAGGGGCAGGGGCAACTGAAGAAAGTGCCTTTTATTGAGAGGTAAAATGTCTTGTTTATGGAACAGCAAGTGTCTTGTTTATTTAACTGGCTCTAAGAGTACATGGCAGGGAGTAAGGTGTGAAAAGACTGGAAAATTAGGGAAAGTTCTAGGTTATAAAGGGCTTTAAATGTCTAATAGGATCTTGTATTTGAACTTGGAGGTGATAGAGAGTCACTGCAGTTTATTGAATAGTGGGGGCGATGTGGTCAGACCTGAACTTCAGGAAAATCATTTTGGTGGCTGAATGGAGGATCAATTGAACTAGAGACAGACCTGAGGCAGGCCAACCCACCTCAAAGATATTGCAGTGGTCTGAGGGAGAAGTGATGAGGGTTTGTAACAGGGTAGTTGAAGTATCAGAAGACAGAAAGGAGTAAATTTGAGAGATGTCATTTGTGAATGATAAAAGGCAAGATCCAACAAGTGGAACCATAGCAAAATCTACAAGAAGCTGAATGGTGGCTGGAAAGCAGGGATTTGGGTTAGCTCCCTACCACGTCCCTCCAAAAACCTATAAAAAATGGCTCTGAACAAATTCTAGAACTGCAGAACCCACAAAATAGCAGAGGGAAGCAGGGATCCAGCCCAGGACAGCCTGGATGGTCGCTGGATGAGGCCTATCGTACACGGTGTGGAGGGGAGCAGAGCTCAGCATGGGAAGCAGCAGGACTAACCAGACCAGGAGCCAGGTGACAGGCCCTAGCACCCTGAATCAGTGAGCTGCGGCAGTTACCAGACTTCTCAACCCACAAACACCAAAGACAACAGAGAAGGTTAGTGGGAAAAGCTGTGGGGGACAGAGTTTGCGGTTTGGCCACTGCCCCAGGGGCAGTGGGGGAGGTGCAGCTACAGAACTACAGCTGCAGTTACTTCCGGCCTCAGGCCCACATGGTGGGAAGTATTAAGTGGGGGATCAGAGCAGGAGTGCAGAGCCTGCTGAAGATTTGTGTCAGGTCCAGCTTGGGGGTTCTTGAGGAAGGAGGAATGCTGGTGTGGCAGAGCTGGCTGAAATCAATAGCACATCCCCTCAAGCTTGGAACAAAGTACTCTTTGCTCTACAAGCAGTCATACCCCAACGAAAAACGCAAGGATCAAGTAAGTTGGCTGGGAACACGGCCAGACAGGGAAAACACACCCAGATTCAGTCTCAGACTTTGGAATCCTTCTTTGGTGACAAAGAAAACCAAAACATATGGCCTGAAGAAGTCAACAAAGTGCAAGAGCCTACACCAAAAGCCTCCAAGAAAAACATGAACTGGTCTCAGACCATGGAAGAGCTCAAAAAGGAGTTGTAAAAGCAAGTTAGAGAAGTAGAGGAAAAATTGGGATGAGAAATGAGAATGATGCAAGAAAACCATGAAAAACAAGTCAATGACCTGCTAAAGGAGACCCCAAAAAAATGCTGAAAAAAATATTGAAGAAAACAACACTTTAAAAAATAGACCAACTCAAATGGCAAAAGAGCTCCAAAAAGCCAATGAGGAGAAGAATGCCTTGAAAGGCAGAATCAGCCAAATGGAAAAGGAGGTCCAAAAGACCACTGAAGAAAATACTACCTTAAAAATGAGATTGGAGCAAGTGGAAGCTAGTGACTTTATGAGAAATCAAGATATTATAAAACAGAACCAAAGGAATGAAAAAAATGGAAGACAATGTCAAATATCTCATTGGAAAAACCACTGACCTAGAAAAAAGATCCAGGAGAGATAATTTAAAAATTATTGGACTACCTGAAAGCCATGATCGAAAAAAGAGCCTAGATATCATCTTTCTTTTTTTATGGTGCCAACTTAAATAGATTTTATTCTCCAGGACAAGAATTGCATTTCCACTTGTTTACAATACTGATAAAGTGCAATGTTGTTCACGTCTTTCCCTCTGCACACATTCAAGCATTCAGAATGCCCAGATTTATACAGTAGCTTAAATATTACTTTTAAACTGCTACTGCCTTGGCTACAAATTTGAGTCCTTTAATTTTTGGAAAGTTGTGTGGAATGCTCTTTCTTCTGGTGTGTTTAGTCGACCTCTTCAATGGTGGGTCCAGAAGAAGCACCTCCAGATGGGGCTGCTGCACCCCCTGGGAACCCACCAGGCATGCCTCCTGGCATGCCCCCTGCACCCTGGTACAGCTTAGTAATGATGGGGTTGCAGACCTTCTCCAATTCTTTGCTGATGCTCAGATTCTTCCTTCTCAGCAGTCTGGTTCTTATCCAGACAGTTGATTATTTCATTACATTTGTCAAGAATCTTCTGTTTGTCTTCATCCCCACTCTTGCCTTGCAGTTTCTCATCCTCTACGGCGGCCTTCATGTTGAAAGCGTAAGATTCCAGAGAATTCTTAGCAGACACCTTGTCTCTGCTTCTCATCCTCAGCCTTGTATTTCTCAGCCTCCTGGACCATGCGCTCAATGTCTTCTTTGCTCAGACATCCTTTGTCATTGGTGATGGTGATCTTGTTCTCCTTGCCTGTGCTCTTATCCACAGCTGAAACATCGAGGATGCCGTTTGCATCAATGTCAAGAGTTACTTCAATTTGAGGAACACCCCTGCGTGCTGGAGGAATTCCCGTGAGCTCAAATTTGCCAAGCGGGTTGTTGTCCTTTGTCATTGCTCTCTCACCTTCGTAAACCTGAATAAGCACACCAGGCTGGTTGTCTGAATAGGTGGTAAAGGTCTGTGTCTGCTTGGTGGGGATGGTGGTATTACATATGATCAGAATGGTCATAACTCCACCAGCAGTTTCAATTCCAAGGGAATGAGGAGTGACATCCAACAGCAGCAAGTCCTGCACGTTCTCAGATTTATCTCCAGACCAAATGGCAGCCTGGACAGCTGCACCATAAGCAACAGCCTCATCAGGATTGATACTCTTGTTGAGTTCTTTGCCACTGAAGAAATCTTACAGAAGCTTCTGGATTTTGGGGATTCGAGTAGAACCACCCACCAGGACGACGTCATGAATCTGTGATTTATCTAGCTTGGCATCTCTCAAGGCCTTTTCCACAGGGTCCAGTGTGCCACGGAAGAGATCAGCATTCAGCTCTTCGAAACGGGCTTGGGTGATTGATGTGTAGAAGTTGATACTTTCATAGAGGGAGTCAATCTCAATACTGGCCTGGGTACTGGAAGAGACGGTACGCTTAGCATGTTCACAAGCTGTGCGAAGAGGGCGAACAGCCCTCCTGTTCTTACTGATGTCCTTCTTGTGTTTTCGATTGAACTCGGCAATGAAATCATTGACCATTCTGTTGTCAAAGTCCTCTCCACCCAAGTGGTTGTCCCCAGCTGTGGACTTGACCTCAAAGATGCCATCTTCAAAGGTAAGAATGGAGACATCAAAAGTACCACCTCTAAGGTCAAAGATCAACACATTCCTCTTGGCACCAACCTTTTTGTCCAAGCCATAAGCGATAGCAGCAGCAGTTGGCTCATTGATGATTCGGAGCACATTGAGACCAGCGATGGTTCCAGCATCTTTGGTGGCCTGGCGTTGGGAATTGTTGAAATAGGCTGGTGCTGTGACCATGGCATTTGTGACAGTCTTCCCAAGGTAATCTTCAGCAATTTCTTTCATCTTGGTCAAGAACATAGAAGATACTTCTTCTGAATAGAAACTTTTGGTCTCCCCTTTGTACTCCACTTGGACCTTAGGCCTACCTGCATCATTCACCACCGTGAAAGGCCAATGCTTCATGTCTGACTGTACAACTGCATCATCAAATCTGCGACCAATCAGACGTTTGGCATCAAAAACTGTGTTGGTGGGGTTCATTGCAACTTGATTCTTTGCAGTATCACCGATTAGACGTTCAGTGTCGGTGAAAGCAACGTAGCTTGGGGTGGTCCTGTTTCCTTGGTCATTAGCAATGATCTCCACTTTCCCATGTTGGAAGACTCCCACACAGGAGTAAGTGGTACCAAGATCAATGCCAACTGCAGGTCCCTTCGACATGGTTGCTGGGGAGTCGGGGGTCGTAGCTGACCACTGTGGAGAAAGAAGGGCTGCTGCTGCGCTGAGTAGATATCATCTTTCAAGAAATTATCAAGGAGAATTGCCCTGGTATTCTAGAGCCAGATGGTAAAATAGAAATTGAAAGAATTCAATGATCACCTCCTCAAAAAGATCCCAAAAAGAAAACTCCTAGGAACATTGTCGCCAAATTCCAGAGCTCCCAGGTCAAGGAGAAAATACTGCAAGCAGCCAGAAAGAAACAACTTGAGTATTGTGGAAAAACAATCAGGATAACACAGGATCTGGCAGCTTCCACATTAAGGGACCAAAGGGCTTGGAATACTATATTCCAGAAGTCAATGGAGCTAGGATTACAACCAAGAATCACCTACCCAGCAAAACTGAGTGTCATGCTCCAAGGCAAAATATTGACTTTCAAGAAAACAGAGGACTTTCAAGCTTTCTCACTGAAAAGTGCAGAGCTGAATAGGAAATTTGACTTTCAAATACAAGAATCAAAAGAAGCATGAAAAGGTAAACAAGAAAGAGAAATCGTAAAGGACTTATTAAAGTTGAACTGTTTTGTTTGCATTCCTACATAGAAAGATGATGTGTATGATTCATGAGATCTCCATATCATAGTACCTGAAAGGAATATGCATATATATATATAAATATGTGTATACATATATATATATACATATGTGTGTGTCTATATATGTATATATGTACGTGTATATATACACACACACACACACACATACACACACACATACACACAAAGGGCACAGGGTGAGCTGAATATGAAGGGATGATATCTAAAAAAATAAAATCAATTGAAAGGATAAGAGAGGAATATACTGAGAGAGGGAGAAAGGGAGAGATAGAATGGGGTAAATTATCTCGCATAAAAGTGGCAAGAAAAAGTGGTTCTGTAGGAAGAGAAGAGGGGGCAGGTGAGGGGGAATGAGTGAATCTTGCTCTCATCAGATTTGACCTGAGGAGGGAATACCATACACACTCAATTGGGTATCTTACCCCACAGGAAAGAAGGAGGAAGAAGATAAAAAAGCAGGGATGATAGAATGGAGGGCAGATAGAGGGAGGAGGTAATCAAATACAAACATTTTCGAAAAGGGACAGGGTCAAGGGAGAAAATTCAATAAAGGGGGATAGGTTAGGAAGGAGCAAAACATAGTTAATCTTTCACAACATGAGTATTGTGGAAGGGTTTTACATAATGATACGCATGTGGCCTGTGTTGAATTGCTTGCCTTCTTAGGGAGGGTGGGTGGGGAGGGAAGAAGGGAGAGAATTTGGAACTTGAAGTTTTAAAAACAGACATTCAAAAACAACAACAACAAAAAAAAGTTTTTTCATGCAACTAGGAAATAAGATACACCGGCAATGGGGATAGAAATTTATCTTGCTCTACAAGAGAAGAAGGCAAAGGGAGATGGGAGGGGAGTGGGGTGACAGATGGGAGGGCTGACTGGAGAACAGGGCAACCAGAATATATGCCATCTTGGAGTGGGGGGGAGGGTAGAAATGGGGAGAAAGTTTTTAATTCAAACTTTTGTGAAAATCAATGCTGAAAACTAAATATACTAAATAAATTTTAAAGAAAAGAAAAAAAAACTACAAGAAGTTGCACCAGACAAGGTATTGTTTCTTGCAACTGAGAGAGCAACTCCTAGCCATCCTCTGTGCCATACCCAGAAATGAACTTGATAAGGCAAATGCTTTTTAGCAGAGAGTTTAAATTCGAGTCTACTCTCCCAGGGCCCAAGTGAATGTATAGAGCAGTGAGTCTGTTCATGTTCAGGAGCAGTTGTTTTAATGCTTCAATTCTAGATATACCTTCTTGGTATGCCTTTTTCAGAGCTAATTAATGTTAATTTGTTCATTGATATTGGACAAAAATCAAATAGTGGAAATCTTATTTTAATTAGCATCACTGTTGATTGATAGTAGAGCTGAAATAAAGCTGATAATAGCTGAAAACCCGGGGAAAGGCATTGAATAGGACTGGCAGCAAAAATTAGAGAGATACCCATAATCCCTCTATGGCTACTATAATCCCCCGGAGAAAAGTGGGAGTCAAACTTTGGGAACTTGACTTGCCAGTACAAGAGTAGTTTAAGAGAATAGGTGCGAAGCCTATGTGCCACATACATATATTAAAAGAAAAATTAATCTTTGATGTGACGGTTGCAGTGTACTTGGAAAATCATTTCTTTAATCATAAAAATAGCATTTATCTTAAAATATAAGGTATACTATTTTCTATATTGTTAAATAGATGCATGCTTTGATTTCTGTTTATTCAAATATGAAACTTCCCTTGTCTTTAGAGAGAAATCAAGCAAATGTCTTCTCAAGAACTCTGTAGTTGTGCAACATTTAGTATAAAAAACATCTCATTGAACAAGTAGCAGTGAGAAAAACATGAGCTTTGAATATTTAATGAGGTTATTGATGAGTGAATAAAAATTTTATATTGGGCAAACAAAGGCAGTAGTTAGCAAAACAAAATATTCAGACAAAGACCTCTACTAAAAAGAAATTCCACCACATTACATGGTGTTTTGCAAATATGTAGATACACGCACATGCACACATAAAGGGAATCTAGATGTGCTTGACTCACAGCGGCATGTAATTTTGTTATACTTATGGGAAGGAAAGCATAAGCATTTCTATGGAAGTTACAAGTATAAATCCTCTGCAGAACAGACCTCATAATATCTCTCTCACTAATACCTTCTTTGGTTAAAATGCATAATACAACCCTGTTTATAAATCCTTTATCCACCAGCTTTACAATCACATTAACATGAAAAACAAATCCTTCTACATGATCAACAGGTGTTGAACTATTCTTTTTCTATGGAGTCAACTGAGATTAGGACAACACATCCAAGAGCTTGAACCAATCTGTATTCTAACAATAATAGGTTCCAGCAAAAGTTTTCATTCTCCTGTTTACAGAAACCAGGTTTTTAGCACATTTCACTAAAGTAAATTTGTCAAGGATAGTGTTGCAAAATGGTAAATTTATTTCTCATCTGCTATATTCATAGCAACATTTCTTTTTGTGTTTAAAAATTGAAAAAAAAATAGAATTACATTTAGATGTGATCAGTCACAAAAAATCCAAACCAAAAAAACAAACAAAAAATACCCCCAAAACACAAAAACAAAAACAAAAAACAAAACCCAATGCCATTCTTGGCTTTGGATAAGGCTAATATCCTCTATTTGTTGCAAGTGGGTAATGGATTCCCAGACTGAATTTCTCAACCTGTGAAAGTCCAGATCTGTGCCAAGTACAGAAAATGTGGGACACAAACAATAGCCAGTTTGTTTTCCATAAAACACAGATGGCAACTGTCTGCCCTAAAGGGGAAAAAAAATCAGAATGCCAGATAAATTGGCCAAAAATGGAACTTTAACTCCTGGCCAAAAAATAGCACACATTGGTTAATTCTGGCAATCAATGAAAGTCCTCTGAGTAAAACTGCATTCTGTTTGGCAAGTTGAGAAGTGAATTCTCACCTCATCCCAGCTTTGTTTAAAAAAAATATCTTGGATGGGCAGATTTCCATTTTTTCCCTCTAGGAATCAAAAAACTTTGTAAAGGAAATCATGGGAACTCAAATAACAACTTTCCAAATCCCTAAAACTTTCCTTCAAAACCACATAAAATCACAGGAAACTTGTGGCAATGGCAAGGCTGAAGATTATGCATGCATGTGGAAAGTAGTTGTGAAATGACACTTACAGCACATATCACACTTAATTGTCATTGTTTAGTTTTGCCATACAATCTACCTAAGGGCTAGGTTAAGCACACTTTTCCAATTGAGAAAATTCAAAAATATAGACATGGAGAGGAGTCACCTGGGGCCACCCAGTAAGCTGGTGAGAAAAAGAGTTTAAAGTACAGAAATCTGGGTGAGCCATCCAGTGGGCTCCAGGACTTTGACAAATGAATTCATTTAAATAAACAAAAGAGTCTTGTTAAAGAAAAAGATGAATTTTCTTTCTTTTAACTTTATTTAGGTAACAACTAACTGCTAATTAGCATTGTGGCACCTAAGAGGAAGATTTCCATGATTGCTTCCAGGGAAACAGAGGCAAGGAAAAAAAGAAAGGGAGTATAGGAGGAAAACCAACAAATGGACAGACAGAAGACTTGGATTTGAGGCTAAGTTTTGTTATTTATGGGACAAATTTATTTATCTCACTGGACTTCAGGGAGTGAGGGGATTGAACAAGCTGATCTCTATGGCTCCTCCCCATCTCACATTCTGTGATTCTCTCTGTCTCTGATCAGCCATATAGCTATAGCTAAGTCACTTGACCCTTCAGAATCCTAACAGCCTCATCGCTAACTTGTATTTTCTGCCTCACACTGAAACATTTTGATAATCTTAAAGCAGCAAACTACATATACATGGGAGTTATTGTTTTATTAGTAGTTTATGGTGGCCACACACACTGCAGTATTTCACACTTCTCCACAAGGCATATGGGCACCTACTCAACTCTCTGGGCTACTTCCTCCAACTTAGTGTCACATTGCCAGGTTTAGCTTTCCAGAGAAAGACCTTCACCACACAGTTAAACTCAATGTCTCTCAGGGTTGGGGAATGTACTCCCCCTTCTCACCCCCAATAGCTCCCAAGATCTCATCAATATGCTTCCATTTAGCAAAACAAGCCACTAAAAATAATAATATTTTTAGATCTTCAATAAACTACTTAGCAATAAATCTAAAGAAATATTAATATAATAGGTTATGATGTATTAAAGCAATGGTAGGAATAATAAAATTATCACTGTCCATACAATAGTCTCAGTCACATTCACCCTTTTTTCTCATATATTCAGAAATTGTGGTGAAGAGAGGAATCATACTTAAAGAACTTGGCAGAGAAACAATTATGAGTGAGGAAAATCCAACAACTTCAGTGCCCTTTATCTTTTCAGGATCTGTTCATAAGAGTCCCCTGATAAATATATACTCTGTATTGAACAAATGTTTCCACTGCTAGTGTTATGCATACACCCACTGATGTGCCTCACACCTCTCACAAAGGGTTGGATATACCTCCTCTAGGTTAGTTTGCTCACTCTAACCTGTTCTCACAGCAATAGTTTTACGTTCCCAGAGAAGGAACACCACCATATTGTTACACCTGCTCTCTTAGGTGCCAATTAGTATCCCTGTTTTGAAGGAATATACTCTTCTACTCACTACTCTACCTTATGAGGCCTCATGCAAAAGAAATAACAGTATCATAGGCAGTTATTCTATATCTGGTGAAATGAATCACTCAGAGCTTGATGATTCAAACAACCAATTTAATAAGAATACATTCAAATACTCCTCAGTAAAAGGAGTCCCCAAGGTGGCCAAGAAGTCTAAGAAGATAAAAGCATATTAAAGCTGCCAGCAAAGAGGATAAAAGTTGTTGGCAAGGATCTTGCTGTAATAATAGGAGATTTCTGCCAAAGTCTTAAAAAATCGCTTTTATATACTTCTTACTCTATTGGTATATAGTTTGGTCCCAGATCACTCCTGAGGGGAAAAGGTAACCCTAATTGCTCCTAGTATGCATCCCAATTTTCTTAAACCCAAAATCCCAGTGTGAGGGTATGGGAGATTAACATTCATCTTCTCAATTCTACCAATATCAAGGCCCACATTGCTCCCTCAGACTCCTAGGCTGTGAATAACATAGGCAGAAAATTTTTTTAAAGGTAATCTTCATAGCACAACCTGACCCTTATCTTTTTTGAAGCAGCCTCTAGACCACCCCATTGAAACAAGCAAAAACAGGCCTACATAGACTGTCCTTGCTGCTGGCTTACCTAGCTGTTTGAGGCCTGCTCACAGCTGGTTCAGGCTCATTTGAGGCTATTTCCAACTTCATCATTTCACTTACTCCATGGCTGCTTCCAGTCCATTTGGCTCACGTTCCTTGTGGCAAACTGGGGCCCGCACTATCCTTTCTGAGTTGGCTTACAAAGTAAGGTGCCACTCTCCTTTTCCATTATCTTACTGCAGGTGCTATCAGAGCTGTAGCCTGTAGGCTGCATGTCACTTCTAAAGCCCCTTTCTCCTTGCTGACAGTGCCAGGGCACCACCGTTTTCTCCATTATCTTGCTGCTGCCAGTGAGATTCAAATGTCACACTGCCTTCATCAATGCCTGATCTGCTGAAGGCCAAGAGACAACTGCCTTCTCATCCTTTGCTGTTTATCCTTCATTTTTGAAAAGAGCCAATGATATCATGGTATGTTGTCTTGGCTTGTGTATGAATTGGGTTTAAGTGAGGCAGAGTTGTACAAAGTCATCACCCTCACAATGTCTTGCAGTCATCAAAGTCCAGTGGTAAGACAAAAGTCAGGAGGACTGGTAATAGCAAGATGCAGTGGATGACCTTGGCATCTTGGATGTCTGATCAAGTTATAAGCACTCCATAGTGCCTACTACAGCCACCATTGGCAAAAAAAAATTCATATGCCCATTCCATCAGGGGAAGTCTTCGCACGCTTGACATAGACATCCCTTTACTTCACCACTGGGTTTGAGGCCCATCAGTTACCCTCAACCTGGTTTAGACCATCTGACAAAATGGTTTACTGGGATGTGGCTGCTGCACATTGCACAACATGTTGGAAAAGGTAAAAGTTGGGTGAAAAGTGGACAACAAAGCTGTATAAGCAGTCCTGAAATGGGCGGGGAAAATCCTCATACCAGAGGTACTAGTCCTCCTGAAAGATCCCATGTATGCTTTCAAATCTTTGAAAGAGAAGTAATTACATCTTTGCTTAACTAGACTTATTTCTTAGCAGCAACTGTAGTATCCATAACTTCCAGCTTCAGGCTTGGCTGATGCATTTCTGAAATATGCCTTTTCAGCCATCTTTCTCTTTTGTATATTTCTGATGTTAGGTTCTAGGTACTCTCTGTGAATGACCTGATCTTAACTTTTTATTAACAAACAAATTTTCATTTTCTATATATGATCAGATGAACTACATCTGTCATATAATGAGAACAGTAACGATGTCCAAACTATGCCAGTATACTCCAGTTTTTCCCATTCAAAATAATGAACAACTTTCTCAGAACTCTGAGTTAGAGTAACTGTTCTTTTTAGAACTGAGGCAACCTAGGCACTAGAGAAGTAACTTGTCAAAGTAGATTTATGTCAAAAATAAACTGCCCCATATAAAAGGACAGAATATTAAATAGATAGTACTATACATTAGTCGTAATGATAATAGTCAATGATTGCCATTCATTCATTCAATGAGCATTGATTAAATGCCTGCTATATGGCAGTTACTATGCTAGGCATTGAGGATACAAAGAAAAAAATGTAACTGTCCCTGATGTCAAGAATCTTATATTCTAATGAGGAAAAACAGCATAATAGGCTAGCCAATCCAAACCAAACCCATAATAAATACAAAATAATTGAGAGACAGTGAATGGTACCAACAACTATGGGAATCAAGAAGTAGCATGTAGGATGTAGGATGTAGCCTGAGTCTTGAAGGAAGCTAGGGATTTTAAAGAGCAAAGTGAATAGTGAATGCATTCAGGTAAGAGATGGCAAAGGAGACCAACCGGAAGCAGGCAGTCAGGTAGGAAAAAAAAACATGAGAGAACAGTATCATAAAACCCAAGAAAGAAACCTGAATTCTAGGAATGGGGTGAATTAACAGCATGAAATACTACAAAGAGGTGAAGAAGGATAGGGTCTGAGAAAAGGCTCTTGGCATTATTAATTAAAAGATAACCTTGTAAAAGGTAAATTAAAAGGTAACCTTGGAGGAGTAGTTTCAGTTAAATGATAAGGTATGAAGCAGGACTAGAATATACCACTCTAGTAGTAGTCTAACTTCCTGTCATGCCCCATAAAAGGACTTGACATAGCCATGAGAAAGGATGAGACTATCCAGAAAAGGATACTGCAGTACAACTATTAAATATTATTTTAAAGCTTATTTCATAGTTTCTGAGGGATTATAAATTATCAATGTCTCTATGTTAACATGTAAAGAAAATCTAGAGTTTCACCTTTAATAGCTTTCAGGGTTTAAAATATTAGCATTTGTTTTATTTGTCTCTAAGTGCTTTAGTCTCAGTAATGAAGTGACTGTTTATCAAGTGCTTTTCCATAAGCAACTTTAGGAATTTATGAAATGTGAAAATAAAAACTATCTTCTGTCTATGTGAAAACATGTATTTAGTTCTATACACACAGCTGGGGTGGGGGAACGATTGAATGAATCTATCAAGACATATATAGCTTGGGGGGGGCGGAGCCAAGACAGCAGCCGGAAAGCAGGGACTTGCTTAAGTTCTCCCCCAAATCCCTAAAAACACCTGTAAAAATGGCTTTGAACAAATTCTAGAGCTGTGGAACCCATGAAATAGCAGAAGGAAGCAGGTCTCCAGCCCAGGATGGCCTGGATGATCGCTGTAAAGGGTCTATCGCATGGTGCAGCACAGTGTGGGCCACACCAGGACACCAGGACAGACCAGACAAGGAATCAGCCCAGAGCAGGCCTTAGGGCCATGAATCATTGAGCTGTGGCAGTTATCAGACTTCTCAACCCACAAACGCCAAAGACCACGTAGCAGGTTAGTGGGAAAACTGCTAGATTGGGATAGAAAGCAGTCTGGCCCCATCCCTGAGGGTGGTGGAGGTGGTGTGGTGGTGGTGATAGCTGCAGCAAGAAGCTCCTGCAGCTGCTTCCAGAGATTCAGTGTCAGCTGCTTACAGAGTACCTGGCATATGTGGTGGGAGTAATCAAGTGGCAGATCAGAGCAGGAGTGCAGGGCTTGCTTTGCCCTGTTTGGATCTGGGTCGCAATGCTGGTTGGTCATTCCTGGGGGAGGAGGGGCACTGCTGTGGTGGAACATGCAGTAACAGTGGAGTAGAAGTACCTCTGAAAACAGCAACACAGCTCCTAAAGCATGGGACAAAGTACTCTCTACTCTACAAGCAGTCATACCCTGAAAAAAAGCTCAAAGGTCAAGTAGTTGGCTGGGAACACGGCCAGGCAGTGCAAAAGGATGCAGACTCAGACTCAGACTCAGATTCAGACTCTAGATTCTTTTTTTGGTGACAAAGAAGATCAAAACATGCAGCCAGAAGAAGTCAACAAAGTCAAAGAGCCTACATCAAAAGCCTCCAAGAAAAACATGAACTGGTCTCAGGCCATGGAACAGCTCAAGAAGGATTTGGAAAAGCAAGTTAGAGAAGTAGAGGAAAAATTGGGAACAGAAATGAGAGAGATGCAAGAAAACCACGAAAAATAAGTCAATGACTAGATAAAGGAGACCCAAAAAAATACTGAAGAAAACAACACCTTAAAAAATAGACTAACCTAATGGCAAAAGAACTCCAAAACACCAATGAGAAGAAGAATGCCCTGAAAGGCAGAATTAGCCAAATGGAAAAAGAGGTCCAAAACACCACTGAAGAAGATACCACCTTAAAAATTAGATTGGAGCAAGTGGAAGCTAATGACTTTATGAGAAATCAAGATATTATAAAACAGAACCAAAGGGATGAAAAAATGGAAGACAATGTGAAACATCTCATTGGAAAAACTACTGAGCTGGAGAATAGGTCCAGGAGAGATAATTTAAAAATTTTTGGACTAACTGAAAGCTATGATCAAAAAAGAGCCTAGATATCATCTTTCAAGTAATTATCAAGGAGTACTGCCCTGATATTCTAGATCCAGAGAGCAAAATAGAAATTGAAAGAATCCACTGATTTCCTCTTGAAAAAGATCCCCAAAAGAAAACTCCTAGGAATATTTTCCACAAATTCCAGAGTTCCCAGGTCAAGGAGAAAATACTACAAACAGCCAGAAAGAAACAATTTGAGTATTGTGGAAACACAATCAGGATAACACTAGATCTAGCAGCTTCTTCATTAAGGGATAGAGGGTTTGTAATATGATATTCTGGAGGTCAAAGGAGTTAGGATTAAAACCAAGAATCACCTACCCAGCAAAACTGAGTATAATGCTCCAAGGACAAATATGGATTTTCTTTCTTTTTTAACCATAGGACATATTCATTTATTCATCTATTTAATAAACAAGTATTTGTTTTAGACCTACTACGTGATTATAATAAAGACATTGCAATTTCCTAAAGCTTACAAAGTACTTTATCTCCTTTGATCTAACAAAAAATAGGTAGGTGCTCTAGATATGATTATTCCAATTTTACAGATGACTACTTGAAGCTCCATACATGCCTATGGTCACACAGCTAGTAAATGTCAGAAATGGAGTTTGAGCCTAGTCCTTCCTGACTACAGTTCCATCATTTTATCTACTCTGGCCTACAATATCTGTATGGTAACACTTAGATAGAACATAGTTTCTTGTAGTGTTGCTCTCAGAGGAACCTCTTGGAACATCCTTTTGTTCATATCCTCAAAGGCTGATTTTCTCTGCTTGGTTACAGCTTCCAGTTCAATCTTTTGGCTAGGCTTTGGATTCAGTCACTTGGCTATGACTTTGGCTCAGCCAATTCTTTTTTTTAATTTTAAATCACTATTTATTTATTTAATATTTTTTAGTTTACAGCAATAATTTTCACAAGAGTTTGAATTATAAATTTTCTCCCCATTTCTACCCTCCCCCCATTCCAAGATGGAATATATTCTGATTGCCCCATTCTCCAGGCAACCCTCCCGTCTGTCACCCCACTCCCCCCATCCCCTTTTCCCTTACTTTCTTTTAGGGCAAGATAGATTTCTATGCCCCATTTCCTGTATATCTTATTTCCTAGTTGCATGCAAAAACTTTTTTTTTTTGAACATCTGCTTTTAAAACTTTGAGTTCCAAATTCCCTTCCCTCTTCCCTCCCCTCCCACCTTCCCTAAGAAAGGCCAGCAATTCAACATAGGCCTTATGTGTATCATTATGCAAAACCCTTCCACAACACTCATGTTGTAAAAGACTAACTATATTTTACTCTTTCCTATCTTATAACCCTGTATCCAATTTTCTCCCTTGACCCCATCCCTTTTCAAAAGTATTTGCCTTTGCTTACCTCCTCCCCCTATCTGCCCTCCCTTCTATTGTCCCCCCTTTTTTATCTCATTCCTCCTTCTTTCCTGTGGGGTAAGATACCCAATTGAGTGTGTATGTTATTCCCCTCTCAGGTCAAATCCAATGAGAGCAAGATTCACTAATTGCCCCTCACCTGCCCCCTTTTCCTTCCCAAAAGAACTGCTTTTTCTTGCCACTTTTATTTGAGATCATTTACCCCATTCTATTTCTCTCTTTCTCCCTCTCTCAAAATATTCCTCTCTCATCCCTTAATTTTATTTGCTTTTTTTAGATATCATCCCTTCATATTCAACTCACCCTGTGCGCTCTCTCTCTCTCTATATGTGTGTGTGTATGTGTATGTATATATATATAGCTTCTGTGGGGGTGTAAGATCTACCAACAACCAGTACCCAGAAAGCTACCAACACACTGCAAAAGCACAGGCTCTTTTGATCTGCTTTAGTAAGGAAAGCAATGTTAAAGGGTTGACAAGTTTGCTTTAATCCAGCATACAGTCAGCATTCATTTAGTTCAGAACAAAATACAAACAAATTACAAACATCAACAGGTAGACCTTGTCTGATTCAAATCCAAATACACAGTTACCGGAGTTTAACAGAGTCTCAACATCTGGGTTGGAGGGCTGGAGGGCTCTTAGCTACAGCTGCCTGGAGTCTCCGCATCACCTTGAGCCACCATGAGTGAGAGCACTGAACAAATTACAAACGTCAACAGACAGACCAAATACAGATTCATAGTCACCAATATCTAGGTTCAGCCCGGAAGCTCATATACAGGGCTGGCCCAGAGTCACTCACACCAACACTGCTGTGGGAAAGAGCTCCAAAGAAGAGAAAGCAAAACCCTGGTTTTATATCTTTTTCAGGGTCAGGGGTGAGTCACACATGCGACTCACCCACGTGACCTAGAATTATCACAAAGAGGCAACCTAAACCCATGTGGTCTAAAAGCTTCTGCTGTCCCAGAAATGTCACTCAAACTCATGTGTAAACTAGGCCCTCCGCTGAGGCAAGGAGGCACCAAGGACACCCAAATCTAATCAAGGAAACAAAGGCCAAACTCTTCAAGGGCGCTTGGTTGAACTAAATGCTAAGAACCCATTTTGCTTACCAACACAATATTCCCTTCAGCTACCCTAATACTGAGGTCTCATGAATCATACATATCATTTTTCCATGTAGGAATGTAAAAAAAAAAAAAACAGTTCAACTTTAGTAAGTACCTTCTGATTTCTCTTTCTTGTTTACCTTCTCATGATTCTCTTGATTCTTGGGTTTGAAAGTCAAATTTTCTATTCAGCTCTGGTCTTTTCACTGAGAAAGCTTGAAAGTCCTCTATTTTATTGAAAATCCATAGTTTTCCTTGGAGCATGATACTCAGTATTGCTGGGTAGGTGATTCTTGGTCTTAATCCTAGCTCCCTTGACCTCCGGAATATCATATTCCAAGCCCTTCAATTCCTTAATGTAGAAGCTGCTTGATCTTGTGTTATTCTGACTGTGTTTCCACAATACTCAAATTGCTTCTTTCTGGCTGCTTGCAGTATTTTTTCCTTGGTCTGGGAGCTCTGGAATTTGGCAACAATATTCCTAGGAGTTTTCTTTTTGGGATCTTTTTGAGGAGGTGATCGTTGGATTCTTTCAATTTCTATTTTACCCTCTGGCTCCAGAATATCAGGGCCGTTCTCCTTGATAATTTCTTGAAAGATGATATCTAGGCTCTTTTTTTGATCATGGCTTTCAGATAATCCAATCATTTTTAAATTATCTCTTCTGGATCTATTTTCCACGTCAGTGGTTTTCCCAATGAGATATTTCACATTGTCTTCCACTTTTTCATTCCTTTGGTTCTGTTTTGTAGGCTCTTTGACTTTGTTTACTTCTTCTGGCTGTATGTTTTGGTCTTCTTTGTCACCAAAGAAAGATTCCAAAGTCTGAGTCTGAATCTGAGTCTGTTTTCACTGCTTGTAGAGTATACAGTACTTTGTCCCAAGCTTGAGGGGTTGTGCTGTTGTTTTCAGAGCTATTCCTACCCATCAAGCTCTGCCACATCAGCGTTCCTCTTCCACCAAGAATTGCCAACCCAGACTGCAACTCAGATGTTAAAAAGACAGCACTCCTGCTCTGACCCACCATTTAATTCTTCCCATCAGGTGGGCCTGGGGCCAGAAGCAACTGCAGTTGTAGTTCTGTCCTCAGAGCTGCACCACCTCCGCTGCCCCCAGGGTGGTGGCCAAACTGCGAACTCTTTTCACTCTGTCCCCGCAGATTTCCCACTAACCTTCTCTGTTGTCTTTGGTGTTTGTGGGTCGAGAAGTCTGGTAACTGCCACAGATGACTGATTCAGGATACTAGGGCTTGTTCTGCCTGGCTCCCTCTCTGATTGGTCTGGGTGTAGCCCATGCTGGGCTCTACTCGGCTCTGCCCCCAGCTCTGTGGGATAGATCTTATCCAGCTACCATCCAGGCTGTCCTGGACTGGAGCCCTGCTTCCCTCTGCTATTCCATGGGTTCTGCAGGTCTAGAATTTGTTCAGAGCCATTTTTATAGGTTTTTGGAGGTACCTGGGTGGGAGCCCATGCAAGTCCCTGCTCTGCAGCCACCATCTTGGCTCCGCCCCTGGCTCCCAAAATATGGATTTTTCAATAAAATAGAGGACTTTCAAGCTTTCTCAGTGAAAAGACCAGATCTGAATAGAAAATTTGGCTTTCAAACACAAGAATCAAGAGAAGCATGAAAAGGTAAGCAAGAAAGAGAACTCATAAGCAACTTACTAAAGTTGAACTGTTTTGCTTATATTCCTAAATAGAAAGATGATGTGTGCAATTCATGAGACCTTTCTCAGTATTAGGGTACTTGAGGGGAATATACATATATATAGACAGAGGGCACAGAGTGAGTTGAATATGGAGGGCACTATGTAAAAAATAAAATAACATTAAGGGATAAGAGAGGAATATCTTGACAGTGGAGACAAGGAGAGATAGAATGTGGTAAATTATGGGTTTATAATCTCCCGCTAATTAAACATACATATATAATTCACTTAGTTCAGGGGAATGTGTCAGCACTCTGAACTTCAGAGAAAACACAAACAGAAATTACAAGCAGAAACTATATAAACAGAGCAAAGTAACACAAATCAGCAGACAGGCTTCTGATTGTCTGTCCAAGACATTACATACATAGTTACCAGTGAGAAAAGCACAAACATCTGGGTTTTTCAAAGCTGGGGGCCTCCAACGGCTACCCAGGGTCTCATCTGGTCAAATCACAGGACACTCTTACAGTGAGTGAGCCCCAAAGAAAATGCTAACCTCAGAATATATCCTGTATCCATAATTAGTCCAGTAACCAATCTAATAAAACAAATTTTCTCTTTTGAACTTTTTGCATTTTTTATGAATTTACTTACCTAAAAATATTCTCATAATGTATATATTATTTACTGATTTCCTTTCATGTTAAATTTTGCACCCTATTTCACAATTAGAAATGATGTCAGTCAGTCAAAGCTATGGTAGACGAATGTATACATCACAAATATCTCATAATTTCAGTTTTTTTTATGATTCTTAAAAAGCAAAACCAAAAAAACCGTGCTCACCCCAAGGAATCTAAGTTAGTGAAACAATGGAACAATAATAGACATCATTCAAAATTTTATTAGCAATTCAATTTTTCTTACAATAGCTCAACAATCCTCTATAAATCGCATCTACCATACCAATCGAACTACCAAAAAATTTTTTTACTGAGCTGGACAAAATAATAACAAAATTCATTTGGAAAAACAAGAGGTCTAGAGTATCTAGGATATTAATGAAAAGACATGCTAGAGATGGTGGCTTAGCCACACCAGATATTAAACTGTACTATACAGCAACAGTCATCAAAACTGCCTGGTACTGGTTAAGAAACAGGGGTGTGGATCAGTGGAATAGGATAGGTACACAAGTAGGTGAAATCAACAAGTTTAGCAATCTACTCTTCGATAAACCCAAAGAGGCCAGTTTCTGGGCTAATAATTCACTATTTCACAAAAACTGTTGGGAAAATTGGAAAATGGTAGGGCAAAAACTGGGCATAGACCAATATCTTACACCATATACCAAAATAAAGTCAAAATGGGTTCATGATTTAGGAGTAAAAGTTGATACTCTAAGTAATTTGGGAAAGCAAGGAATAGTTTACTTATAAGATTTGTGGAAAAGTAAAGAATTCATGACCCAACAAGAGATAGGGAGCATTACAAAATGCAAAATGGATAATTTTGATTATGTCAAATTGAAATGTTTTTGTACAAAAAAAGCCAATGCAACAAGAATTAGGAGGGAAGCAGAAAATTGGGAGAAAATCTTTGCAACTAGTATCTCTGATAAAGGCCTCATCTCTAAAATATACAGGGAGCTGAGCCAAATATATAGGAATACAAGCCATTGCCCAATTGAGAAATGGTCAAAGGATATGAACAGGCAGTTTTCAGAGGAAGAAATTAAAGCTATCTACAGGCATATGGAAAAATGCTCTGGATCGCTGCTGATTAGAGAAATGCAAATCAAAACAACTCTTAGATACCACATCTCTCCTGTCAGATTGGCTAAAATAACAAATCAGGAGAATGATAAATGCTGGAAAGGATGTGGGGAAATTGGAACATTGTTGCATTGCTGGTGGAGTTGTGAACTGATCCAGCCATTTTGGAGGGCGGTTTGGAACTATGCCCAAAGGGCTATAGAAATGTTCATACCCTTTGACCTAGCAATACCACTTCTAGGGTTGTATCCCAAAGAAATCATGCAAGCGGGAAAAGGACCCATATGTACAAGAATATTTATAGCAGCTCTCTTTGTGGTAGCCAAGAATTGGAACTCAAAGGGATGCCCGTCAATTGCGGAATGGCTGAACAAGCTGTGGTATATGAAGGTGATGGAATACTATTGTGCCATAAGAAATGGGGATGATGCAGACTTCATAACAACCTGGAAAAACCTACACGACATAATGCTGAGTGAGCGGAGCAGAGCCAGGAGAACGTTGTGCACAGCCACAGATATATGGACTCCGTGAGGACCAACCCTGACATACTGCGCTCTTCTCAGCAACCTAAGGGGCAAGGACAACTCCAGGGGACTCACGATGGAGAATGCTATCTTCACCTAGAGAAAGAATTGCGAAGTTTGAATACAGATCGAGGAGCACTACATGCTCGCCTTTTTTGCTTCTTTTTTTGTTTTTGTTTTTGGGGTTTTTTTTTTTGGTTCTGTTTCTTCTTTCTCATGATTCATTCCATTGGTCAAAATTCTTCTCCACGACTTGACTAGTGCATAAATTAATTCAATGCGACGTTATACATGACAGTTATATGAGACTTCATGCCGTCTTGGGGAGGGAGGGGAGAGGGAGGGGAGAAAAACTGGAACTCAAAACTATGTAGAACCGTGTGTGGTAAACTAAAAATAAATAAAGAAATTTATTAAATAAATAAATAAATAAATAAATCGCATCTACCCAGTCAGTTGAAACAACTAAAAAGTCATCAATTAGCCCTAATTCTCAGAAGTGTGAGAGAAAAAACTACAAACCTCAATAAAACATTTTAGAATTTTCAAGAAAAGGCAAACAATTGAGAAATACAGTAAATATTTAGTAAAAAGAAAAAAATAGTCCAAAATTAAGTGAAGTGAAATCATCAGTATAAGCAAATATATTAAATGACAACTAATTCAATTTGTCAGTTGATCAAGATTTATCAGCCTGTATCACTATCATATCACTGCTGAAATAGAATGCCAATTAACACAAATTCTATTACATCTGCCTTAAGATAAATTACTTGTATTTGAACATAGAAAGATAAATGGTTAACGTGCAAAAATAAAATCTTAAGAAGGTAAAGCTTACCTATTTATTTATTTATTTTAGAATTAGTAAGTGCTGAGTGTGGAGTTGGAGCATCTTTGCATGTCTATTGCTTACTACCCTATGGGACCTTTGGAAAATTAATTCATTGCTCTAAACCTCAGTTTTCTATTTAAATCAAAGTTTTATTTCATTATTTATTTATTATTTTAATTTATACTTAAGTCACAGTCCAGGTTTTGTAAAGTGCAAAGTTCTATAGGAATGTGAACTATTAAAGGCAATTATTTATAAAATAATATCCATTTAATTCAAGAGTATTAAAAGCAGTGGTGCAATTCAGCTGGTTCACACGGGTTTGGCAGAACCAGTACCCAATTTTAGGTTGAGTTTGGCGAACTGGTTGTTAGTGGGGGTGGGGCCTACACCCACCACACAGCAGCAGAGCCACTGCTTGGTTCTGTGGAGAAGCAATTGTTAATGTATTTGAATCCCACCACTGACTAAAAGGAACTAAATTTAAGGGATTCAATTTCCAGCCTGTGGTAAACCCCATATCAAAATAGGTATTGTATCTTTTTTCACCTTGAAAAAATGGAAAGACTCAGACTTTCCTAAATCTCCATCAGGCTGTCCCAGTTTAAGACACAGGGAAAAAGTAATACCCCTAAACTAGAGTATCATTACTAGCACTTGTTCTCTGAGAAGCAAGTGAACAGGTCAGTGTTATCTCCAACACTCCTCAAACCAGATAATACACTTCTCAAGTGAAGTGTTTTGCTCTTCATTGTGGATCAAAAGAGAGTACTGAATGGTAGATTTAATTATCACTATCTGAAAAGCTAGTTGGTTTTGAGAATATGTACCAGAGCTACTGATTGCTGTTAAGAAGACACTACAAACACATCTAGCTTAAGTAACTTGAAACAGCATTTAAAAAAGAAAAGAAAACTAAAACCACATTTGTTTTGTATCTCTAGGATAGGACATTTTTCTCCAGTCTCTGTGCATATTGTTTACACAACATTGCTAGTTATATCAACCACCAAAATTATCACAAGCCCTTTGAAAGAAATTAATCTAAAAGGAAAATTGGCCTGTATGCATATTTTAATGATAGTTTTTTTTGTTTTGTTTTGTTTTAGTTTTGGTAGGGCAGTTGGAAATTATAATTTTTTTTTCTTATCTTCAACCACAGGTCCTGGAATTGGTTCTAATGTGAACTAGGCTTAGCAAGTTTCGCATGGGGCCAAATCTCACCTGTCTAGTAGGGGAGAGAAATCATTTTTCTTCCTAAGTAGAGACAAACAAGTTAGGCCAACTGAATAGAAAAATGGAAGGAATTTCCATCGTTCATGTGGAGCTAGATACAAGGCACACCCGAATTCACTATATTTGAATCTCTCAACTTGTTTGCTTGGTGACTACATTAACAAGTATTACACCAAGGACGAGTAAGTTTGTTCCTTAGATCATGTGGGCTAAATGGAAAAGGACTTAAATAGATCACAACATATTTTATCCAAACACAAAAAGCTGACTCTTCCATGGTTCTTGATGACTTATTAGCCCAACATGTTGTTGGTTGCCTATAGTTTGGTAATTTTGACAGGGTCATAGATTTGGAGTTGGAATATACCTTAGAGGCAATTAAGTCCAACTCATTCAAATCAAGCAATTGAAGTCCATAAAGGTGAAGTGACTTGTCCGAAGTCTGTTTTGGAGATAATGAGTAGAAAAAAGCACCAAGGCTAAAAAGGAATAATTATATGCTCAAAGAAATTATTTCTTCTGTTAATAATATTTTATACAAAGCTTTGATATAGACCATTATCGCATGCTTGTAAAAAATCCAGCATATGCACTTGCGCTTCACTTTTCAGGTATACAAACCAATGCGTAGGTAGTTTGTGTGTGTGCACACACATGTATATGCACATGTATGTATGTGTATATGCATATATGTATGTGTATTCTTGTGTATCTATATATACATATATATATATATGTATATTCATATATACATGGAGAGAGAGCGAAAGAGAGAAAGAGAGAGAGAACACAAACAGCTGCATCCATAACGCGTAGAGGTCTAGGCCTAAAGTCAGAGAGACCTGATTTCAAATTCACCCTCAGACATTTACTGTGTGACCCTGGGCAAGTCATTAACTGTGCCTCAGTTTCCTCATCTGTAAAATAAGCTAGAGAAGGAAATGGCAAACCACTCTAGTATTTTTCCTAAGAAAACCTTAAATGAGGCCATGAGGAGTTGGACACGACTGAACAGAAACAACAACCACAAAAAAACATAGGTAGATGATACTTATGCAAACATATTTGTTCAGCTTCTTCCTTGTGAGAAACATCACCATCCCTATATAGTAGTACTCGAGAGAACACCCACATATACAAGAAATATGTCCACACATGGAACAAAATAGTCAATGGCATATGCATTTGTGCTGGAAGTGCCTCCTGCCAATGTGTCAGCAACATTGACTGTTAGTATAAAAGCAAGAGCCAAATTCAGCCTCATCATAATCAGCACTAAATGCCATGCCGGATGCCTTCCAAGCTTTGTTTTATTTTTAAACTTTTCATTTATTAATTTTCATCTAAGTATCCAACCATGCCATAAACAAAAGCAGCTCAGTGCTGGCAAAGGAATGGCTACTAATGGCGGATGTGCAAGTCAAAAGCAAAGTAAAGTAAAAAAAACTAAAAAGATTCATAACTTCTGAGTCATTTCTTTGCAAGCAGCCTGCCTAGTCCATCTCTGATTCAGACAGTAGAGGCAGGGATTTTTGAATAGGGTGTACTGGATAACTGTGGGTTGTTCATTTTGAAGGACACCTCCCCATTGAGCTACTGAATGGTTTGGCACAAATATATTTGTAAGTAAGATTTGTGATAGAGAAAAAAAAAAGTTATGAGAAAGTAGCATGGTATAGAAGCAAGCTGGTATCAGCAAATCTGTGTTTGAATCCTTATTTGTTAAATAATTGTCCACAGGTATGTTAAACTATCTGGGCCTCAGTTTCCTCATCTGTTAAAATGAGGCCCATAACAATTAAGCTCTCTAAGATTGCATAAGTCCTTTGAGCCTACAAATAGTTTTCTCCCAGGCAGTTGCCTAATCGATAGAGGGCTGTCTTGGGAATCAGGAAGTTCCCAGTATAACTTGTGCCTCTGAAACACATTGTCTATGTGGCTGACCACAGGAAAATTAGTTAACCTCACTTTGCTCTAGGCAGTTCTCTAAAATGAACAGTTGTCTCATTGCTAACATGAATCAGTAGAAAATGTTTCAACACTAGGATTCCCACACTGATGAAATCTGGAGATGGACACACACACACACACACACACACACACACACACACACACACACCCCTTAACACCTTAACATTTCGTACGTCACGGACTGCTTTGGCATTCTATTGAAGTCTACAGACCTTTTCTCTGAATGTTTTTAAGTGTGTATAATAAAACGCATAGATTTACAAAGGAAACAAGTTATTCAGCCTCTGTACCTCCTTTCCCCCCTTCTAAAAAAGTATAAAATTGGTTATTTGCTCAAGTCATACACAACTATTCTAAAGTGAGAAGCAAATCTATAGGCTTATTAGTTGTACAGATTACAAATTGTAACAATTCACATTCATGTAATGATTTTCCTTTTAAAGCTGCTCTTCTTTAATTCTAGAGTCATCTCAGGCCTTTACACAATGAAAAGGTTTTGGTTATCCATTAGCTATGCAACAGGAAGTCTTTATAGACCATGATGGAAATTCTTTGAACCTCTCAATTAACTCCTGCATCTGACATTTTTGGGTTTGCCCCAATCTCAAGTACATACCAGAATTAATAGGCAATTCTTGAAATTAGTTTATGCAAATCAGGACTATATGGGTTGAGGCCACCAAAATTTGCATACTATTTTTTTGAGAATTCCCATTAAATGGGATCTAAGGAGATGCCATTTTTATACTTTTTAAAATTCATTTAGATGCGCACATTAAAATTGGAGCGAATATAGTTTGGGACTGAAAGCTCCTAACAGGAAAAAAGTATCAGCGACATTTTTCTATCCTTATTTTACAATCCAGCATAATTATGGCTGATAGAAGAGATCCTAAGACTCATTCCTGCTTTTGAGTTGTTCACGCATATCTTGCAAATCTTTTTAATATTTCATCATTGTTAGACATATTTAGGATTTTTAAAAAAATACTTGCATGGGTTGATGTACTTTTTTCTACTTGAAAAGCATGGAGTTCAAACTAAGAATGAGTCATTATGAAGATTCTCATTTTAATGTAGTTTTATGACATAGGTAAGGAATATTTTAGACTGAAATTCTTTGGGATTTTCCATTCATATTTAAAATGTGCAATTTTACATGCAAAACTATAGTTTCTAAACATTATGGCTACTTTCTTGGATTGATTCCTTCTTCCTTCCTATTATGGAGCACAATACAACCATTACCTCATTCCCTAGTGGCTTTAATATCAAGAATGCTTAAAAATGTTCCTTAAAGATGCTGAGGTACGTATGTCTCTCCACCATGACACAGAAGTGAGTGAGAATGGGATAAGGGAGAGGAGTTGAAAATTAAGACTTTGTACTTCACATTCATTTTTTATTTCATAAGATCCATTCAGTCTGAATGCGTATTCAGTGCATTGATTGGCAATGCTGTAAGGGTGGAAAAGAGATTATGATATAGTGGTTGTAGTCAGTGAGTTGTGAAAGAGAATAAGGAATTATTAGCAGCCGATCCATACTTCTAGAATGGGAACTGGCACTAGGAAGTATACACACTTCAGACGTGTGTCTATGCATGCCCAGTTGAGTGAGGTGGTACAGTTAGATCTTAGAGCACCACCTGGCGGATCATCTGCAAATAAACCACATAGCTTTCAGGGTACACTTCCCTAGTGACAGGTGAAATGCTGCCCACAGGGACCTACACTCACATTTAATATAAAATTTGACATCAGATGAGGATCACACTCATATGCTCTTGTTTGCATAGGGGCAAAAGCTTTTTAAATTGGAAGAGAAGGGTAGTAAGGCTTCATATTACAGAAATGTGCATTTCACAGTGAGTGGCTACAATAAATTAAGTTCTTCAAAAAATGTGTCAAATCCAATACAACAATAAATTTTCTCAGTAGAAACAAGCTACCAAAAATACTCATCCAATAGGCCATTACCCAACTTTTTCTTCTATAAAATTTTTTCTATTTTGATAGTATCAATACCCTTTGAATGTAAGATGATTTTTTTCTGCTTTAAAGACACTGAAAAAAATAAAATTTACTGTCTAATTCAATGCATGCAAATGCTGAATAAGTTTATTCTAAAGATCTAGAATTCTATGTTTCTTTTGCTGATCAAACCAATACTATCAAGCATTTAAGTAACAATGCTGATTTGTGATGTAAGCTTTTAAAGACAAAGATCTATATTTTAACCCAGTCTTTCCAGATAAAAAGATTTAGGTCTTGTCTTCCAAATGTGTTATTTACTCTATTTTAAAGTTTACTATCACAGTCTATTAATGTTTGAAAACTACCTAAAATATTGTTTAATTTCAAGGTTTTCCATTCACTATTAGTTTAAAATGACACCTCCATACACATTTATTCAAGCCCTGGAATACTTCATTTTTAAATAGCTGGGATACGCATATACTATATACTCCAAAACAAATTTTGATTATGAAGTCCTAATGGATGCAGTCGTGTCATTTTTATAACTAATGTATTACTGATTCACAAAGAGCAGGAAGTAAGATTTGCTGGGCATCTTGTAGACTCACTATGTGGGTTAAGTTTTTAAATTAAAGGAAAAAAAGGAAAAGCCAATAATCCATTTATTACCAATGTATACTATCTACAAAATTAGACATTTTAATGATGGCCTGCCTGTTATAGTGGATATAGCAGTCTTACAGTGGCATTTATAGACCATTACGAATGTAAAATTACATACAGGTTTAACTGCTTGTCTTTCAGTATTCCTTAATGTGAAAACTCTCTAGCTCCTAAGAGTTACATTAAATTTAAGAGCACTCAGAGACTATGTAAAGTCTGTCCTTGAACGTGATTTCTCTAAATCAGAGTTATGGACTTTGGCTCCATCTTTGTTACTATGAAGGAATTATGTGATTGTCCCTGTCATTTGTTCATAAGGTACAAGTAAAGAAGTTGTTTTGAAACATATCGCTAAAACTAATGACAGAGAGTGGTACTATCTTAGAAATAAAGTTAAAGACTGTGAAGAGAACAATGATCTAGATTCCAGACTCATAAGCCTTTCAGTACTATTAAAATGAGTGACAGATTTTAAGGGTGACAGAAAAAAATTGCTTATTAGTTTTAGTACCTGAGTCAATAAAGACCCCACTTGTATTTGTTGCACACTTTTATCTATGTTTCTTTGTAAAACTCTAGCCTCTTACTATTGTAACTCTCAGAATATGGAACCTATTGGCTAAAAGTCTAAATAAGAATATTACAAATAAATAGTAAATAAGTAATAAATAGTAAATAAGAATATTATGAATAAATAGTAAGGACCATAACTGACATAATCAAGTAGTTCCCTGACTTTACTATGAGTCCCTTATCTTTCAATTTGGAGCTCATTCTGATCAAGGCACAAGTGTAATGAGCAGAGCTAAGAAAAGGCATAACATTTCTAGCTTGGTTTCTCAAACTACATAGTAGGTTCCCAAATCTTGCTTTTTCTGTTACCCTGAAATCGCTTCTTACACACACACACACACACACACACACACACACACACACACACACGTTTTTAGGCACATCTATGTATATCGAGATATATGTCTATATGGAGATAAATATATGCTCTGTCAGCATTTGTCATATGTGTAGTACATATGTATATATGTATATATATATATATATATCACATATTATGTTACAGACATATATGGAGAGACTTTATTTATAAATGTCAACTAATGACAAAGAACATCACATCTAATATTATCTGAATCACCTAGAAAGCTTTTTCTTCAACAGGTAGAGTTTGGGTAAGAGATATATCCTTGTGCCCAGGTACTTACATCCTAACACTGGAAAATACAATGTTATTTCAATATCAAGTAACACGCAGAAGGGATGGGAACTGGACCAATGACTTAATTGCTATAAAGAACTCCTGGAATGAACACAAGGTGGTTCTATAATCCTTGAAGAACAGTTAATATCTAGGGGTTAAAGCAAAACATACTAACTGAAGGATGTAATGACATGGGTATACTTTATCTTTCTATAGTAATCTACAAGAGGCAGCATGGCATAATGAAAAGAGTTCCAGGCTTGGCATTAGACAAGACTGGAGTTTGAATCCTGGGTTCAACACAGCAGTCATGTCAATTTAGGCAAATCACTTAATCTCTCTGAGTCACAGTTCGTATCACCTGTAAAAATGAGGATAATACCTCCCTCACAGCAGTATTGTAAACTTTAAAGAATTCTATAAAAGAATGTTATTATTATTCTCCAAGAATAGAGACAAAGAGAAATGTGGGATTCCTTTCCATTTTGTAACTAAATTTTATTGCCTATGGATTATTGTATTATGGTAATAATCCAGGCTTTTTTCCCCATTAAGAAGCTCAAACTATGTTTTCAACACTATTTAACTATTTCCTGTAGTATCCCTCTGATACCTGTAAAGGCTAGCTATTATTTCTATTTCATGAATAAAGAAACTAAGCCCTTGGAGATAATGTGATTTTTCCCAGGTTACATAGTAAACATCTGACCTAGAATACTGTAATTACATACTATAATTCTTAAAATTCAAAATTCACTTTAAAGCTACAACTAGAATTGTTTTCTATGACAGCTGTCACCTAGTAAACCTCCTCTAAATCCAATATTTCATTTTTCTAGACCTTTTTAATTACTCAGGAATGACAAGACTCCTGAGGTTGCCCAATATAAATCTCTTGAATCTACCCAAAATGAAATAACTTCTTCCTATAACCTAGGAAAGCCTCAAAACTTTACTGTATCCTTGGAATACAGCCTGTGTACTGTATGGACAACAATGTAATGACAAGATCCTGACAAAGAACTCTAGTATTTTGGGTGAATGAACCCCTCCTGTAAAGCATTTAGAGGAAGACATGGAGAAGGATCACAGAAAAGGCACAGATATGGGTCGGCTGCTGACTAACATGAGTGTAAGGCAGATGCACTGGACATCATGGGCAGCATGTGGATCACAACACTCCCAAATGTGGACCAACCAAAATGAAAAATGTCATTGGGAAATATTTGACAGAATAAATAAAAATATAAAAAAACAAATGATTTTAATATACAGTTTTCTAAATAAATAAGTGACTCTCAGGGATTTTTAAGTATATTTCTATTGGAATTTAATACCACTGGTGTAAAGAGTACCTGTATCATTATTATCACAAATCTGTCCATGTATGCTTACTATCAGAAATGCTCTATACTTTTCACTTTACCATTTTGAATCAAATCCATGAAGTCAGCTTGTTATACTCATTTGGAGAGATAGGAAGTAAATAACTGATCCCATGACAGTAATTCCTGGCAACCACTGGAAAAGTGTCTTGGATTGATACATGTGGTCATACTGAGTCTTTATCTAACTTGTTACTTGAGTATTAAGAATTCAAGCCATTTCCTGGACCACAAGCTTACCCTCTAACCTGTACTTAATCCATATTCTGCATATTTCAATACTACCAAAATGTAGTCCCTGAAATGCAGGGTAACCCATCTGACAGAAAAAGTTGTGACTCCAGTTTTCCTCATGCATAGAATGAATTGTATACTAGTGGCTTCTCTTAAGCTCAGGGCAAAGTGACATTTTAGTAGTCAGGTTAATTTCAAGGCTTCATTTTATTTTTGCCATTTTAAATCACTATAAAAAGATACAGTGCTTTTGGAATGTAATAAAGCATTTTCCTGTGACCTCGAACATGAATTCCATTAATACATGCCACTTGGCTCTTGCTTCTTCTCCAGAAAAGTTCATAGGGGATTCGTGCTGTAATTCAAATGTATGCTTATATGTTTGAACAAAATAAATAAATTGTAAGAATTCAGTAGTAGGCAATCCATGCACATTGTTCTGCAACTAAGGGTTTACCAAGCCCTAAAGGAAACACACATACATGAATACATACATACATAGGCTTTACCCTAGCATATGAAATTATTCTCCACATTCTTGATACCGTAAATTTAATATAAACATAATCAGAGATTTTATAAATAAAGCTAGCATCATTTTAGGGAAATGCAAGAATAGTCCTTAGTCCTTACTATCAAACACTCACAAACTAGCAACAGAAAAAGGA